>NC_064626.1:704486497-704799414 GCF_023864275.1 Schistocerca cancellata
CACAAATCATAGTCCCTTAATTCACTGGAACTGCATGGCCTGTGAATACATACTTGTTGACATATACCTCCAGAAACCTTCCAAGGACTTATCAAATCCATGCGACGTGCAGTCGCCGCTGTATTCTGTTCCAGGGAGGGCCACGTTATTAAGTCGTTGGTTATAATAATGTGGCTCATCAGTCATCTGACAGCTCTGTGCTACTTTCTTTTCTTTCAGTCTCGTGTTTTTCGTTTATGATTTGATTTTGCGAGATGTCTTTTGTTCAAGGTTACGACAACTTCTTGACACTGCGTTTGCAATTCCTATTTGTTGTTATTTCCTTAACTCTGCTGTCGAAAGTACCCCTGTGCTCTTCCAATGGTTGGGCCAAAAATGTATTTTATTATGCAACATAATGTCCAATGTATTTAGTGATTCACTCTTTGCTCGGGCGACCACGTTGGGCTTGTTATTGCCGCAGAACGTACAAAACCCAGTTAATTTTGGCCCGCCGCACACGATTATGTTCATTTCACATGAAAACGGTTGTGGATGGGAGGTTACACTTGGGGGCTGAATATCACACCATTTGGTGTCGAAACTGGTAGCTTGTGTCAAAATGAATCAACGACGTAGATTCAAATACAGCCGCTGGTTTTGTTATCACTATTCAAGTACTTCGTTTCTGGCTGCAGTACCACGTTCCTTGATGGATTACCAGAGACTCTACATTTGATTCGGTTATGACACCGTTTTAATTCGATCTTACACGTTAGGCATACGACTCGCTGTTCCGAACTTTTCTGACTGAAATCTATGATTTCTTACCTTATGGCCACGTAATTTGCCTTTACCACGACTACTGAACTGTCTTTCTTGGTGTTTTGTTTCCCTCCCCGTTATACTCTTTATGCTACCTGCGATTGTTTATAGTGACTACAACCTCCACTACAGAATCCGGAATGTCTATTGCAGGTCAAATTTTTAAAACTCATTGTCCAAAATTCTACTTCAATTTCACAAAAAAACATTCTGTCTACTAACCATGTGTAACTCTCGCACTTCGTTCAACTTCAGGGGCTCTGAAAAGGTTAGAAATCATGTAAGTTTCAATTATTCCTTTTTAGCATTTTAAAAATCTAAAGACATTCCCGTTTCAATTGATATATAATTTATTCAGTTCAGAAGAATAAAAATATTTTTAAAATATTTTTGAAATAACTTCTGCATGGTGTGACTCACAGTGGCACTGTTAAACTGCTGTTAAATGTTGTACTCACGAAACTACGTGATCATCATGTACATTTTAGTAATGTAGGAGAAAATACGTGTTACGAAATAAGTGTTGTGGATAACCTGTGATAGTTCGATGTACAGGGCGACTCACTAACTATTGCCACTTGCAATAGCTCCGAAAATATGATAGTAGTTGAAAAGTTTGTGGGACAAATGTTGCATGGGACAAAGGGGGCCATAATATGACGTTAGTTTTTTGTTGATAGGTGGGGTCGCGTCAGAGATATGAAGATAAACTTTGTTTTTCTTAAATGGGATGCTATAGTTTGGTACTTATTTTCCGATAGCGGCTATCGAGACGAATCCAATGACGTGTAACAGTAAGGTCTTTGAAGGTAAACGAAGGGCAAAAAGGTGGCATGAACGTCCATTTACAGAAGGTGTTCGACGTGATGACCATTGGTATCAATACGGTGCTGCAATCTTCTCATCATGGATTGATTGGTATTCCTTATCACTTGGGCACTTACCGAAGCACATTCTCTGACATTTCTCTCTTGTAGATCGTGCAAATAGTAAATATTCGCCGAATACGGCGTATCCATCTAAAGTGACATTCACCTGTAAACACCATTCAACGGTTTCACAATACAACACTAATAGGAACGGTAAGACTATCTTCGAATCAAACGAATGTGAATGATTTATTCTTTTGAAGAACAAGTCGATATGCTTTTCATTTACGGAGAATGCCAAAGAAATTCAGTGAGAGCTAAAGACTTATACGCTGAAAGATATTTTCAACGTACTCACCCTACACGGCGTACATTTAAATGTGTGTTTGATAAATTGAGAACAACTGACTCTTTAACGCATCGGAAACATATCCGGCAAAGGAAAGTTACTAACGAGGAAACGGAAATTGATAGTCTTGCCACTGTGGTTCGAGATCCTTATGTTAGTTCACGTCAAATCACAAGGGATTCTGGCATGAGTCAGAGTAGTGTTGTTCGTGTTCTACATCGCCATAAATATCATCCTTAGCATATCAGTCCCCACCAAGAATCAACTGGTACGGATTGTATGCGTCGCATTGAATTCTGCCGATGGGCACAACTTCAGATTCAGAGGGATGATACATTTATTAATTTAATTTTATTTACTGACGAGACTACATTCACGAACTATGGCAATGTTAATTTGCATAACATGCATTATTGGGCAACTGAAAATCTATGTTGGCTGCGGCAAGATGCACACCAAAAACCGTGGTCGGAGAATGTATGGTGTGGGATTCTGGAGGACAGAATTATAGGCCCCTATTTCATTCAAGAAAATCTTAATGGTAGGAACTACACCACATTCCCGCAAGAAACATTAAGTCTGATATTGGAAGAAATACCTTTGGTAACAGGGAACAGAATGTGGTATCAACACGATGGGTGTCCGGCAAATTTTTCGCTGATGGCTAGACATAAATTGCAGAGACAATTCCCAGATCGTTGGATTGGACGCGGAGGAGATGTGTCGTCGCCGGCTCGTTCGCCAGACTTGACGCCTCTGAATTTTTTCTTGTGGGATTCGTAAAAGACATTGTTTATAAAGACGTTCCAACTCCACCTGAAGACTTTCGGGAGAGAATTGTTAGAGCATGTGCTTCGGTAAGTGCCAATATTATAAGGAATACCACTCAATCCATGATAAGCAGATTGCAGCACTGCATTGATACCAATGGCCATCACTTCGAACACCTTCTGTAAATGGCCGTGCATGGAACCTTTTTGAACTTCGTTGACCTTCAAAGACCTTACGGTTACACATCATTGGATTCGTCTCAGTAGCCACTATCGGCAAATAAGTACCAAACTATAGCGTCCCATTCAAAAAACAAAGATGATCTTTATATCTCTGACGCGACCCCACCTAACAACAAAAAACCAACGTCATATTATGTATGGCCCCTGTTGTCCCATGCAACTTTTGTCCCACAAATTTTTCAGCTCCTATCATCCTTTCGGAGTTATTCTTGGTGCCAATAGTTCGTGACTCACCCTGTAATCTCTCGCTCGATTGTCGTGTGTTTCATATTTATTGACTGTTTTGTAATCCTGAAAATATTCGTAGTGAGTTCTGTTCACTGAAGTCTCTGTTTTATTGAAGGATAATCATGGGAAAACGTAAAGTGACTAGAAATCCTCTAAAGGCTTTTAACAAAAGGAGAAATGTTGGAAAGCCTAATGTAGGTGTTATTAACGTAAAAAATAAAGACGAAACGAAGTGTGTCAACCTAACATTGCTGGTACACCTCCCCATTGCAATGAAAGTGAGAGAGAAAGTTCTTCGCAGAGCAAGCTTGGTCCAGTTAATGAAAAGTATGAATGTTTTATGGGCGAATCTGATGCGAATGAAATATTTGATATGTCAGTTCTCAACGAAAATTTTTGCAAACTGAGTAAGATGTATTCAGTGTGGTGAAGTCGGTCTGAAACTCTCTATAAAAAATCACGTAGGACTTGCCAGTGAAATGGAACTGAAGTGTGGCAAGTGCTCATACATGACCACCTTTGGAACAGTCTTGCAGTAACTCCAAACGAAAAAAATGGTAGCAAAATCTATGAACATACCGTTAGATTTGTTTATGCCATGCGTACAGTTGGTAAGGGTGCTACTGCAGCTGCAGTCTTCTGTGGCACGACGAATCTTCCAATCCCCGAACCAAGTTTAAGAACTATACTAGATGTATAGCGTCAAAAATAGAAGATGTGTCTGTATAGACTCTTTGAAGAAAGCTGTGGAAGAGGCAATAATAGAAAACGGTGGCAACAGAGACCTGACTGCAGCAATCGATGGTATCTGGCATAAACGGGGCCATACATCTCTTCATGGTGTAGTACCTGCCACCAGTACGTATACAGGGAAAGTTTTAGATGTAGCAGTAATAGCTAAATATTGTAGATGTCCACAAAAAAATAAAGATACACATGAAAACAATCGCACCGTTAACTTTAGTGGCAGTATGGAGGAATGGAAAAAAAATGGTTCAAATGGCTCTGAGTACTATGGGACTCAACTGCTGTGGTCATAAGTCCCCTAGAACTTAGAACTATTTAAACCTAACTAACCGAAGGACATCACACACATCCATGCCCAAGGCAGGATTCGAACCTGCGACCGTAGCGGTCGTGCGGTTCCAGACTGTAGCGCCTTTAACCGCTCGGCCACTCCGGCCGGCTGGAGGAATGGAAGTGGCTGGTGTTGCTACCATATATCGAAGTTCTGTTGCGTGTGATAAAATGAGATATGCGAATTACCTTGGTGACGGCGATTCTAAAAGTTTGAAACGTATTCAGGAATTGAAACCCTATGTTAGTGTTGTTGTAGTGCTAAAACTTGAGTTATTGAACACGTAGAGAAATGAATGGGATCAAGACTCCGGTGACTGAAAGCTTCGTACAAAAAACAAAAACTCGGTGATGGTAAAGGGTTGGATGGGAACGGAAGGTTAACTGTCAGTGTAATTGACAAAATACAGCATTATTATGGAGTGACTTAGGCAAAACACACCCACAGTGTTGATGAAATTAAGAAGGCTGTTTGGTCTCTCTTTTTCATACTTCTTCAACCGATGAAAGCCCCCATCATCAATTGTTTCCTAAAGTAGTAAACATCTGATGTAAGTACAAGGGAATGCTAACTGACGGAGTGTACACTCATAAACATAGTTCGCCTGATGCGGTAATAGAGGTGATAAAACCTATTTTCAGAGACTGAGTAGCACCTGAACTGTTGAAAAAGTGTGTTCATGGAAAAACTCAAAACCTCAATGAAAGTGTAAATAGTGTTATATGGTCAAAATCCCCAAGACTTCATTTGTTGGAATAGAAACACTTCACTTTTGGTGTGTATGATGCTGTTGCTACTTTCAACTATGGTAACGCTGTAAGGTGCAAAGTATTTCGAAATATGGGAATAAAGATAGGTTTCAACATGGTACGAACGATGCATGCTTTAGATAATGAACGTCTTCGTGCTGCTGAAATGGCTATAAATAGCCAGGGTAAACAGTAGGAGGACAAAGGAGGAAGGTGGAGGAGGAGTTTGCAGAAGATTAACGTAATTCAAATTTCGTTGCTCGATTCTCAAAAGTTTTATTTTTTCATATAAATTACAAGTTTTTTAGTATCTGCTAAACAAATTTGCTTCAGATTTTCAGGAAATGTTACACAGTCCCTTCTGCGTTAACTCAGCACAGACTTTTTCCAAAAATCTGTATGTTGTTGAATTTACAAGCAAAAAATGTCACAAAAAAGTGGTGAATTTTCATCGTAATAGAAAAAAATCTCTCACAACTGAAATCAAATTTTAAAAAATACCCGTGTTAAATTGTAATCAATACTCCAATAAATAACCTGTAAAAATTTCAACTTCCTAGATCAAATACTTTCTGAGAATAAGTGTAATTTATAAGCGCTACTTTAACATTGGAAGGATAGGGCTTTCCAGGGCCCTTAGCTTAGTCGTGATTACTTGTACATAGGCTAGTAGATCCATAAGGCATAAATTTCGAAGCTTTTGTAATGAAAACGATAAGGAAAGTGTACATCTAATGAAAAGAACGATAATTTGTTATATTTTTTATTAGAAACTTAATTAATGAAAAGTGTAGCGCAGTTAAGATTTGTTCGCTGGAGATTGATTAACATTCCTATTACAGTGAAACACTAATAAAATTATAAAAGAGCTCGATTGTTAGTCCTATAGCAGACAATTTGTCTTTGAATTAATTAGTTTATTTTCGAATTCACTTAACAATCATTTATCCTTGCACTGGTGACGTCAGTCACTGCCCGCACAGAAGCAACTTTTGTAGTTACGGGGTCGTAAAATTTGTTTTCCTTAACTTTGAGACTTATAAATTAAGGATCACTTAATATGGTGATTAATATAGTACTGAATAAATCACTGACTGCTGCAGGCAACACGGTATTAGTGATACTGTGCGGCCTCACGGTAACTCTTACTGTCACGAATTCTAATACCTGTATAAGATAATGTTGTGGTGGTGGTAGGCTTCGGTCCGAAGACTCGTTGGATGCTGCTCCTCACGCTAGTCTCTCCTATGCAAGCTTTTTCATCTCCGAGTAACTGCTGCAGCCTTCGTCCAATAGGAGCTGCTTCACGTAATCATACCTTGGTCTCCCCCTTCAATTTTTACACACTCCCCCCCCCCCCCCTCCACAAACACCTAGAAACTTCCCTTCAATAGCAAACTGACAATTTTCCAATGCCTCACAACGTGGCCTATCAACGGATCCCTTCTATTGAACAAGTTCTTTAATACATTTCTTTTCTCCACAATTCGATTCAGTATCTCGTCATTAGCAACGCGAAATACCCATTTAATCTTTATCTATAGCACTACATTTCAAAAACTTCTATTCCCTTCTTGTCTGAACTGTCTATCATCCAAGTTTCAATTTCGTACAAAGGTACCCTCCAAATAAATACCTTCAAAAATGTATTTCCAACCATTAAATGTATATTCGATATTAACAGATTCATGTCTTCCACAACGTTTTCTTCGCTATAGCCAGTCTGCATTTCGTATCCTAATTCGGTGATTATCAGTTAATTTCCTGCCGAAATAGTAAAACTCACCTACTATTTTTCGTCTCGTTTCCTAATCTGGTGCCTTCCGCATCATCTGATTTTATTCTATTACATTCTGTTATTTTTGTTTTACTTCCGTTGATGCTAATCTTGTAACCTCTTCCCCAGAAACTATCTATTTCGTTCAACTTCTCTTAAGAGTCATTTGCTGATCCTGGCAGAATTACAATGTTATTGTAAACATCAAAGTTATTATTTCTTCTCCCTGAAGTTAAACTCCTTCTCTAAATTTTTCTCTGGTTTCCTTTACTGTTTGCTTAATTTACAGATTGAATAACATTGAGGATAGTCTACAACACTGTCTTACTCTCTTCTCAGTCACTGTTTCCCTGTTTCTGTGCAAGCTGTATACAGACTTCCTGAGTTTTTCTAATGGTCTGTAAATAATTTGTGTGAATATTTTGTAACGACTTATTAAACTAGTGTCTCGGTAATATTCATACCTGTAAGTAACTGATATAATGTCTCTAAAATGTTATTGTTAATGAGAAAATGTTTTAATGAATATTGATTATTACTTTTGGTTATTATTTAGCTCTTAAGGTTTGTCCTAGTTGAAGTTCATTTATAGAAAATGTGGCTGGTGTATTTTCTTTGGGTTCAAGCCTACATACATAACGTGCCTTTTATCAGCTTGCCACGTGTTTCTTTCACTGTCTTGTAATGAATTATATCAATTAATGATACCTTCTGCCTTATTTACCATAAAAGAATGATTTTAAAATCAGAGAATAACAAACGCACATCTGTGGCTAGTCTTAACCCCCTATGTACTACTACGACAGATATTGTAACACAAATCTCCATGTAAAATCTCTCAACAAAATTAAGTAGCAGACAATTCTCACTTAACTGCTCTCATAATATTTAACAGAGAAAATATTTGGTATACGTAGCTAGGACAACAACAAAAAAGAATGTTTGAAGTACACCTATTTGAAAAAAGAATATTATCTGTACCAGGTCCTCTTAGTTATAACTATTTGTTGCGCCAATATGAGCACTGCTGCGAAGAAAAAGGTTTAAATTCAAATTTTCCCGGTTAATGGCAGTGATCTGGTCGATCAGGCGCTGCTAGTTTGGTTTGTCGTCTGCCTGCTATGAATGCTAAAATAATGCAGATATTTGACACACGGCACACAAAACTACAAAATGAAGGTATACAATAACTAGTTTTAATCTATTCTCTACTTTAAAAGTTCGTTCATTACATATACGTTTACCGAGCTAATATGGCAACGTAAGCTGTTATCACATTTACGAGAACAAGAGAACCAGAGAACAAGACAGACGACGAACAAGAGAAGAGGAGCGTATATTGTCTTTTATACACATACAGAAAAACCATAGAAGTAATCCTCATTAATACAGTTACCATAATATGTCTATACGAGCCATATCGTCTGTGATTCAATACAAAATTAATTATTTTTGATAATAGGTTGGTCCATACGTCCACATGACGTGTTCTGCTAATTTCATACAGTCTCATATATATTTCGTGTAACTGCGTTCCATGCGAACATATGAGGACGCCATATTGCTTTCCTTGGAACTGGAGTTATTACCTTATCCTAAAGTCTGAGGTAATTTTACCTGTCTCATATACAGTATTGACCCGCTCTCTTTATCCAGATTTCACCCTCGAAAAGTTATGGTTCGACTTATATCCACTACCTTGTCCCTTTACAGACGATTGCTGTACCAAAATTAAACTCATTTACAACAACACAACTAGCGTCTGTAGCCGAAACTGGCGACAAGGCATTTCATTGCGGAACAATGCAAACTTTTACCAGTGAAATTGATATTAACATTGCATATGTCTATTAGAATCGTTTCGTTAGCTTATAATTCACTTTCCGTTGGATATTGGTAAGAAAACCTGATTTATGACAGTATGAATGACCATTTAGAGCGAAAACCGTTATCAAGACAAGGAATTCGGCGTAGTTACGACGCGAGGTTCAAACTTACAGTTGTGCGTTATGCCAAAACCACAACCAACAGAGAGTCCGGAAGAAAATATGGATTTGTCGAATCTGATGTGCGGCGTTGGGTTGCTTCAGAAGAAAAATGGAGAAAGGCACTTTCAACGAAAAAAGTCGTTCAGGGGACCGAAACATGGTAACCAGAACTTGAAGCTAAGGTTCCTATCTATGTACAGATAACAGGAAAGATGAGATGCCTATCTCACGAGAGGCCTTAGAAGTCGCAAAAGTCTTAAACGTGCCACAACGAGAATTTCGTGCAAGTACTAGTTGGTGTCGTGATGATGATGTTTGGTTTGTGGGGCGCTCAACTGCGTGGTTATCAGCGCCCGTACAATTACCCAATCTTTGCTCAGTCCAATTTCGCCACTTTCCTGGATGATGATGAAATGATGAGGACAACACAAACACCCAGTCATCTCGAGGCAGGGGAAAATCCCTGACCCCGCCGGGAATCGAACCCGGGACCCCGTGCTCGGGAAGCGAGAACGCTACCGCGAGACCACGAGCGGCGGACACTACTAGTTGGTGTCGTCGGTTTATGAGGAGAAATGGCCTTGCTCTCCGGCGAAGTACTACGCTAGCACAGAGAATGTCAGCAGATTTCGAGGAGAAGCTGGTCAACTTCCAGCGTTACGTCATTCACTTGCGAAAGGGTCACTCATAGCCTTTTCATTAGGTATTCAATGCTGATGATACACCAATATTTTTTGACATGCCGCGCAATAGGAGAGTAGGCATGAAAGGGGCAAAAAGTATCTCATTAAGAGCAACAAGGAATAATAAAAAAGAATAACTGTGATGTTAACTGTTACTGCCGATGGGGGAAAAATACTTCCTTCTCTAATTCTAAAGGTAGAAACCACGTCCTAAGAGAACTTCCCTATGGGCTTAGTGATTTGCTGCCAAGACAACAGCTAGATGACAAAGCAGCTTATGGTTGACTGGTTGTCTGTTGTTTGGAATCGCAGACCTGGACCACTGCTTGATAACAGACACACGCCAATTTTGGATGCTTTTAAGGGATAGCTAACTGCTGAAGTAAAAAATAAACTTGCTTCACAAAATACAGATCTTGTCGTAATACCTAGAGGAACGACTCCAAAACTACAGGTACTAGATATGACCATAAACAATCTGCTCAAAGACAACCAGCGAAAAAATGTATCCATGTTGGCTTCTGGAAGAAGACTATGTTCTTACAGCGTATGTTAAGATTAAGAAGCCACTAGTCACCCTTTTGTGCCAGTGGATTCTTGTTTCATAATTCTCAATATCATCATAGTCCGTCATCAAGGGGTTCAAGGAATGCTGCATATCGAATGCGCTGTATGCTAGTGAAGATGACTTACTGAGGGAAGAGAATGAAAAAAATTATAGGATTGAGAATGATGAAGTGAATACAGGTACTGATACTGATAAGAGTGAATAAGACAAAATATGTTGCAATATGTGGTATCTAATGTTAGAACAAATCTGTAGTGTACATACCAACGTCTTACATGAAAGTACAAATAATTGTTTGGTAATTTTTCTCCTCGCAATCAGTGTGCGGCTTCATTTCACCCAAAATATTTTTTTTTATTTCTTCTTAGAAAATTAGGGGTGCGGTTTGCATGCGGCGGTGACTCATTTTCGGACCAATACCGTATCTTGCATACCAGGTGGAATAATTTGCTAAGACTGACTCTCCAAAGGGTTTCAATAATTCTGAGGGAAAGACATACTTCAGGGGCCCTGTTTCCAGTTAGATGTTTCAGTGTTCTCTCAAATTCTTTTGCCAGAAACTTTTTTTCCCATCTCATCTTCACCTACCTCCTCTTCCCTTTCAATAATATTGTCTTCAAGTTAAATCCCCTTATAGATCCCATCTATATAGTCCTTCCACCTTTCAGCCTTTCCTTCTTTTCTTAGTACAGGCTTGCCATCTGAGCTCTTGATGTTTGCACAATTGCTTCTCTTTTCTCCAAAGGTCTAATTAATCCCCCTATAGGTGATATTATCTTTCCCCAAGTTATAAATGCTTCTATAACGTTTCATTGGTCCTCTAGCCACTCCTGCTTAGTCATACTGCAGCTTCTGCCAGTTTCATTTTTTACATGTCTGAATTCCATTTCACCTGCTTCACCTGCAGCCTTTGCCTATTTTCCCTTTCTCGCATGTAACTGAATATCTCCTGCATTATCCAAGAATTAGTACTACAGGTTGTCATTTTACTTGTTTCATCCTCTGCCGCCTTTACTATTTCATTTCTGAATGCTATCCATTCGTCTTTTGCCGTATTTCCTTCCCCTGTTTCAATCGAACGTTGATTAATGCTCCCTGTAAAACTCTCAACGATTTCTGGTTCTTTCATCTTATCCATGCCCCATATTCTTCGTTTGCTATCTTTTTGAAGTTTCTTAATTTTTAACTTACGGTTCATAACTAATAAACTATGGTCAGAGTTCACACAGCCCTTGGAAATGTCTTACAGTTTAAAAACAAAGAAGACAGTATCTCAAAATCTTGTTTCTAAATCTATGTCTTACCATTACATAATCAATGTGACATACTCCAGTGTCTTCAGATGTCTCCCACGTATACAAATTTCTTTCATGATTTTTAGCCAAGTGTTAGCGATGACTAAATAATGCTCTGTACAAAGTACTACTAGATAGTTTCCTCTTTCTTTCGTTTCCCCCAGTCCATATTCTCCTATTTCCCTTCTCTTCCTTTTCCTACTCTCGAATTCCAGTCCCCATCACAATTAAATTTTCCTGTCCTTTAAATATCTGAATAACTTGTTTTATCTCGTCATACGTTTCTTCAATCTCTTCATCGTCTGCGTAGCTAGTTGGTTTATAAACTTGTACTACTATTGTGGGTGTTGGCTTCGTATTTACCGTGGTGACAATACTGCAATCACTACGCTGTTCACTGTTACCCACATTCTTATTTGCTAATTCATTATTAGACTTTCTCCTACGTTACTGTTACCTGAGTTTGTGTTTATAAACCTGCAGTCACTAGACCAGAAGTCTTGTTCTTCGTGCTACCGCCCTCACTAATTCCGACTATATCTAACTTCAATTTATCCATTTCCCTGTTTAAATGCTCTAACCTCTCTACCCGATTAACGGATGTAAGATTACATGCCCCAACTCGTAGAATGCCAGTTTTGCTTTTCCTGATGATGATACCCTCCTGAGTACCTCCGTCTCATAGATCCGAATGGGTGACTATTTTACCTCCGAAATATTTCACTATCTTCAGGGTTTCCTAAACTGTGCTTCGCGCAACACTAGGTTTCCGCGGGAAGTGAATAAGCACTCCGCGAAAAACTAAAAATATTAATAACATGTTTTTTTTCGGCATTTTTCCTTATTTCTTAAGTTCTATTATAATTTCCATGTTATTAGTTATGCTTTAAAATCGAAGTTATCACAGAATAAAGCAAGTAATTCTCACTTTTTTAAATTTTATAATTTCATTAACTTTCAGAACAAACAAGGTGTTCTATCGAATTAGCAGGATTCTAAAGGTATTCCGTCACAGGAAAAGTTTGGGAACCCCTGCCGAAGAGGATGCCATCATCATTTGATCACACAAAAGAACTGTATATCCTCGGGAAAAATCACGGCTATAGTTACCCCATTCTTTCAAGCGTTCACAGAACCATCACAGTGCGGCGATGTTGGCTAACGTTACAAGGCCACATCAGTCAGTCAACCGGACTACTGACCTTGAAACTAATGAAATGGCTGCTGCCCCTCTAACAGACGTATCCTTTATTTTTTTAATATTCAAGTATAATTCACTGAAATGAAACTGCCTTTATGCAAACAACACATTTGCTCTTTCAACGCTGGAATATGATATCTATGGCATCTATAGTTGTAATCAGTAGAAGTATAAAAATCAATTGCTCTAATTAAATAAAAAGAAATTTTATGGGATTTGCTAGATTATACTCTTTTCAATAGTTCTTGCAAACATTAATTTCAAAATTTCAATTGTTATTATTGTTATTCAAATTTGGATCACTGGGTTAATTACTTGGACACGAGCTGAACTTTCAGAGAGATTTTTAGTTTCTGGCAGTGTTAATAAATTTCATTAATCATTTCAGTCATCAGTCATGCCATGGCGCTGGAATGCTGGACAACAGGACTTGGATCCAGTTGCAGGTAATCTCTGGAAATGATCACCACTGTCTATATTTAAATTTATATATATATATATATATATATATATATATATATATATATATATATAATGCAAAACACGAACAAGCCTTTTACACAAAAAGAAGTTTCCACTGGTTTAATTTTACATCTCTTCTAATGCAGATGCGAGGTAGTAACTCTGTGGCAATAACCGTCCATCCTTCCATAACCGCTACGTTCCCTTCACGATGCTAATGTTTCTGGTACTTACAATGGCCAAGTGATTTTCACTATTTGGTTAAGTCATTTGGACTCTCTGGGCTTCGTAAATAGTAGACAGTAACTGTTTTTCTTGTCGCTTGCAGCAAAACTCGCAATCACAAGAGCTTGTTGTCCTCGTCTCTTCTTGGTTAATATGAGACGGTCTATAGGAGCCTATATTACCAGATGTATGGAGAAACACCATCAGGAATAACGCCTGGAGAAAAATGTGTTCAGCGCTTAGCAAATGTTGGTAATTATTCCTGTGGTTCAGCACACCACACGCTCTGTGAACTACAAAACACCAAAACATCAGAAGTGCAAGGCCTGTGTTACGACACGGAAACAGATCGATAGCAGCGCTCCATATGGCGTAGCAGAGAACTTTGGATACGAGAAATATGGCGCGGAAAACCGGGTTATTGCTTTTAGAAGTATGAGTACCAGGTAATAATATTTTTCATCCACACTTCGTGGGTGGGTCTGGTGGTAGAGTGTATCTTTTGTAATACCCAATATTGCAATTTGGATCATGCGGCTGTTATTAATGGAAATTATGTTCCTGATTACGACCTTCTTGTGCTCTTGTGCATACTGCACTCTTTGAATTGCCATGTAGATTTTTTTTATTGTGATCTGCTTAATTTTTGGTCTTATCAGTAATATTGAGTAGTGTAAATGATTCCATATTTGTTTTTATTCCATGTGAAATAGAGACTGGTTTCGCCACTTAGTATTCTTTGGACTCGTGTTTATTTCTTACTACATATGAATCTGTGGATGAATTGTTCGATTGAAATGCACTGTAAGTACCTATTAACAACGTGTGAAAACGTTTGCGCAACTACTGTCGCATTTTTAGTTTTTGCATGGAAGAATGCTCTAGTCACTAAGACCAAAAAGCATAGGGCCCAGTCATCTGCACCTACATCCATACTCTGCAAGATAGTGTGAAATGCTTGGAACTCTGTGGCAAGAAGCAACACCGCTCAAAGCAGAATATTATACTCATTCCGCGGCAAGATTTAATAAAGTTGAATGCCAATACTGTCGAAACCTGCTAACATGGAGCTCTCCATTAAAGGCGAGGAAGTACCAAAAACATAGGCAAACAAAAATAACGTAGAATACGAGCAACAATATGGATTTAAATCGCACAATTCGCACTCGGATTCGTAAGCAATAACAGATACACATAATTCCGCAGAGCACCATGCAACTAAAGTAGCTTCTATTTTATATGTAACAAAAACAAATTTGGAATCGTTTACCCTACCCAATAGTACAGATGCGAGAAGAACTCACTCAGAATGCGAGTAACATGTTTGCCGACCGGAGTGGCCGTGCGGTTCTGGGCGCTACAATCTGAAGCCGAGCGACCGCTACGGTCGCAGGTTCGAATACTGCCTCGGGCATGGATGTGTGTGATATGTTTAGGTTAGTTCGGTTTAATTAGTTCTAAGTTCTAGGCGACTGATGACCTCAGAAGTTAAGTCGCATAGTGCTCAGAGCCATTTGAGTAACGTGTTTACAACGCAATTCAAAGAGTGCAACACACAAGAAGTCGTAATCAGAAGGACAATGTGACGAAACCAACTTCTGTTAACTATGAAACAAACAAAAAAACGTGGAAGACTAAAAATCAGCCAATAAGAAAGCGAGATGATGGACTGATAAACTTGCAGCGCTCGACGTGGCGTGGCAACAAATAAGGGCATGTTACCAGAAGCCCCTATATGAGTTTCACCGCCGTACTGTGATCCAGGAACATGGCTGATTCCTGTGGTCGTTAAGTCGACGGTTCTCCAGAAGGTTGTCACTGATGCGTTATGGCGTCCGACAGCGCTCTTCGTTATTGTCATTTAGAGATCACTATGAATTTTTTGCATGCCTGGTAACGAGGCAAGCTGAATTTCTAATCTGGCAGTTGGCGGGAAAAATAATCAGAGTCACAGTTTTAAAACTCTCTATAACGGCGCAAGGCGAACGGTCGGGGAAGTGCGAACAGTCGTCAGCTGTAACTACTCATACGAGGAGCGTTCAATAAGTAATACAGCACATGATTTTTTTTTCCTGAGAGTAGGTTGTTTTTACTCAGGATTCCAGTACACCATATTATTTCCCACTCTTTTGGCTAAAAACCCAATTTTTAAAGTTAATTTCCGTTCAATGCGACGGCGTTACGCCACCTTTCTGATAGGGTCTGTATGTCTGCGTGGCAGTAATCTATTGGTGCACGTCGGAGTCAACGTCTTGCTCCATCAGTAACCTCCCCATCAGCCACGTATTATTCCCCGCGGTGTGCATCCTTCATTAAGCTAAGCAAATAGAAGTAGGGACGTGAGAGACCGTCTCCGTAGGCTGGATGAGGAGGAACAGACCAATGAAATTTTCTGATTTCCTCTCGGCTGCGCACATCTGTATGAGGCCATGCGTTGTCATGGAGAAGAACTTCGGTTGCTTTTTTTTTTTTTTTTTTTTTTTTGGACGAAAGCGATGAATTCGCCAGTTCAAGTTTCTGATGGGCAGCACAGCTGTGTGCTGTCGGCAGGCAATTGGGAGATCGGACAGATTTTCGTGACCATGTTGCGATGGTGAGAGACGCCTCGCCCATCTACTCGCCGTGCTTTTGTTCACTGTCAGGCCTCCGTAGAAATATTGCAAGCGCCTACGGATAAATCAATGAGGATTTGCAGAAAATAAATGCGTGGTGTAATGACTGGCAGTTATCTCTCAATATTAGTAAGTGTAACCTACTGCGTATAAGAAGGGGAAAATTCCTCATTAATGTACGAGTACAAAATAAGTGCCCAGTCTTTTGAAGTGGTAACGTCCGTCAAGTATCTGCGTGTGACTATTCGAAATAATCTCAAATGGAATGATCAGATTACACAAGTAACGGGTAAGGCGAACTCTAGATTGCAGTTTATTGGTAGAATCCTGAAGCGATGCAGTCCTTCAACAAAGGAAATAGCTTACATTACGTTAGTTCGTCCAGTTATGGAGTATTGTTCGTTTGTATGGGACCCTTACCAGTTTGGTCTGATTCAAGAGGTTGAGAAGGTCCAAAGAAGAGCGGCAAGATTCGTGACTGGTACATTTATCCATCGAGAGAGCGTTACAAATCTTACATAAAGTTTGAAGTGGGACACACTTGCAGATAGACGGCGCGCTAGACAGAAGAGGCTGCTCACTAAATTCCGAAATCCGATCTTCACCGAGGATGTAGAGCATATATTATTACCACCAACTTTCAAATCGCGTGATGATCACCATTCAAAGATAATGGAAATAAGAGCTCGTACTGAGGCGTTCAGACAGTCGTTTTTCCCTCGCTCTATCCGCGAGTGGAACGGAGGGGGGGGGGGGGGTTGGATATGATTTTGGCGCGAATTGTGCCCTCCGCCACACACCGCTTGGTGGCTAGCGGAGTATATATGTAGATGTAGATACGTAGATGTAGAATACCTGCGATGCTCCCGTTTCCCGACAAAACAAACCCAATGGCAGCTCTCCGCTGGAACTCATCTTCGTTACAGACGACATTTTGAAGACTACGTATAGCTTTGCCACTTATTTGAATTACGTGAAACTACAGAGGCTGAAGCGGGAATATTTCACAATGTCCGACAACAAATTCTGCATTTTTTTAACCGAAACTGGCCGAGAGAAAAAATGTTTAGCATTACTTATTGAGCACCCCTCGTACGTCCTGCATCTCTTGAACATTCGCCTTCGCGTTCATCGTGAACGGCTTGTAGTGCTTTTTCATCGTGGGATAATCTTCGGTTTAGCGCCACCTGGTTCATTTTATGCATTCGAGATTTATCGGTCAAGATAGATATTTTAATCCCTTTCCGCAGTCGCAGTCCCCAACTCCTGTGCGTGGATATCGGATTGTGGCGCTCAGAGGGCCGTGCTGCTTAATTAAGTAAAAATATACGGATCGTTGGTTTCCGTGCGCGCCGCTTCCGCGTTAGCCACGGCAGCTCGCGTGTTGCTGACCGTGCATAAATCTCACCTTTGTCGGCGAGCGGAGTGGGGGGGCAGACTAAGGCAAGGACAGCCACGGAGGTTTACTGCCGCGGCGCTGCCCATCTGGCACAGCGCGACGCGCCCTCTGCTCGTATTTCGCTTGTGCGTGAGCCCGAGGCGGCAGAACGCGCCTGCCCTGCGTGTTAACACGTTGCCAAGTAACGGTCAATTACTTCCAGCAGACTCTCTCACAGAGCTATTTAATTGGCGCCGCTGCTGCCGCCGCAGTAATCGTTAATTCTCCGTCTCTGTCGAGATAACGATTGCCGTTCGCAGGAGGTAAATTTGTTTACGCCTCTGCGAAGAAAATATAAATTCTACCTTGTTGTGTGGTTGCTGCAACCCATAGGCCAGCCCGTAAGAAAGTGCGATATATTACTGTCCGTGGAGAATCGTCTGAAAATATATGCGCCTTACGCAGCTATCAGTTAATAGGTGGAACTGCTGCCAAAGTATTTTTCGTAGAACGTGCTGTCAGCACTAGACTGTTTGTGTTAAATTTCTGTCCGACCGCCTACAACTAGGTTCTATACGATTTCAAGCAATTACATTAGTGGAATATTGGGATGTTACTTTTACAGAAACTTGGTTATCAAACCTCCCCTTCCTTTTCCAGACGGAACTCAGCTATTTTTGCAGTCCAGTCGATGTCTGAAGGATATTTAGTGGCAACCAACAATGAGGCTTTACCTGTGTAAATAAAGCGAACACAACAGCATCCGACAGTCTCGTATTCTGCAGTCAATAGCGACATAGTTGCACTGTATACATCGACTAAGTTTCGTCATTACTGTGTATATGCACTAAAAAATATTGTTTCAAATCACTAGGTTTTCAGATATATTTCTATAATCTATTGACCCAGAATTAAATTGTAAATACGACGGTGAGCAAAACTTAAGGACGAAAGTAACTTTCGCATGAAAGATCACTGCTCGATGGAACTTAGACTACATATAAAAAGAATTATTACAGCACAGCAAAGAAAATAACTGGAAGAAATACGCAACGAGACGAACAGAATTAACACTTTTATTCAAAGACAATAATGACACCGAAGTCCCTACGATTTATGATGGTCGCTTAACATTACAAAACTGGAACCTGGTTCTTAACAAGGTATGTGATTGTGAGGTAACGGGCGAGTTGCGGCGCCCTGAAAATATTTTAAGTTCACAGTGAGCGGCCACCGCTCGGGCCGCTCGGCAAGGCTTGGCGTGATTCCGCACAACGGCCAGACCTCGTGGTCCATCGAGCACGTGGCTGGCAATTCCTCGGTGACGCTGTGCGCCGGGAGGGCCAAAGATGGCGGACTTTGTGAATCCTTAATGGCAGGCATTTCATAGTTCGTATACAAATTAATAGTAGCCAGATGAATCATGATACCTCAGAAAGAAACATGTACATTACTATTACTTGCACGACGATTCTGATGGTGTAATCAGATTTTCAATATCTTTAAAGTTTAGTACTGACGGTAAATTATACAAGTAACACCCAGCAACGAATTTCCAAAATATAAACGCTTCATCCGATTTTGTCGATTGCCGTGTCTTTAGAAAGCTATTAGTGTAAACCTAAATTGGTATGAATTAACAGGCATGAAACTTGAATAGTATATGAGTTATTGGAGGTCAAAGTGGCTGATTACTATCGATCGCGTCAGGCCATAAGTACTTCACAGTTACACGGAAAAACGGTAGCAGCATGCTTATAAATATATTTATTCATCTATGTCTTTGTTTATATCCGATATATACTGTTCATGAAGAAATTGGTTAAATACTTACTGTGTTTTAGAAAGCACAGAGACGTTAGGCTAGTGGTCTACCTTTTGTTGCTATTCCTTTCATATCATCATCATAATCATCATCATCATTTAAGACTGATTATGCCTTTCAGCGTTCAGTCTGGAGCATAACCCCCCTTATACAGTTCCTCCATGATCCCCTATTCAGTGCTAACATTGGTGCCTCTTCTGATGTTAAACCTATTACTTCAAAATCATTCTTAACCGAATCCAGGTACCTTCTCCTCGGTCTGCCCCGACTCCTCCTACCCTCTACTGCTGAATCCATGAGTCTCTTGGGTAACCTTGCTTCTCCCATGCGTGTATCATGACCCCACCATCTAAGCCTGTTCGCCCTGACTGCTACATCTACAGAGTTCATTCCCAGTTTTTCTTTGATTTCCTCATTGTGGACACCCTCCTGCCATTGTTCCCATCTACTAGTACCTGCAATCATCCTAGCTACTTTCATATCCGTAACCTCAACCTTGTTGATAAGGTAACCTGAATCCACCCAGCTTTCGCTCCCATACAACAAAGTTGGTCGAAAGATTGAACGGTGCACAGATAACTTAGTCTTGGTACTGACTTCCTTCTTGCAGAAGAGAGTAGATCGTAGCTGAGCGCTCACTGCATTAGCTTTGCTACACCTCGCTTCCAGTTCTATCACTATGTTTCCATCCTGTGAGAATATGCATCCTAAGTACTTGAAACCGTCCACCTGTTCTAACTTTGTTCCTCCTATTTGGCAATCAATCCGTTTATATTTCTTTCCCACTGACGTTACTTTCGTTTTGGAGATGCTAATCTTCATACCACAGTCCTTACATTTCTGATCTAGCTCTCAAATATTACTTTGCAAACTTTCAATCGAATCTGCCATCACAACTAAGTCATCCGCATATGCAAGACTGCTTATTTTGTGTTCACATATCTTAATCTCACCCAGCCAGTCTATTGTTTTCAACATATATATTCCTTTCATATATGTTTATTTAATTTGTTTAGGTATTTAATAATGTGTGTTAGAGCATGTTTATGGTCCAGCCGTAGGAATACTTATTTAATTCCAAGTTATTTAAGTGTAAATCCAGTATTTGGTATGTGTTTCAATATGTTTGTGAGTACACGTTGGCTTGGAGACATGGAGAGAGCGCTCTAGCCAATCACAGCACTCGTTACTAAGAGAGACGTATGGAGGTTCGGGAGGAGCATCGTTTCCGGAGAGGACACAAGGCAGTTCAGAACAGAGTGGCGCGAGGTAGAGTCAGACAGGACACGGGCTACGGCAAGGGAGACGGGAAGTGCTGGAAGCGAAGGTGTGAGGGACGCACGGTCGCGAGAGAGACTTGGGGTGCGGTTTGCGCGTGGTCGCGGCGGATAGAAGGAGGACGAGGAGGAGGAGATAAGTGTTTAACGTCCCGTCGGCAACGACGTCATTAGAGACGGAGCGCAAGCTCGGGTGAGGGAAGGATGGGGAAGGAAATCGGCCGTGCCCTTTCAAAGGAACCATCCCGGCATTTGCCTGAAGCGATTTAGGGAAATCGCGGAAAACCTAAATCAGGATGGCCGGAGACGGGATTGAACCGTCGTCCTCCCGAAGGCGGCTAGAAATATTTCGGATTGCCGACTTGTGTACTTGTGAGATTTCCGTGGCTTCTAGAGTGAAGACGTAGTGTGCGTTTAGAAGTGAATATCTCGCGAGCTGAGTTGTTGTTCTTAACTAATTACTTGCTGTAGGAATCTATTGTTTCCCTGTAATTCAACTTATATTTTATTTATTTGCTGGACTATCGACACCAATAGGTGTTTTGCAGAAATATACCGCGTCCTCAAAAGTACTTCTACTATCGTGCTTATCATTTAAAGTCGTTAAGATAGTACCTGCAGGTTTTATTTAGTTGCAATCTTTAATTTATAAATTTTTATGTTACTTTCATAATTCGCAATTTCCTAGTACTAGAAACCTTCGACCATTCGATTCATGAATGTATTCTTATCGTAAGCCGGCCGCGGTGGTCTAGCGGTTCTGGCGCTGCAGTCCGGAACCGCGGGACTGCTACGGTCGCAGGTTCGAATCCTGCCTCGGGCATGGGTGTGTGTGATGTCCTTAGGTTAGTTAGGTTTAAGTAGTTCTAAGTTCTAGGGGACTTATGACCTAAGATGTTGAGTCCCATAGTGCTCAGAGCCATTTTAACCATTTATTCTTATCGTATACTGTAGACTCAGCATTATTTGTCCTGTAATGCGGCAACTACATATCCCAGACCCTAGACAACGAAACCAGCCAAAACATGGTTTTAGAAAGCATCGTTCCTGTGAAACACAACTAGCTGTTTATTCACATGAAGTGTTGAGTGCTATTGACAAGGGATTTCAGATCGATTCCGTATTCCTGGATTTGCGGAAGGTTTTGATACTGTACCACTCAAGCGGCTCGTAGTGAAATTGCGTGCTTATGGAATATCGCCTCAGTTATGTGACTGGATTTGTGATTTCCTGTCAGAGAGGTCACAGTTCATAGTAACTGACGGAAATTCATCGAGTAAAACAGAAGTGATTTAAATAAGGCGTCCCCCAAGGTAGGGCTATAGGCCCTTTTCTGTCCCTTATCTATATAAACGATTTGGGAGACAATCTGAGCAGCCGTCTTCGGTTGTTTGCAGATGACGCTTTCGTTTATCGACTAATAAAATCATCAGAAAATCAAAACAAACTGCAAAACGATTTAGAAAATATATTTGAATGGTGCGAAAAGTGGCAATTGACCCTAAATAACGAAAAGTGTGAGGTCATCCACATGAGTGCTGAAAGGAACTCGTTAAACTTCGGTTACACGATAAATCAGTCTAATCTAAAACCGTAAATTCAACTAAACACCTAGGTATTACAATTATGAACAACTTATATTGGAAGGAACACACAGAAAATGTTGTGAGGAAGGCTGCGTTTTATTGGCAGAATACTTAGAAAATGTAACAGACCTACTAAGGAGACTGCCTACACTAGGCTTGTCCGTCCTCTTTTAGAATACTGCTGCTCGGTGTGGGATCCTTACCAGGTAAGACTGACGGAGTACATTAAAAAAGTTCAAAGAAAGGCAGCACGTTTTGTATTATCGCGAAATATGGGAGAGAGTGTAACAGAAATGATACAGGATTTGGGCTGGATATCATTAAAAGAAAGGAGTTTTTCGTTGCGACGGAATCTTCTCACGAAATTCCAATCACCAACCTTCACCTCAATATGCGAAAATATTTTGTTGATACCGACCTACAGAGGGAGAAACGATCACCACGATAAAATAAGGGAAATCAGAGCTCGTACAGAAAGATATAGGTGTTCATTCTTTCCACGCGCTATACGACATTGGAATAATAGAGAATTGTGAAGATGGTTCGTTGAATCCTCTGCCAGGCGCTTGAATGTGATTTGCAGAGTATCCATGTAGATGTAGATGTAGAATATTGTAACTGTGAGTCGGAGGGTACGTTCTTGAGGGCCACCAAGATCATTTCATTTCCATTTATTATTTTGAAATCCCACATGATCACTATGGACAACAGTGCATGTTCTGCAACGTGCTCTCTCGTTGGCCACAAGGTCGGTAGGGAGTTTTGTGGTAGGGCGTTCCATTCCTCCAGCGGCGCTGTTGACAGTTGCTGGATGACGTCACAACATGTGGACGTGATGCAATACGTCTCTCCAATGCATTCCACATGTACTCGATAGGATTTAAGTCGGAGAAACGGACAGGCCAGGCCTCTCGTCGAATATCCTCCCGTGGCAAGAGCTCCTCCGCCTGCAGGCTCACGTTCTTATCGATACCTCCATAAAAATGTATCCCTGAAAAGACGCACATGCAGGAGGAGTGCAACGCCGCAATAACGTTGGACAGTGAGTGTGCCCTGTTCAAAGATTGGAGGTCAGTACGCCCATGAGACGTTATACTCCTGGCACTATAACACCTGGACCATATAAACGACGATATTCCTTAGCGCGATGCGTGTTCTCAACTATCGCCATATAAGGGTACATCCAGAATCACTAAACAGACAGAATCTTCTCTGATCCGAGAAGAGCACGTGAACCCACTCCTCCTTGGTCCAGTCCCTACGATCTTGACACCATCACAAACGGTCTCACCGATGTGCACGTATCAACAGAACACACAGCAATGGTCGTATGGCAAGGCGACCACCCACTTCCAGTCACCGTGCCACTGTGAAGCGTGAGACTGTGTCTTGCAGTCTTGTTAAATGTGGTTGAAATTGATCTGCAGTTTGACATGGGTCCGTTATTGCCTGTGGCACATTCTGGTGATCTAGTGCAGTAGCTAACCATGATAGAGCACCTCCTATCCTTCGCACAGCAGTGCCTGTGGTTCGGAACGCATTCCAAGAACGTGAAACAGTTGTGCGAGTAATACCAAAATCCTGGGCTACACTCGTCACACTTCGTCCTTCAAGTTTTCCGGTGATCCTTTCCCCTGTGAAGCCATTCACGTGTTGTCTTAAAACCATGTTGAGGTTAAGAACACCACCACGTGCACCGTGCTCGTTGATTGACACACACTGTCCTTTCTCGTTTCTTCAATTGCCACGTGTCTAGGGTTTGGTTTTGGTTTTGTTTTCCAGTCCGGAACCGTGCGACTGCTACGGTCGCAGGTTCGAATCCTGCCTCGAGCATGGACGTGTGTGATGTCCTTAGGCTAGTTAGGTTTAACTAGTTCTAAGTTCTAGGGGACTGATGACCTCAGATGTTAAGTCCCATAGTGCTCAGAGCCATTTGAACCATTTGGTTTTGTTTTGCTTAGGATGCAAGAAACAACTGGGGTCATACGCGCCCAAGTCAAAACTATAGAACAAGAAGACAGGGAGGACTTAAAAAACGACTATACGCCAGTCCCATTTGACATAACAGAAGACAGCTAAAAACAGGCACGTGGAAAAAAGGGCTAAAAAAAGTCCAAAACTAAAAATTAAATGGCCTTCGCCATATTGCAGCCTGCGGGTCATCTGCTAAAATGGCCGATAAATCAGACGGCAAACCTGAGCGGGAACGTAAACGGTTATAAAATGGGCATTCCATCAGAAAGTGGCGAACAATTAAAACTGGGACGCAGTGTGTACAACGTGGTGGGGTAGCGCCACTTAGCAAACCGGTAGACCTTTGGCAACATGCTCGGCACTTTCATTCATTTCCACCTAATAATTAATGTGCTATGTTACTTTACCCATATTCTCCTACATTTTGCAGAGTAGTTTAGCTCTCACCCCAAGTTCTGACCAAAGTTTCCGGGAGGTTTGTCTTACTTGCAAGGCAAACGCTGGAACTTTAAATCCTCTTTTCCGGTTGAGACTCTTCCCTATCCCCCAACATCCTAAATAACCAGGCTTCATGATACCTGGCTGAAACAACGTGACTCCAAAATGGATTAGAACTCTAACAGCCTGAAAAACCACTGTTTATTGAATTTGTGCCCTAACGAATCTTTCTGACAGATTAAATCTGCTTTTGGGCCGAGGCTCAAGCAAGGACCTTCAACTATACTGAGCGTCCAGCTGTTCATCTTGCCACCGTATTGTAGTACTAACTTGATTTGTTATAATTGTTGTTACAGTAAGACCTCTCCACAGGTAACCATTTCTCTAAGAAAGCTTTCAGAGCGGAACAACCATTATTCGATAACTAATTAACGTAACGTACATAAACGTCTTACTTCGTAAACATGATTTCTGGAAGGTGATAATACGCAAGTGGATAAATACTTGCTGAACAATCAACACTTGTACTACCAGTATCTGCTGAGAAGTTGGACGAAGAACGTTTTATTAAATACTGAACAAACATTTTTGTTCTTAATGGCATTTGATGCCTATAGGAATATAAAACCTCCGAATCTTTGCAGTGAAAGGTTCCTTAATTTGGCATTTGTGACTCTATGGTAAGCGTAAGTCGAAAACATTATGAACACATGCTTAATAGCAGGACGGTACGCCTTAGTAACAATAGAGCAACGATTTTGCGTAGCATGGATTCGACGAGTCCCTGACGCATTTTCATAGGTCTGTGACACCAGATGTCCACACACTGGTTGGACAGATCAGTGGTATGTGCGGTCGGAGCTGCTGACGGATGGCTTCAAAAATATGTCTCAACGGGGTCATTTCAGGCGACTTCCGTGACCATGATAGCAACGTGAGTTTACTTTCATGCTCCTCAAACCATTGCAGCCCTGTGACAAAGTTACGCGGATGGAAACACCATCACTGTCTGGAAAGACATCAAACGAGAATGGATCTGACTGGCTGGTAATTATGTTAAACGCAGCTATCATGGTGCCTTCTATTACTGCCCCAGGATCCATGGAAGCCCAAATTAATGCCACACATTACATAATACTGGCCGCATCGACCTGTGCATTGCGGTGCATAATTCGCGCAGCTGTTTGTCTAGACGACGGCATACACGGATAAGACCGTTGACCTGATGTACCAAGAAACGTAATTCATCCGACCAAGCGACACATTTTCACTGATCCACGGCCCAGCCTCGATGATACCGTGCCCACTGCAATCTTAACTGACCGTGAAGTTGGATTAACGTGGGAACACATAGGAGTCATTCTCTGGGGCGCCCCATAACTCCATGTTCAACAATGTGCACTGAACCGTGTGTTCCAAAACACCCGTCCTGCTCCAGCATTGTCAGATCTCCCATAAACAGTCACCTGTCATCCTTTACAGTGAGAGCACGCTTTTAGCCACGTTCTGTGAGGATGTGTTCATGTCTGACACCTTGCCGCCTATTCGTGATTTCGTCAGTGTTCAACCATTTTCCATAGGCCCTCGAGACAGTAACACACGAACAAAGAAGCAGCTTCGCCGTTACCGAGATGATCGTTTCCAGGCGCTGGACCCTAACAATCTGCCCACTGTCGAAGACGGTTATGTCAATGGATTTTCCCATTTGCGGTTTGTGTCGTCGACAGAGTTATCCACATTCGCCTCGGCTTCGCTTATACTCGTCCATTCACATAAATCTGACCGCCAAGTATGTTCGACGTCAACGTGCAATAACTAATCACAGACGGCAGCTGGCAGCACTAGCAGTAGAAGGTATATAAATCATGTCCTTGTGATACAGGAAAACAATGCAGTTCTTGAAACTTGCTGGCAGATTAAAACTGTGTGCCGGACCGAGACTCGAACTCGGGACCTTTGCCTTTCGCGGGTGAGTGTTCTACTATCTGAGCTACCCAAACACGACTCACGTCCCGTCCTCACAGCTTTACTTCTGCCAGTACCTCGTCTCCTACCTTCCAAACTTTACAGAAGCTCTTCGGCGAACCTGCAGAACTAGCACTCCTGGAAGAAAGGATATTGCGGAGACATGGCTTAGCCACATCCTGGGGTATGTTTCCAGAATGAGATTTTCACTCTGCAGCGGAGTGTGCGCTGCTATGAAACTTCCTGGCAGATTAAAACTGTGTGCCGGACCGAGACTCGAACTCGGGACTTTGCAGGTTCGCAGGCGAGCTTCTGTGAATTTCGGAAGGTAGGAGACGAGGTACTGGCAATGTAAAACTGTGGGGACGGGGCGTGAGTCGTGTTTGGGTAGTTCAGATGGTAGAGCACTTGCCCGCGAAAGGCAAAGGTCCCGATTTCGAGTCTCTGTCCGGCTCACAGTTTTAATCTGCCAGGAAGTTTCATATCAGCGCACATTCCGCTGCAGAGTGAAAATCTCATTCTGAATGCAGTTCTTATCGTAATCCGGAAACGGAGCTGTTTACCTGGCTTCCAAAAGGGCATGATCATTGGCTTTCGGGCAAGGGGTGGAACCGTTTTCGAAACGTCTAAGTTTGTAAACTGTTGGCGAACCGCCGTGAATGGGAAAAATGACGTCTTCCAAAACTGGCGCCGAGCCAACTGTGATGCACCACGAGCCATGGATGATAGGGGTGAATGATAGCTGCGGAGATGCGAAAGAGCATAAAATACAATACTTTAATAGTGCGAAGTACTGGTGCAAACTGTTCGCATTGAACAGTCATGTTGTACAAATGGAGATGATGTCTTAATTATTGACGACGCCTTTGGCAAAATTGTTTTCCTAATCTCCATCGCATGATGTAATTTTAGATTTTTTACTTCTGATGAAGGTATATTTATATATACCGAAATCTCGGTCAAGAATTTTAATAAATTTTTATCCTGCAACTGTTTTAGCTGTCATCCTTTATCGTGAAGGATTGTTATAATAATAATAATAACAATAATTATGCATAAAAATGCTGTTCCAACATTTTCTGTGCATGTCAAAGATGATGATGTGCATAAAAGCACAATAATAAAATGATTTCAAGGTCAAAAGATATACATTAATTACGTAAAATGGCGTGCACACAAAGCGCATAACGTACCTTCTCCCTTTCCAGTAAGAGCCTAGTGATTTTGACACCATTAAAATGAACGAGACAATCACAACGAAGCCCAATTTGGGCTATGCTCAAAAGTATCCGAATGATGTGAAATATTTATCGAAAGAAAAGTCACAAACCTTCCTCTCTCCTCTCCTCCTATCAGAGCCTGGTATTTTAGTTGTCATTAAAATGATAGAGCCAGTCACAATGCAGCCCCATCAGGCTGTTCTCAAATTTACCCAAATTGTTTGAATTCTCCTCCAGCCATAGCCCAAATTTAAAATGAAAGAGCCAGTTGCAATGTAGTCCCATCTGGCTTTGCTCAAAACTACCCAAATTATTTTCTTCTCCAATCATGGCAATCATAGTCTAGCACTGAAATGAAAGAACAGATTGCAATGGAACCCATCTAGGCTATGCACAAGAGTATCTTAATGACCTGAATTATCTATCTCAAAAAGTATCTGAATTATGTAAAATAACGATCTATGTTTTCATTATTAAAGTCAAAAAATCGTTTATAGATTGGCTCACCAGCTTCAATGGTAAATTAGATTGGGAGCTATAAATGGAGTATTATCCACTTAAAAATTTTGGAATCAGTGAATAACATACTCTCTACCAACAATCAAATATCAACATTTGCTTATCAAAATAGAGTTATAAAAATAATAAATCATAGTTGTGAAACACTATAATATTAATACTAGTCTGCAACCCCTGAAAACGAGCAACAAAAAAAACTGCTGACTTATATCGCTGTTGCTTGCTGTCACCAACTGATGTGTCCAATGGTAAGAACGTTCAAAATTCTGTCTATGGACCCACTTACAGCCTTATTTTCCACACCAATCATGCTTGGAAAATGTCACAATATTCTAAAATAAATGCAAAATACATCAACAACATAAAAAGGAGATGTTTATCTCGATTATCATAATGCTTACATCGACTATCATGATGTTATTTTCGACATATATCCGTCAAACAGATGTCTATAAACAGATGTCAGTTATCGCAAATGAATGCCTTCGATTAGCACCCCATATCCAGTGGAAGCCGAACTCAATGTACCCCATAGCATAATTATGCCCCCCCTGGCCTGAATCTTTGAAGCAGTGCATGTTCTGTGCAGTTATTCGCCTGGATGCCGGTGTGTATGGACACAACTATTGATCTAGTGTAACAAGAAATGCGACTCATTTGACAAGCGACACGTTTCTATGGATCCGCAATGAAAACTTAGTGATCCTGCAATCATAAGTGATGATGTCGTTGTATCAACACAGGAGCACGTAGGGGTCGTCTGATGTGGAACTCCGTGTTCAACAATGGCCGTTGAACGGTGAGCTCTGAAACACTTGTGTACGTACCAGCATTGTACTCCATCGTCAGATCTGCCACAGATCGCTGCCTATCCCGGATTACACAGTGTAGGATGCTCCGACCTTTACGTTTTGTGATGAGATACGTTCGTCCAATAACATACGGGCCTATTCGTTGTTTCACCATCCTTCAACCACTTCCCGTAGGTGCTTGCGACAGTAGTACGCCAAAAAGCGACCATCTTCGCCGTTTCATAGACTTTCGTTTCCAGCCGCAGGGCCACAATACTGTTCCCTTTCTCAAAAGGGATTTCCACATTTGTGGCCCGTATTTTCGCTATAATGATTGCCCATTCGTCTCTCTTCCGCTTATATTCTTTCCTTACTGCGTCACGTGCCCGCAACACCACCATGAGGCATTCCTCACGATGGACAGTGGTCATAATGGTTTGGCTCTTGAGTGTATACACCACAGTAAATTTCCTCGCGTGTAAGCTGCACAAATTTTTATAAGTTATATAGATACTTAAGAAACGGAAATATTTAGTTTGAAACAAGGAGCTTGCAGGTGTGGTAAACCTACTGAGCTTTCGACGAAACGAGTGCTCCTTAACCTAAGAGCTTTTACCAGAAGTGCCAATATACAAGCTGTGTGCATTTTAACAAGTAATACAGACAATAGAGGGATGGAAATATCTAATTTACTTGCAAAGTATGTGAATATTACATGCAATAATAAATGATAAATATGTTTTTCTTAGATATATCAATTCTGCCATTGCCTTTGGAGATCTCGCATCTTTATTACCATCTTTGGTTATCTCATCAGTGTGTATTAATGAAACACGTCTTTCTACAGTTTAAGTGATATATCCTAATAAAAAAAAACCTTCTTCCTACCTAAAATCGAAAACTTTCTTTCTCCTTCCTCAGATAAAAATAGTGTTGTGAATCTGGTGGTACTTTTGTTAGATGTTTGCTTAGTTGATTGCAGTTTTGTAGAGAGTTACAGTTCCGAATGCTGCAGTTTGTTCAAGCATTTGTAATACTAGTCATCACTAGTATTATTTCTAGGATACATTATCTTCACTCCCCTACTAAATTGGTGATAAAATGAGTGTTAGGTTATGACAGTATCATCGTCAGATTGAATATTCTTCACTTCTTTAGATACAGTTGTTAAGTAAACATTACACTTTATTTTATTACTAATGCATGTGAGGATACCGTGGCATTTTACTGGAATCATAGCTGAAATAAAATAATTAATTTCAGTCTCATGTGTTTTGTACTTAGCCACAACTATGTAGGTCCTGATCTTTTGCAATAGTTGTTATCATTTATATTTTTCTAGTGATACGTTATCTTCACTCTCCATTCCCTTGACACCTGCTTTACAGTTCACAGTCATGTTTTATAGACACCAATTTAATGGATATATGTGGAAAATGGCATCATGATGCTTTATGTAAATACAGTGATAATCGAGATAAACATCGCACTTTTTGCATTTCCGACGTATTTCGCAGACTTTTAGAACATTGTGCATTTGACAAGCATCATTGATGTGGAAAACAAGGCTCTGTTGTGCCTAATACCAAGTGTGGCCCATAGATCGAGTGTTAATCGTTTTTAATAGTGCGGTCATCTGTTGATGAATACAAAAAACTGTGACATAAATGTGCACTCTATTTCATTTCACGTTTTTAAGGTTTGCGGAATAGTATTTAATGTAAAACTCATGTCTGACATCTATATATCACTAATTTGATGCTCATATTTTATAATCAAATATTGAATTTTAATTGCTTGTGGAGAGTATGTTATACACTCGTTCAAATATTTCATAGCGAATGATATGTAGCTCCCAACGTTATTCGATGTGATTAGTGAGCCACTCAATTTTTTAAAGAATGTTTAATGTATTTTGGATAATTTTGAGCTCCCTCCAAATTAGTTTCATTGTGGTTGGTTATTGCTCTGATTGGTGGACAGAAGAGGCAGGTGGTACATTATGCAGTGTGCGACCGCCCATTTTACGTAAATAATGCGTTTCTTTGACCATAGAATCATCTTGTTATTGCGCCAGAGGTATGTTTATGTACATCCTCACAAGAAACACCGTAACTTGACACCATTTTACGCATAATAATAATAATAATAATAATAATAACCAACAATGAGAACCCCTTTCCCCCAAATGGGAGCGTCTTCGGGCGCACGGGTATTGGATTTTTGTTTTGTTTTATTTTTTCATTTGTAATACTGTACTGTGAGTGGCTGGAGATAGGGGAGATGGAAGGGGAAAACGTTCGTGGCTTTCCACTGATAATGTTACTGATAAGAGTGATGACGTCACTATACCTGCCCCTATGTGTAGGCAGTCTCAATGTAAAGGTTAATGGGGATCAGCTTCCCCCTAGCATTACTACTGTCAGGTAACAGTTGATGCCGAAAATAATTAGAGTAGCACATCATAACTTATGGTGGACATCCGCGTATCCAAGCCAATGTCAGTGGTTCGCACCTTTGCAATTTATAGTACAAACACTACTAGTCATACCCACTGCCACGACACTGAAGAAGTCAATCAAGTACGATAATATAAGTAAATTCAGTTAAGGTTTGCCTTACGAAAACACGCGAGTCATTCACTGAGAAACGCAGAACAGCCGAAAGCGTGTGTTTTTAAGATGCCTCTCACCAAATTAATTGTCTTCGGTTTCTAAACTGGTGGCACAATGAACGAAATTGCAAACAGCTAGTTTCTTAGGCTAGGCGCAAATTGAGACGCGTATAGCACGTGTGACGTGACACGACTCTACAGCGCGACACGCACGTGCCGCACGAGTCGCGCAGGTCCAGCACATATTGCGACGCGTACACCATACAGGCCGGTCCCACTAGAGCGCGGCAGCGCGGCGTGCGGAAACGGCAGCGGCAAGCGTTTTCCGCGATGACGCGGCGGCTCGCGGAATTGGCGTTCCCATCTGGAAGCGGCAGACGTTAGCGGTAGCACAATGACGGACAGCCACTGAGGTACGGGGCAGGACCCACTGAAACGCGCGGTGCGTTTGATTAAATATATCTTACACCCATATGAAGGAAAGACGAAGTTGGGTGAAGACATACCAATTTTTCATTTTCTGTACAATGTACTCTTTCACATATTTCATTATTCGTGTTTTCTCATTTCACTATAAACAGATTTCATGACTACCGTTCACGATTGTTCACTATCTCCTAACACACTGAAACGATGTACGACAAAAGAGATTATTCAGATAGTTAAGCGAGACAAAAATTTAAAATGTGGTACGGTAGCAGGTACACGAAAACAGTAAGAACACAAAGGCTAGGTGGAATGGATGAAAGTGGAAGCCACCTGATAGAATTTCCCTCAGAGCATAATGTAATCATCGCCAGCACCTTGCTTAAGAATCACGAAAGAATAATATACATTTGGAACAGTTTTCGAAACCAGATTTTAAATTGTAAGGCATTTCCTGGTGCAGACGTAAACCTGACTGAAGACTGTCAATAGCAAGAAAAGCGCTCTGAAAAAGAAAATTTGTTCACACCGAATATAAATTTTAATGGTTGGATACTATTTTACAAAGGTATTTGTGTGGAGTGCAGCCTTGTATGTAAGTGAAACGTGGACGATGAACAGTTCTGTCAAGAAGACAATGGACACTTTCAAAACGTGGTGATTCATAAGAATGCTGAACATTAGATACGAGGATCGTGTGACTAAAGAAGAGGTACGGAATTAAATAGAGGAGGAAGAGAAAATTACGGCACAACTTTGACAACAATAGGGGTTAGTTGACAGGACGTATTATGGGGCGTCAAAGAGTGAGGACAAAGGGGTTGGGTGATAGTATTCTGATAATAATCATCTGTCGAAATACTATTCTACTATTTTATCTATTAATGTAAGCAGTGAATTTACTCTTCCATGCACTCCTTAAAACATTTAAACCAAAACTGAAATCAGCTGAACACCAAATCTTTCAACCACTGTCTGACAACTACTGGATTCACTTTCAACTTTCTATAACTATCACTGACTAGCCACAAACACATACAGATATAAGGAGAACAAAAATAAACAAACATTAGTTTTCAGCATATAATTCTGCAGTTTGGCAACATGTACATAAACAAACCAGACAGGAAGGGACATGTGGTGAACACACTGTAGTTACGACTTCAAATCGGTTTTCGGTAAAACGTCTACTGCTAGTGACAGAAGAAAAAAAAGCGAACATGAAAATGTGCTTATGTTCCATAATCTAAGTTTTAGTTCAACCTCCAGCATGTGACCAGATGAGGGGAAACGTATATGTCCGCCAAAAACTCAATTCACTGTAAGTAATCAGTCGTTCACGTAAAAAAAGATGTGAACTGTTTTATAATCTGCAAGTATAATCTGCAAGTAATGCCCAAGAATCAAATTTTTCTACCGAATAGTTTCCTTGGAATCGGATGATAAGTATTTCATAGCTGCCGCCGCGTCCGCGCCAGCGGTTCGGTGAAAGTTCGCGTGGCCCGGGGTTCCGTACCTGACGTCACGCTCAGCTCGTTCTGTGATTGGCGGCGCGCACCTGGAGCGCGGCACGCGGCAGCGGAAGCGGTTCGACATGGTCAAACCGCGACGCAGAGCCCGCCGCGCCGTGCCGCTGACGCCGTTTCCATGGCAACCACGCCGCTGACGCGCGGTTTTGACACGCGTCAGCCCTAGTGGGAACCGGCCTTACTTCGCACGCGCCGACTGGCGACGCCCTGCGCTGACAGAGCCGAAGCGCGCGCAACTATTATCTTTCTCAAACGATTTTACAGAAACTATTCACTGAAAATATTATTATATGTCATCTTCGTGGTGAAGTGCCCATCATCTCGCTAATGACCATTCTTATCGTGACGTACACATTTTAGTAAGACACTACGTAAAACTCAAAAAGTTTGCAACGAAAATTAGGGGTCGCTATGATTTAGCGTTTGATGCGTATTACACCATATGTTGCTGCATATGAAATTTAGCTAACATGTTGAATTTTTGTTTAGATTTGGGATCACGAGAAAATGGATCCCTTGTAGCGTGCTCACTTCTGATCTCACGCCCGCGAGAATGAAATACTTGCAACATCTCTCATATCTCCTAAACCGCTGGAGACACCGAAACGAAAGTTTGGTGAATGATAGCACACAAGGAGGAGAGTGTTTTGCCAATTCTTAAACACACGGAACTTTCTTATCTATGGCGATATATCAGTATTTATACTTTCCTTCTTATTTATTTCACTCCAGTGACTGCAAATTTTTAAGAGTTATCGACAGCTAGCTTCCTAGTATGAAAATAAACATAAATACCTTCTTTTATGTTACTGCAAACCGACACTATGAGGTTTTTCGTTAGCTATTGAGCTCTGTGATTGCCAATTATTTGTTTAATGAGGCACTCCGTTTCGGAATTCTGTCGCAATAGCTGCTGTGAGATGAGTTCAGCAAACTACGCTGTGACAAAGGAAGTACAATTAAATCAGTTACCAAGAGAAATATGGCCGTTACTCACAAACGGTGATGCTTCTTCGAATGAGAAAAGGTTAACAACTCACACAAAAATAGATTGCCAATTCTGTTGGAATTTTGGTGGAATCCCCGTAAACCATCGTATTTTTAACACTGATCAACTGGAATGGAAACTTACCAAAGGATTTTATTCCTTTTCTTGATATGAGCAATATTAAAATAACGACGAGTGTTCCTTCAGGCGGAATGATAGGCACATGCCAGATATTGGTTACTCACCAACGGCTTGCCAAACTGGCAAAGTGTGATCGCGAGTAAAATAGTTGTTATTGAGAAAAATAAACAATTGATCTGTCGCACAACATAATGGTCACTATATTGTCAGCAGCGGAGGATAACGCGCGACAGGAGTGCACAAGGTATCCATGTGTCCCTTATGAGCTGGAGTTCGAAAAACATTGTCATGAAAGTAGATCTGCCTTTGTCGGTAGTACATTTCAACAAATTAAATATATCTAATCACGACACTCTTTTAGGATATTCCTACTTTCGTAATAATACCGACCAAATGGTTCAAATGGCTCTGAGCACTATGGGACTTAACTTCTAAGGTCATAAGTCCCCTAAACTTAGAACTACTTAAACCTAACTAACCTAAGGACATCACACACATCCATGCCCGAGGCAGGATTCGAACCTGCGACCGTAGCGGCCGCGCGGTTCCAGACTGTAGCGCCTTTAACCGCTTGGCCACCACGGCCGGCTAATACCGACCATTTTCTTCATCTGTGTAGCCTGTTGTGTAATTAGTTTATTAATGCTGATAATGTGCATGCAACAATTGAAATGCTTTTTCTCATCACGGCGAATCAATTAAAACATTTTTATTAGTGACTGCTTTTCTTCTGTTTCTAGCTTGCAGTGGAAATGTGATGTTCACATGCATGTAGTACAGTGTTTCGTATTACATTATTACATCCATATCCAAGTAATCACAGTGAGACTTCTACACTTCTCATCTTGGACGCTTTTTACCAGGAACACAGAGGAATTACATCTGTGGAGATTCTTTCTAAATTTTTGTAACAGGTAGTGCAGATACGCCAGCATACTGAGCAGCGAGAAGATAACCTTGATTTACTTTCCTGCCTTGCTTCTTAATCACATGATTTTATAATATTCCCTGCTTTCTGATTCCTCTGTCCCTTCTTGCAATCTGAAAACGTCGCGGAGGCATATAATACAATTCTAGCGGCCAATGGCTCACAAGTTTGAAGTATGCTTTTTTCTTGACAGAAGAAAAATAAAACAAAACTGTACAGATATAAATAACAGAAAAGTATAACGTACTAACGAAGAAAGCTGGAGCATTTAAATGGCGAAAAACGAAACACTACCCAAAGGCAATAAAATTTAGTATACAGTAAGGTAAAATTTATCGTATGGTCAGTACTACCACTGCTCATATGCGCCGTTCTGGTGTGAGCATATGGCCGGGCTACTTTTCCGCACCCCGCCTCCAGTTTCCCATGGCGCTAGAGAGGCACGCGCGACGCGCGGCGCGAGAAACTGTGCCACAACCACAACGCCGCGCGACCTGGCGCAGGCGCGTGTCGCGTCCCATTCGCGTCGCGTCGCAATTTGCGCGGTCCCATTTGAACCTGTGAAGTTACAAAAATGCGCGCTGCGCTGCGTTGCGCCACACGCGCTATGCGCGTATCAAATTGCGCCTAGCCTATTGGGCGCAGCTGGCCTCGGTCAGTCCCTAGCCCGACCCTACGGACTGTAACATGCCTCCTCAAAGGCAATGCATCTAGTGCATCTCCTCCAAAGACCTAGTGTCAACAGCATGGCGCTCAGCAACGGCTCACTGTGCGGCCTCATACAGAGGTCAGTGACAGAAGAATGCCGCCAAGGCACTTAATGAGGGGCACATTGAAAGCAAAACCGCCACGCAGCCGTCCTAAATCGGGCACTTGGGGAATGACGAGCCATCTAGCTGGACGCTATAATACTCGTTGCTAAATGACAACGTCAAATGCGTAATACAAGGAAGATTTCTATCGCTATGAGACATTATCCGGCTCAAAGACCACATTTTTCGTTAATTTTATAGTACAATTCGTGATGTGACGAGCTACATCGTACTGCACAGATACGATTCGATTTGGAGGGTGTCGCAGGGTCGCTCGGGGTAGAGTCGTTTGCTAGCACGGCAACCGATAGGTGACTGACATGTCCGTGAAAAAGGCAAAGTGGGGTGACGACAAGGATAACACCCGACCAACCCCGGACCAAAGTCTGCAAAAACGCATTCGTACAGAAAGCTGAGAATGGTAAATTTCCTGTACTATCCAGTATGAGAGCCACAGGATAGAGACTGAACCATTTTAGCTACACAAAACGTATAAAGGAAATGAAAATTGTAACCTGAATTTATGACTTGCATACCCCATCTATCCAATAAAAATTTTACGAATTATTATTATTTAAATATGAGTAACTATACACCTTGATTGAAAGTTACAGGAAGAAAAACCAATACACATACAGTAGTGAAGATATCAACAGATTACGCTCTTAATGCAACATCGGTAGACATATATGAATCGAATCTACTTTTTACTAACTAGGCGTTTGATATATATTCTGGTAGCGATTGTTAATGTCATTTACTACTCAATTGAGATGTTAAAAAACCTGTATATGTTGGCTTTGGTGTTTAGACGCAACACTACAGTCATACATTTGTAAATTTGTATGCAAACTTATTACATTCATCAGTGTAATTAAACACAAGCGAAGAAATTTACCATGATTTGGGTGCATCAAATGAGACATGAAGAAACCTGTTGGAATGGAACATCACTTTTTTATCTACTATTAATACTATGATATAACTCGAATTCCAAAGAAGACTGGTACTGGCATAAGGGAATATTATAGACCAGTCAGTTTAATAAGTCACTGCCGTAAAATACTGACACTAATCATTTATAGAAGAATGCAAGGAACGGAGGAAACTGTCCTCAAGGAAATTCAGCGAGAATCACGAAAAAATATAGGAAAATGAAGCTATACTGACCCTGCGACCTATATTAGAAGATACGCTGAATAAAGGCTATCCTAAGATTATAGAATTTGAAGGTTTAGGCAAAGCTTTTGGCAATGCTGTCTGGAATACTCTCTTTAAAATCATGCAGATAACAGGTTAGGCTCAGGGAGCGATAGATTATCAACAACTTTTACAGAAACCAGGCTGCTGTTACAAGGGACGAAGGACATGAAGGCGGAACACCAGTTGAGAAGGAAGCAAGAGAGGGTTGAAACCTATCCTCGATGCTACAACTTTCACAGAAACCAGACTTTTTTACAAGAGACAAAGGACACGAAGGCGGAACCCTAGTTGAAAAGGAAGTGAGGTGGGGTTGAAACCTATCCCCGATGTTGTTCAGTCTGCATACTGATCGAGCAGGAAATGAAACCAAGGAAAAATTTGGAAAGAGAATTAAGGTTCAAGGAGAAGAAATAAAACCTTGGAGGTTTGCCGATGGCATTCTAATTCTGTCGGAGACAGCAAGGGAAGATCAGTTCAACAGAATGGATAGCGTCTTGAAAAGAGGTTCTAAAATGAACAACAGGGAAAATAAAAGAAAGTAATGACCTATAGTGGAATTAGGCGATGCTGTGGTAGTTAGATTAGGAAATTATACCAGCAGGAGATGAGCACTGCTATTTGGGTAGTAAAGAACTGACGAGAGCCGAAATAGAGAGGATACAAGCTTGTGTGTGGGGGGACGGGGGTGTGATTGTTGTTAACAGCCGTCCAACAACGACGTTATAAGTGTCCTTACAAATACTGGCTAGACGAATGTGGTTAAAATGTCAGAATCCTTAGGAAGAGTACGAATGTCTATCACCCTCACTCCCGATCATTCGCACGTTCATACAAACTTAAATCCATTAAGACAAAATGAAGACCAGCTATTGCAAAGAATTCTGAAAAAGAGGAATTTGTTAACATCGAACATAAATTTAAGGGCAATGTTACGCAACAGCTCCGCCAGTGTGCCAACGATGCAACGTCAAATCATAAGCGAGCAGCTGACATACTCGTATTAAAAGTGAATCACACGGTTATCACACAGAAGTCAACTGTTACAAAACTATCTAGATACCATGCAGGCTGTGGTGCCAATCACAACAAGCAACACAACAACACAAGGTCCACGCAAGCAGAAGACAGCACTTTACAGCGCTCTCTGGCGAACCACTGCCCTCTCCCCCCTTTCCTTCCAAATACCCAACAGCCACTCGAGCAGCAGAATGGTGAGCAAAATAGTGTTTCATGCTAATTTAGAATAAGAGATTTCATTTCTAAGTAACATACGTCTACTTGTCTAAATGTCTAATGATGAGCAAAACATGCTTGAAATGCGTTGCAATATATTAAATGTAAAATAAATAAAGTCTCTGGTAGCAGAAAAATACAAATATTTAAGAGAACAGAAGCTTTTGAAATGTGATGCTATAGAAGAATGTTAAAGTTTGATGAGTTGATCGAGTAACTAACGAGAAGGTACTGAATGAAATTGGGGAGAAAAGAAAGTTATGGCACAACATAACTCATTCCTTTCGTGGCCGATAGGACACATATTCCCACCAAAGTAATGCACAGGTCTGTTCGTTCGGTTGGCTGTTATCTCATGTCAGTCTAATGCGAGCATGTAGGGAGGTGCTTTCTGAACTTGGGGAAAAATACTACGCACAACAGGATCGATACATTGAAAGCTGTCAACGATCAAATGGGTCGTCGTATGTTTATAGGTGTCACAATGCGTGTGTTTCACAAAAATCAGATCAAATCACCATCTTCTCCATTCAAAGAATGTCTGAAATAACTAATTGCATTTTCTTATACATCATAGACATTGTTTTGAAACATTGTTACACACTACTATAATTCTGCTGGTTTGTACATAACGTGCAGGTAGTGGGACGTATATGCCCCAGTTAACTTCATAGAATGTAGAAAAGATCGATGTGTGGTATGTCGAAGGCACCTTCAAACGTTATGTTGAAAACTTGAGTGCAATATTTCATGTCTTCATTGTCATGAGAAAAAATGTGTTTTGGTACTGATTTGTTACACTTTTCCCCATTACTGCCATCCAGATAAAATCATTCTACAACTGAAAATCTAACTTCGAAAATCCTGGGTTCACATGAAGCATGGATCTAGTTACATTCATGGGAAACCATACGTCGCAATTCAACGATTTTCAAAACTGGTCAGCTTCAAATTTTTTGGTACTGTAAGAGTATTATTTATCACAAAGGAGGACAGATCTGACCTATTATTCAAATACATGCAAAATAAATTGTAACCACGAAAGGTGTAAGGAAGAGACAGTTGATAGAAATGGTTCAAATGGCTCTGAGTACTATGGGACTTAACATCTGTGGTCATCAGTCCCCTAGAACTTAGAACTACTTAAACCTAACTAACCTAAGGACATCATACACATCCATGCCCGAGGCAGGATTCGAACCTGCGACCGTAGCGGTCACGCGGTTCCAGACTGAAGCGCCTAGAACCGCACGGCCACACCGGCCGGCAGACAGTTGATAGGACACGTTCTGGGGCATTAAGGAATTGCCAATTTGGTAGTGAAAAGGAGAATGGGAGGGGTAGAGGAAATCGTAGAGGGAGACCTGCAGTAAGCAGTTTCAAATCAATGTAGGCAGCAGCAGTTACGTAGAGACGAAGAAGATATCACAGGACAGATTTGCATAGAGAGCTGAATCAAACGTGTCTTCGGACTGAAGGCTACGATAACAACAACAAGACATGTATAACGTACTTGCTTGTAGCATATAATATGATACGATCAATGGCTATTTCTTTAATTAGTTCTCATCATTGTAAAAAGTGTTTCAATGTGTAAATTTTGATGGTTTTAGCTTTATTGTATGTAGAACATAAAACGCAAACGTTATAATAGAACTGCTACCTGGTGGAGTGTTTCGAGTAGCGCCGAATATGATTAGGGGAATCCTAGAAGTCACATGGGCGTGAGTCTCGTTTTGGGAGTCCGCAAGTAGTCGACGCATGTGGAGGTAGACTTCCGCTAAGTGTGGGTTATAATTCTTTCAAAATTTTTGGGTGCAGTCAGCGCTTAGACGTTTTAATAGGAATAGCTGACGTGAACATGAAATTATCTTTCGGAATAGCTAGTGCGGAATTTTATCCTGTGAGGAACTTCGAGATGCGCTTCCATACTGTTGAATTGAAAGATTTAAACCATTTCGCCTCACCACTGAACGCTGACCGATAGCTGACTAAAGGAACGAGAAATTTCCGCGACTCATTCGTAAATGAAATGCACTTATCATGTCAACCCCTACACCAGCTTGTATACTCCTGACTTCACTCCTGGAACATAGCCTGTGGTCAGCCCCACAGCAATCATTGTGTTCCAGCCACCATCGGAGCAGTGACAGTGACTCCATGAATTGCTCGTCGTAACTGAACGCACGGTATTTTCACAAAGGCTCTGCAGTAGTGAATTACTCATATTCACACTCAAGACGGTACATTTCATAAGATGTCATAGCTGCAGAGAATTTGCGTGGGTAACTATGAAGCATTCCGTTGTCAAAATAATGGATTAGCACGTGTCTTCATTCTTTAAGATAAGAAATTCACTGGAAATTCCTTCAGTGTCACAAACTAAGTGACTGTATCTTATCAGTTAAGCTTCTTTTCCACGCACATCGGTTCAGTAGCGTAGCTATTTACCTGTTCCTCGAAAATACACAACAAAGTAGGTTGGGTGTAGCCGGAAAACATGGACTACAACAGTGTACTCAAAAGGGATTCCAGGTTACGAAATTTACTCCGAAATCCCAGCACACAATGTCTTCATCACTAAGAATTGTGTGCTTCCGTCTCCTCTCATGTTCCACACATTTGACGCACTGGAGTACGAGCCTTTAATGGTGCTTTATTGATTCTGGTTAGCGGGGAAACACCCACACGTTGTAACTAGCTACCTGGCCACGACCGCGGTTACGTTACAGGTAGACCACAAACGCTAGGTTTGAATACAGAGCCGTTAGCAGCAATTAGTGGCACCGAAGATGTCAGCTACGCGACCAGCTTTTTTGAGTACTGCCCTTTTTAACACCAACGCCGCTCCAGGACCACCACGGTAGCCCATGGTCTGTCGCTGAGGCTGTCTCACACGCGGAAGATAATAAACACGCATCCATGAGATACAAAATGTAATAATCTAAGTGGTAATTTACCTAATAGCTCCACGCTAAATTTTTTATTACTTCTATTAGGTTCCAATAGTTTAAAATGGCTCTGAGCACTATTGGACGTAACATCGTGGATAACGAATGTTCCGTGAATGCGTCTTCGAAAATACTTGACTAGCGCTGGAATGTCTCTGTACAATGGACGGAGTGGTGACAGAAAGTCTTACTTGATTGACTGGTCGGACACTTGTGTTTTGAAGCAGTTCCAACAATTCAAAAGTTGTATGGCATCGTGGGAGGTGGACTCTATCTCTTTGTAATATATAGACTTCCTTAAGCGGAACTTCCTTAAAGCGGAACAGCGCTGCTGCTACGGTCGTAGGTTCGAATCCTGCCTCGAACATGGATATGTGTGATGTCCTTAGGTTAGTTAGGTTTAAGTAGTTCTACGTCTGGGACTGATGACCTCGGATGTTAAGTCCCATACGGTTTAGAGCCTTTTTTTTCTATTACTGAGATTAGTCAGACGGTCAATAACGAATAGTGAATGGGTCCTCAAAAAGGAAGACAATATCATTTTCTGTCCACACAGCTGTTCTCTGGGGGTCAGATAGTATTTTCTCGAGAGACGGTCACCAAGTGCCTGACCGGCCATCTCTGTCCTCTCGAGCACTGTATAATAGTGGCAGTTGTTTGTGTACCCGACCGACATACCTCGGCAATTCCTGCAAGGACATTGTCTCCCACACTCCACAACTTAAATATCACAGTAGCACACCTTCTACAGATTCACAGCCAAAACGTGTCACTTTTTGCTGAGACTACTTTCAGTTTTACGTATGAGTCCATTTGCAGTACACGCTAATGAACGTGACCATGTGATACAGTAGGTGTAATGTTCTGTACTTCCCCTGTGGACCGACTTATACATTAAATTTTCTGCAGTGGAAGTCAACAAGAAAACAAAATAGGGGGATATGAGGCCTATAGATTCAATTCGTGCTGTATAGACGTGGCGCTATAAAACAGTTTGAGTATGTACTGGGATTTTGGATTGTTTTCGGAGAAGAGACCAAACAGCGAGGTCATCGGTCTCATCGGATTAGGGAAGGACAGGGAAGGAAGTCGGCCGTGCCTTTTCAAAGGAACCATCCCGGCATTTGCCTGTAGCGATTTAGGGAAATCACGGAAAACCTAAATCAGGATGGCCGGACGCGGGATTGAGCCGTCGTCCTCCCGAATGCGAGTCCAGTGTGCTAACCACTGCGCCACCTCGCTCGGTGAGTATGTATTGTATCAGAAGATTTACAACATTAATCTAGACTAATTCTACGTCAGGGTTACGGCATAAACTAACAAACAAAAACATCATTATTCCAACAAATATATGCCGGCCGTTGTGGCCGAGCGGTTCTAGGCACTTCAGTCTGGGACCGCGCGACCGCTACAATCGCAGGATCGAATCCTGCCTCGGGCATGGATGTGTGTGATGTCCTTAGGTTAGTTATGTTTAAGTAGTTCTAGGTTATGGGGGACTGATGACCTCAGATGTTAAGTCCCGACAAATATTCGTTCAACATTACTTACGCTACTCAGTATTAAAAATGTAAATAATACAAAACAGCCATTAATATGATCAGCACTAGAGTTTCGTAAGCGACAATGTGTGTATTGTGTATTAAACTGGGGACCTAGAAACGACGGAGAGGCTTCGTCACGCCGTAGATCTCAGTGGCACACATCCCCACAACAGGCCACAGCAGTCCACACACCCACCACATCGCCGCCCCACACCGAACCCGGGGTTCGTGTTTGCGCAGCAATCGCCGACATAGTGTAACTGAGGCGGAATAAGGGGAACCACCCCGCATTCGCCGAGGCAGATGGAAAACTGAATTAAAAACCATCCACAGGCTGGTCGGCACACCGGACCTCAATACTAATGCGTTGGGCTGATTCGTGCCGGTACGCCTTCCTTCCTGCTCGGGGAGCAGCGCGTTAGTCCGCGCGGCTAGCTGGGCGGACCTAAGTGACAATGGGTTATAAAGAGTTTTTTTTATGAGCTACCATTCTTTTCGTTCGTGTAGGACGCAGGGAGCTGGTTCCTAAAGCGAAATTGGGAAAAACAGACATCACCATTCAAATATGCTAATTTTATAGAAACTTGCTATTTACTAAAAATATCTATCGCAAATTTTGTTTCTTCGTATGCGTTACAGTATCACGAAGTACAGGATTTCTCAATCTCGATCTTCTGCTGCTACACAGAAATTGTATCACACTCATCATTTAGAAAGAAATTGTGAGGTACGTGAGAAAAAGTTTTTACCAGAACTCAAAACGGCTTCCGTTTTATAGTGCCGGTTGGCAGTGGTCCGGCTTCGAGGCAGCCTCTACGTAAATCTGCCTGGCGGATAATTTATGTACCGTCTCAACACCAGTCTGACTTTTACTGCCGATTTCACTTAAAGCGGCGGCCTCTGACCGGTTCCAAAGAACTCGTATACGTTCTAACATTAGTTGCACGGAATTCATTAAGCTATTTCACTGCCACTACTTCAAACAGACGTCCCAAGGACAACATAGCAAAATATCAATGGTCAGAAAAAAATGCCACCGTTCCTCTGACCGATGCCTTAAGGTAGACTACAAACGAACTCCTCCTCGGGGTGACTTGATCTGTGTGTTTACTTCTACGATAGTTTTACTGCATCTACGGATCAATTGGAGCAGAAGTCCTGGACCTGTTACTCGTAACATCATAAGAAAATTTGCAACTACGGAATTCGCTAAGGGAGGAACAAGAAAATACCATTCAGTTTTAGTCTCAGTTATTTCAATCAGTTAATGGGGAGGCGTTAAACAGAAGCAGTCATAAGAAGCATGTGGTTTCAATATCATGCAAGTTCGATGAGTACTCGTAAGAGTCCCCTCGTACACCACGCCTAGCTGCCCCAACCGAAGAAGGCACTAATCTCTTATCTCTGTACTCCAGGAGCGCTCTCCAGTTAATAAATGTAGCAGCATGGACGCTAAGTAGCCAGCAGCTTGTTTGTGGCTAACATTAATTGGTCGCAATGTCTCGGCAGGACCGTTACTTCGTATACACAATGTGTAAACGCTAACTGTTTGCAGCCCACCAAAGTAGTGAATGCGAAGCAGAGATGAACAAATTGATGTGGAACATTTCTCGTCTACGCAGCTAGAAAATAGTCTAAAATTGACCTAAATAGGACATCTAACCTGCAGCGCATGCACACCGTCCGATAATTTGGCTAGAAACGCCCCTGAATGTACTTTCGACGTTTTTAGGCCAGTTTAACCGTGTTTGCAGCATTGCTAGAACAACGTCTCGACTTCCCCTACACCACTGTGGTACGTTATAAACTGCTATCATTTACATACTGCAAATCTTACCTTGTGCAAATCAGTGTCGAGGTTATGAGCTAAGTCCTGACACGACCTAACACGTACTGTAGACAGCAAAACCACCCACAGCAAAAAACATACCGATGGCATGTTTAGTAGGCACTACAAGACCTGAGAGACTAGAACGGCCCTTTTTGTGGAACTAAAACACTGGAACCACTGGTGAAACACATCATTGTGGACGGCCTTAGTCCTCGCGAACAAACACAAAATTCCACTCAATAAGTCAAGGCCCCTAATACAATTTTATGCGTGGGCCCACGACATAGGGGTACGCCGTAAGGACCGTCGTCGTAGGAGATGCTGTACACTCAGTATTTATCAGGGAAAGAAAGTGTAATTGGTGCCTTACATTTCTTGACTATCAGATTTTCTATAGACCTGTATTAAATCCCAAACCTACGCGAAGTGTCTCATAGCTCCAGAACCTGTTATAGTGCAAACTGGGAGACATTAATTCATCGTGTGGTTGAAGCTCGCTTTTCACCCATACTTGCTTTCACACACACACACACATACACACACACACACACACAGACAGAGAGAGAGACAGACAAATAAACAAACAAACACGCATGCGCCCCTCTCTGAGCTTACTGGCAATTAAAATTCGGGACTCCCGCGCAGAACACACAAAATAAGGAGGCGGAACAGGCAAATACTTTTGTGAACAGTGACACAGTGCCGTATTAGGAAATACTGTTTGCAGAGTGGCGGGAAGACCAAAAAAGAAGTACATTACAAATTTTACACCCTCATCCGTCGCCTCACACACACACACACACACACGCGCACACACACACACAAAAACACACATATTTATATATAGGGTGGTCCATTGATACTGACCGGGCCAAATATCTCACGACATAAGCATCAAACGAAAAAACTACGAAGAATGAAACTTGTCTGCGTTGAAGGGGGAAACCAGATGGCGCCATGGTTGGCCCGCTAGATGGCGCTGCCATAGTTCAAACGGATATCAACTGCGTTTTTTTAAATACGGACCCCCATTTTATTACATATTCGTGTAGTACGTAAATAAATATGATTGTTTTAGTTGGACCACTTTTTTCGCTTTGTGATAGATGGCGCTGTAATAGTCACAAACGTATAAGTACGTGGTATCACGTAACATTCCGCCAGTGCGGACGGTATTCGCTTCGTGATAAATTACCCGTGTTAAAATGGACCGTTTACCAATTGCGGAAAAGGTCGATATCGTGTTGATGTATGGCTATTCTGATCAAAATGCCCAACGGGCGTATGCTATGTATGCTGCTCGGTATCCTGGACGACATCATCCCAGTGTCCGGACCGTTCGCCGCATGGTTATGTTATTTAAGGAAACAGGAAGTGTTTAGCCACGTGTGAAACGTCAACCACGACCTGCAACAAATGATGATGCCCAAGTAGGTGTTTTAGCTGCTGTCGCGGCTAATCCGCACATCAGTAGCAGACAAATTGCTCGAGAATCGGGCATCTCAAAAACGTCGGTGTTGAGAATGTTACATCAACATGGATTGCACCCTACTATATTTCTATGCACCAGGAATTGCATGGCGACGACTCTGAACGTCGTGTGCAGTTCTTCCACTGGGCATAAGAGAAATTACGGGACGATGACAGAATATTTGCACGCGTTCTATTTAGCGACGAAGCGTCATTCACCAACAGCGGTAACGTGAATCGCCATAATATACACTATTGGGCAACGGAAAATCGACGATGGCTGCAACAAGTGGAACATCAGCGACCTTGGCGGGTTAATGTATGGTGCACCATTATGGCAGGAAGGATAATTGGCTCCCATTTTATCGATGGCAATCTAAATGGTGCAATGTATGCTGATTTCCTACGCAATGTTCTACCGATGGTACTACAAGATGTTTCACTGCATGACAGAATGGCGATGTACTTCCAACATGATGGATGTTCGGCACATAGCTCGCGAGCGGTTGAAACGGTATTGAATAGCATATTTCGTAACAGGTGGATTGGTCGTCGAAGCACCGTACCATTGCACGCACGTTTACTGGATCTGACGTCCCCGGATTTCCTTCTGTGGGAAACGTTGAATGATATTTGCTGTCGTGATCCACCGACAACGCCTGACAACATGCGTCAGCGCATTGTCATTCCATGTGCGAACATTACGGAAGGCGAACTACTCGCTGTTGAGAGGAATGTCGTTACACGCATTGCCAAATGCATTGAGGTTGACGGACATCATTTTGAGCATTTATTGCATTAATGCGGTATTTACAGGTAATCACGCTGTAACAGCATGCGTTCTCAGAAATGGTAAGTTCTCAAAGGTACATGTATCACATTGGAACAACGGAAATAAAATTTTCAAACGTACCTACGTTCTGTATTTTATTTTAAAAAACCTACCTGTTACCAGCTGTTCGTCTAAAATTGTGAGCCCTATGTTTGTGACTATTATAGCGCCATCTATCACAAAGTGGAAAAAGTGGTCCAACTATAACATTCATATTTCTTTACGTACTACACGAATATGTAATAAAAAATGGGGGTTCCTATTTGATATCCGTTTGACCTATGGCAGCGCCATCTAGCGGGCCAACCATAGCGCCATCTGGTTTCCCCCTTCAAGCTAGACAAGTTTCGTTCTTTGTAGTTTTTTCGTTTGACGCTTATTTCTTGAGATATTTGGCCCGGTCACGATCAATGGACAACTATATGAGTCGCCACGTGCCCGTAGCTCGGGGCCGTGCGTCAGTGCGGGCCACCTCGACTGCTGTCGTCTAATACACTATGTGATGGAAAGTATCCGGACACTCCCAAAAACATATGTTTTTGCATATTAGGTGCATTGTGCTGCCACCTGGCAGAGACCGCTGACAATTGAAGAGGGTCGTAATGTGTAATAGGCAGACATTTATCCAGACCATCACACAGGAATTCCAAACTGCATTAGTGTCCACGGCAAGTACTGTGACAGTTAGGCGAGAGGTGAGAGAACGTTATCTGCCAGCGTGTGTAGTGCCAACAGTAAAATTCTGAGCTGGCGGTGTTATGGTGTGGTCGTGTTCTTCATGCAGGAGGGCTTGCACTCGTTGTTTTGCATGATACTATCACAGCACATTTCTACCGTGATGTTTAAGCACCTGCTTGGTTCCCGCTGTTGAAGAGCAATTCGTGGATGGTGACTGCATCTTTCAACATGATCGAGCACCTGTTCATAATGGACGGCCTGAGTGGTTACACGACAATAACATTCCTGTAATGGACTGGCTTGCACAGTGTCCTGACGTGATCCTATAGAACACCTTTTGGACGTTTTGGAATGCCAATTTTTTGCCAGGCCTCACCGACCGACATCGATACCTCTCCTCAGTTCAGCACCCCACGAAGAATGGGCTGCCATTCCCCAAGAAACCTTCCAGAACCTGACTGAACGTGTGCCTGCGAGAGTGGAAGCTGTCGTCAAGCCTAAGGATGGGCCAACACCTCCGGTACTTTTGATCACAGAGTGTAAGTCACGGCTGCTGCTCGCGTCCGCGCGATCAGTTGTTGGACAGGGACAGGTCCTCCAGTGTGCAGGCGCACACACACACACACACACACACACACACACACACACACAAGCGCGCTCTCGTACTCACTCTCGCCAATTTACGAAGCCCATCACAAGTAGCACATCTCCACAATATTTTTTCAAACGTGTTACATAAACATATAACCAAATGTTAAAAAATAATTAACATCTCTGAATTGACAGCAGAATGTAACGCAGATAATAGCAATAATATTACAATAACAATGATAAAGTGTACATCTGTAGCATATTTGGAAGACTCTTTTGAATGCAGCCCTTGTAAACAGCACCTGTAAGGCGTGTTGCATGAACATACGAATCTACCACACAATCACCTACAGCTCCACACCACACATTAATTTGCTGCTAGTTTCTGATGTGCATCCTAAGCGGTACTTTGAGGGTTTTCAACCGCTGTGAAAATTGGCTTTTCTATCTATTTCAAATACTGCTTCATCTCTTAACAAAACTGAAACACAAACAACTGATTGGCAGTTTGGCGACCAAACCCTCCGCAAATTTCCTCCCACAACGACCGGCAAGAGAAAGATATATATTTTTATGGCGCTAGCAGATGTCTCACATCCTACGGTGACGCGACCTGTGCTTACACCTGGATCTTCTTCGGCAACAGTAGAGATAGTTAGTTACTTCATGTCCCACAGATTATTTTGCACGATAAATCGCCATGATGTGGAACGAGTCATTTTACATTCATATTGCAAATTAATTTGTACATCTATTTGTACTGTAAACATCACCATATTATTTTTTTCCCCAAAATGAAAAGATATACAGATTGAGTTAGCATTTTCTACCCATTACCTTTTACACATTACAAACATAGAAGTTCTTCTACGGAATACAAGAACTTGTCAATGAGAAACTTTTTTAATTTATTTTCAAATTTTACCTTGTTGTCTGTTAGACATTTACTATCACTTGGCAAGTGGTTAAAAAATTTTGTTGCAGCGTTGTGCACCCCTTTCTGTGCTAAAGATAACCTTAATGTTGAGTAATGAATGTCATTTTTTCTTCTAGTATTGTAATTATGTACCTCACTGTTTCTTTTGAACTGCAGTGGATTTCTTAATACATATCAACTCACTGCCTAACTGCATATGTGGGTCCTAAATTTACATTCATATTACAATTACTGAAGCTTATTTTGCCGTGGATTATTTACAACAAACTTCATGATGGAATAAATATAGTGTGAAGCACTATAGTGTGAGCAGTCAGAATGGCCAACTCTTTAAACAGATGTCTACAAGATGATCGCAGGTGAGCACCACATATTATTCTTACAGCACGTTTTTTGGCAATGAAGACTTTCTTTCTTAAAGAAGACTTACTCCAGAACATTATTCCATATGACAGTACTGAACGAAAATAGGCCATTAAAATTGATACACCACGAAGATGACGTGCTACAGGCGCGACATTCAACCGACTGGAATAAGATGCTGTGATATGCAAATGATTAGCTTTTCAGAGCATTCACACAAGGTTGGCGCCGGTCGCGACACATACAACGTGCTGACATGAGGAAAGTTTCCAACCGATTTCTCATACACGAACAGCAGTTGACCGGCGTTGCCTGGTGGAACTTTGTTATGATGCCTCGTGTAAGGAGGAGAAACGCATACCTTCACGTTTCCGACTTTGATAAAGGTCGGATTGTAGCCTATCGCGATTGCGGTTTATCGTATAGCGACATTGTTGCTCGCGTTGGTCGAGATCCAATGACTGTTAGCAGAATATGGAATGGGTGGGTTCAAGAGGGTAATACGGAACGCCGTGCTGGATCCCAACGGCCTCGTATCACTAGCAGTCGAGATGACAGGCATCTTATCCGCATGGCTGTAACGGATAGTGCAGCCACGTCTCGATCCCTGAGTCAACATATGGGGACGTTTGCAAGACAACAACCATCTCCACGAACAGTTCGACGACGTTTGCAGCAGCATGGACTATCAGCTCGGAGACCATGACTGCGGTTACCCTTGAGGCTTCATCACAGACAGGAGCGCCTGCAACGGTGTACTCAACGACGAACCTGGATGCACGAATGGCAAAACGTCATTTTTTCGGATGAATCCAGGTTCTGTTTACAGCATCATGACGGTCGCATCCGTGTTTGGCGACATCGCGGTGAACGCACATTGGAAGCGTGTATTCGTCATCGCCATACCGGTGTATCACCGGGCGTGATGGTATGGGGTGCCATTGGTTAAACGTCTCGGTCACCTCTAGTTCGCATTGACGGCACTTTGAACAGTGGAAATTACATTTCAGATGTGTTACGATCCGTGGCTCTACTCTTCATTCGATCCCTGCGAAACCCTACATTTCAGCAGAATAATGCACGACCGCATGTTGCAGGGTCTGTACGGGCCTTTCTGGATACAGAAAATGTTCGACTGCTGCCCTGGCCAGCACATTCTCCAGATCTCTCACAAATTGAAAACGTCTGGTCAATGGTGGCCGAGCAACTGGCTCGTCACAATACGCCGGTCACTACTGTTGATGAACTGTGGTATCGTGTTGAAGCTTCATGGGCAGCTGTACCTGTACACGCCATCCAAGCTCTGTTTGACTCAATGCCCAGGCGTATCAAGGCCGTTATTACGGCCAGAGGTGGTTGTTCTGGGTACTGATTTCTCAGGATCTATGCACCCAAATTGCATGAAAATGTAATCACATGTCAGTTCTAGTATAATGTATTTGACAATTGAATACCCGTTTGTCATCTGCATTTCTTTCTACTTACTATTATTTATAAATCTTATTGCTCAGTCTGTAGTTGAGAAGCAGCTCATCAGACTGACTATGACTCGCATATTTGACCGTCATAGCACGATAAGATGGCGGCCTACCAGCGTAGCACATTAGAAAAGATCAAAAAATAATACGATTCTGCCAAATGAGTTCATAAGACGTGGGATTAACAAAGAATGTATTTACTTTAAGGACAATAGAAAAACATAACCAGCTTCCACGCTTTCAGTGATAACTTTTGGGTACCAATTGCATTGAGCAGAATCACATGATCGGATATCTACGCGCGGAGCAATACAAGCAAGCATTCTCCAGGTAATCTCGCCACGTAAAGCTAACTCTCATCAAAGGCAAACAAACTCAGTTCGTCTCACTCAGTCATTGTTGTTGTGGTCTTCAGTCATGAGACTGGTTTGATGCAGCTCTCCATGCTACTCTATCCTGTACAAGCTGCTTCATCTCCCAGTACCTACTGCAACCTACATCCTTCTGAATCTGTTTCGTGTATTCATCTCTTGGTCTCCCTCTACGATTTTTACCCTCCACGCTGCCCTACAATACTAAATTGGTGATCCCTTGATGCCTCAGAACATGTCCTACCAACCGATCCCTTCTTCTAGTCAAGTTGTGCCAAACTTCTCTTCTCCCCAATCCTATTCAATACCTCCTCAGCAGTTATATGATTTACCCATCTAATCTTCAGCATTCTTCTGTAGCACCACATTTCGAAAGCTTCTATTCTCTTCTTGTCCAAACTAGTTATCGTCCATGTTTCACTTCCATGCATGGCTACGCTCCATACAAATGCTTTCAGAAAAGACTTCATGGCACTTAAATCTATACTCGATGTTAACAAACGTCTCTTCTTCAGAAACGCTTTCCTTGTCATTGCCAGTGTACATTTTATATCCTCTCTACTTCGACCATCATCAGTTATTTTGCTCCCCAAACAGCAAAACTCCTTTACTACTTCAAGTGTCTCATTTCCTAATCTAATTCCCTCAGCATCACCCAACGTTATTCGACTACATTCCATTATCCTCGTTTTGCTTTTATTGATGTTCATCTTATATCCTCCTTTCAAAACACTATCCATTCCGTTCAACTGCTCTTCCAAGTCTTTTGCTGTCTCTGACAGAATTACAATGTCATCGGCGAACCTCAAAGTTTTTATTTCTTCTCCGTGGATTTTAATACCTACTCCGAATTTTTCTTTTGTTTCTTTCACTGCTTGCCCAATCTACAGATTGAATAACATCGGGGAGAGGCTACAACCCTGTCTCACTCCCTTCCCAACCGCTGCTTCCCTTTCATGTCCCTCGGCTCTCATAACTGCCATCTGGTTTCTGTACAAATTGTAAATAGCCTTTCGCTCCCTGTATTTTACCCCTGCCACCTTCAGAATTTGAAAGAGAATATTCCAGTCAACATTATCAAAAGCTTTCTCTAAGTCTACAAATGCTAGAAACGTAGGTTTGCCTTTCCTTAATCTAGCTTCTAAGATAAGTCGTAGGGTCGGTATTGCCTCACGTGTTTCAATATTTCTACGGAATCCAAACTGATCTTCCCCAAGGTTGGCTTCTACTAGTTTTTCCATTCGTCTGTAAGGAATTCGCGTTAGTATTTTGCATGCGTGACTTATTAAACTGATTGTTCGGTAATTTTCACATCTGTCAGCACCTGCTTTCTTTGGCATTGGAATTATTACATTCTTCTTGAAGTCTGAGGGTATTTCGCCTGTCTCATACATCTTGCCCACTAGATGGTAGAGTTTTGTCAGGACTGGCTCTCCCAGGGCCGTCAGTAGTTCTAATGGAATGTTGTCTACTCCCGGGGCCTTGTTTCGACTCAGGTCTTTCAGTGCTCTTTCAAACTCTTCACGCAGTATCGTATCTCCCATTTCATCTTCATCTACATCCTCTTCCATTTCTATAATATTGTCCTCAAGTACGTCGCCCTTGTATAGACCCTCTATATACTCCTTCCACCTTTCTGCTTTCCCTTCTTTGCTTAGAACTCGATTTCCATCTGAGCTCTTGATATTCACACAAGTGGTGCTCTTTTCTCCAACGGTCTCTTTAATTTTCCTGTAGGCAGTATCTATCTTACCCCTAATGAGATAAGCCTCTACATCTTTACATTTGTCTTCTAGCCATCCCTGCTTAGCCATTTTGTCGATCTCATTTTTGAGACGTTTGTACTCCTTTTTGCCTGCTTCATTTACTGCATTTTTATATTTTCTCCTTTCATCAATTAAATTCAATATTTCTTCTGTTACCCAAGGATTTCTACTAGCCCTCGTCTTTTTACCTACTTGATGCTCTGCTGCCTTCACTACTTCATCTCTCAAAGCTACCCATTCTTCTTCTACTGTATTTCTTTTATCTATTCCTGTCAATTGTTCTCTTATGCTCTCTCTGAAACTCTGTATAACCTCTGGGTTAGTCAGTTTATCCAGGTCCCATCTCCTTAAATTCCCACCTTTTTGCAGTTTCTTCAGTTTTAATCTACAGGTCATAACCAATAGACTGTGGTCAGAGTCCACATCTGCCCCTGGAAATGTCTTGCAAATTAAAACCTGGTTCCTAAATCTCTGTCTTACCATTATATAATCTATCCGATACCTTTTAGTATCTCCAGGGTTCTTCCATGTATACAACCTTCTTTTATGATTCTTGAACCAAGTGTTAGCTATCCACTGCAATACCTGCTCAATGACGTTGACCTCAGCCAGACAAAAGCTGCTTCCTTCCCAATATTACAAACACAACACAAAGTACCAACTCCAGACAAGTAATGAACAAGCTCCGGCCAGGCAGTGCACTAGCATTAACTCACCTGAAGATGGCGGCCAGCTGGTCAGCCGAAATATTGTGTCTGAACGACGACATGATCCGGCTGCAAACCCGTGAAGAATATCAGAAGTAATGAACAAGATTAATCGCAATCTGTATTCAAACAAGCAAGGCCGCATGTTCCACAACTGCGAACGAATACCATTGTCTGAGAGCAAAACCGACTCGCCAAAGATTTAATTTAGTCACAGTGACCACACAAAGAGGTAACTTAGGAGCAAGTACTGATATACTGAAACTGGTTAGAGCAGTATCTAATAGATTATAGCAAATATAAGTATCATTATACACAAAAAGATCAAATATGCTATGAGGAAATTAAAGTGCTAAGAGGTACCTTTCTACTTCATAAACTATTGGAGTAAGATCAGATCTCTTGTACGTTTACAAGAAGTTTCATACAAGTTCGCCCTTAACCTACTATTGTGGTATAATATGGAACTATAGAAAAGAGGGCACAAATCTTTCAACTCCAAACGAATAGGCGAAGCTGTGTCCCATGAAGACATTTCCCATGGTACCGCACCATACATTTACATTCCACAGGTATTGCCGATGCGTCTGACGGAACCAAAAGTGACTGATCCCTTTGCAGTGGTGCATTTTGTGTACTGTCCGCATATGAGATGAATCCGTGTGACGGAAACTGTGACAGCGAGACAGGTGTGCATTGTGAACTGCTATTGACATTATAGTATGCGTCCTTCTGAAAACGTTTTCAAATATGCAATGCGTCAACAGTGTAACTGTGACTGACATAAATAGCCTCCACCGATGTAAATACCGACACATTAAATCGTTACACCCCTTCAGGAGACTGATACTTCCGAAATATCGGACAAATTCTACATCTGTGTGTTCGTGGTGTTAATAGCCGTTTTATCAATAATTTATTGATACTATTAATTTGTCTGAAACTACCAAAATGTGTTTTTACTCAAGATACACGTTTAGTTTTATTCCAGCTTACAATATGAATTTCATATCTGTAAGCACGTTTCACTAGAGCTTTCCGCTATCTACGTGGCGCTGTGCATACAATATAAAAGAAGCTGGTAGGATACAAATGGCAAACAATTATAACATAACAAAGATTACAAACGATTCTACTGGTAAGGCAATATCTTTTGGGCGCCCAGTAAGTCAGACCATGGGCAGCCTCGACGGGAAGGATTTTTTTCTCCACTCACCTAACCTTCCGTGGGTATTACTCTCATCTGCCTACTATGCAGTCGTATTACCATGACCAGTAAAGGTTGCTCCATAGAAAAAAAAAGTGCACGTTTCACCATGACTTCAGACTGCTAGGTGCAACGACATGTAAAAGGAGAACATTTCGTGTCGATGAAATATGCTAGTGATACTCACCTGGCTGATACCATATTCCTTTGCTATAATATCATGCTGCGATGAAGATTGGTGAGGTTTGTAGCCAGAAACGCTTTTTCGTGTACTGTCAGTTGCAGTTCTCTTGTTCGTGCGCCAAAGTTCAAGCTGACCGCTCGTACTTACGCCCTAATACACTGAGGTGACTAAAGTCACGGGATAGCGACATGTACATATACAGATGGCGGTAGTATCCCGTACACAAAGTATAAAACGGCAGTGCATCGGCGGAGCCGTCATTTGTACTCAGGTGATTCAAGTGAAAAGATTTCAGACCTGATTACGGCCGCACGACGAGAATTAACAGACTTTGAATGCGGAATGGTAGTTGGAGCTAGACATGTGAGACATTACATTTCGGAAATAGTTAGGTAATACAATATTCCGAGATCCACAGTGCTAAGACTTTGCCGAGAATATAAAATTTCAGGCATTACCTCTCACCAAACCGAGCGAGATGGCGCAGTGGTTAGCACACTGGACTCGCATTCGGGAGGACGAAGGGTTCAAAAGCGCTTCCGGCGATCCTGATTTAGTTTTCCGCCATTTCCCTTAATCACTCCAGGCAAACGCCGGGATGGTTCCTTTCAAATAACACGGCTGATTTCCGTCTTCATCCTTCCCTGATCCGATGGTATCGATGACTTCACTGTTTGGTCTCCTCCTCGCAAATCAACCAACCACGGACGACACAGTCGCTAACAGCCTTCACATAACGACCGAGAGTAGCGGCGATTGCGTAAAGTTGTCAGTTCTAACAAACAAGTAACACTGCGTTAAATAGTCGCAGAAATCAGTATGAGACATACGACGAATGTATCCGTTAGGAAAGCGCGGCGAAATTTGGACTCGTGACCATATCGGTTGGACAACTAGAAAACCGTGCCCAGTTGGTAAGAGCTGACTTTAGGGTTCGAGTGTGGTGCAGACCCCATGAAGTCATGCACCCAAGTTACCGACAAGGTATTGTGCAAGCTGGTAAGCTGGCTCCATAATGGATAGGTTGTGTTAACATGGAATGGACTGGGTCCTCTTGTCCAATTTAACCGGAAATGGTTATATTCGGCTACTTGGAGACTTTCTGCAGCCATCCATGGACTTCACGCTCCCAAACAACGAGGGAATTTTTATGGATGGCACTGCGCCATGTCACCGGGCAACAACTGTTGTGATTGGTTTGAAGGACATTCTGGACGTTTCGAGCGAATGATTTGGCGACCCATATCGCCCATCATGAATCCCATCGAACATTAATTGGACATAATCAAGAGGTCTGTTTGTGCACAAAATCCTGCACTGGCAACACTTTCGCAATTACGGACGACTATAGAGGCAGCATGGCTCAATATTTATGCAGAGGACTTCCAGCGACTTGTTCAGTCCATGACACGTAGAGTTACTGCACTATGCCGGGCAAAAGGAGGTCAGACACGATATTAGGAAGTATCCTACGACACATCAGTGCAATATTTGTAAGTGACTGTCTCGTCGGACACCAGCAATCAAGACCGATACCTCTACACCGTCCTGCTCTGCTGACCGCGTTTGTCATTCACCATACACCAACAACGTATGTAACGCCTCCTCATTGGAGTACACGTCTGTACGCAAGAAATGCTACAGAAAAATCAGTCTTCATGTAGTAAGTAGGTCGATAGAAAACGTATTTTCTGTTAATTTACTCTAGTGAAGTGTACCATTTGATTAAATTATTCAAACCAAACTTTGCCTTCCCCAATAAAATCTGAATGGGCTTTAGCACTCGATTTACAAAACACCAAATCAAGCGTTTGTCATCCAAGTAAATTCTCACCACTTTGATTATTGTCACTTTGAACACCTTGTTCGATTGTTTAACGATTTATGAAACATTAGATATGCCCTTACACCATAAGTATTGGTTTGTTATTTATTACTAATGAAAAACAGCCGACACTGGTGTAATATTGTACAATATTTATCATTTTACAAACTGGTTTTCAACTTTTACGCCATCATCAGGTACGAAGATAAATATGTGTGGCTGTGATATCTTTTCACATCAAAGGTTTTTTACAATAATGTAACTGCTCAGTCTCAGCTGGTTTCCAGACATGAGAAATGTTAATCTTTGATTTAGGACTAAAACGATAAGGATTACTCCAGAAAAAATTCGACTAAAATATTTTGTTTGGATAAAATATATGTCACAGTAAACAATGAACTACTTGACAAATTACAACTAGTATTCAGAGAGGAAAAATAATTTGAACAATATATAGTAAAATATTGCGAGCTGTTCCAAGAGGTGACTGAACAACATAATCTTATCCTAAAAAGTTACAGTATTACAAACAGCTACAATAAAACAAATGAGACTAAAGAAGTAAATGAAACAACTGCAGTTATGCAAAGTAAAATTTTAAAAGATAAATGAAACAACAGTAACCGAAATGAAGGAAAAAATGGAGCGCATGAGGAGAAATTTACATAGTGGTCTGGATCGAATTATTAACAGTAGAAGTGGCGAGTAAGGGAACTGTATATGATCGTTCAGTACTAAGCTTGGGCAAGTAGACATGCAAGTATGTTACTAATTTCCATTAGTTCAAGGAGAATGTTGTATTAGACTTAGAAGTTACGTAGTTATCTTCCTTCCTATGAGGACCTAACGTAAGACATGTTATGTAGTTCATCTTATTTCCTTTGTGGATGTTATAAGACTTAAATAAGAATTATTCTTTCCAATCTTCTCAAAATAGATACTGTTTTCGAACGAGTGAAATGCTTTCGGCAATATCATGATATCCACGACTTTATTTGTGATGGAAGCACTATCGAAGACAGCAGTCTCTGACACAGCGGTTTTCATTATCATCACACCGGTGTCTTCTATTGGCTACTTAACCACAGTGCCTTTTGAAATCATTTCAGTCATCAACATCGAAATGAAGTTCCTTTTGGTTGTGGCGTTGGAAAAAAATTTTCTTATGAAATTGTAATGTCTGTTATTACGCAGAAGACTAATTTTGTGGATGAATGCAGTAAAGCCTCCCACTTTGGTGACTCAGTAACAGACGTCATTAGGAAAGCGATAAAACACTATTATGGGATTACTACCGAAGTGCTTTCGTATATTACTTGGATCTTGCACACTGAGTAAAATGTGGCTGTTTTACACGAATTCTACACAGAATGCATTTAGAAGGCATCCACCGTCAGTTACTGTACGTCTCCATGCACCAGATCCCCTTTTTGTATTGCCTGCAATGCTGCATTTGTGCCCTTGCGGGTACCATCCTCCTCGAAGAGAAACACTGGAAAGGGTGTAACCTCAAATCTGACAGTTCTCTCACGTTCCCATCAGACTGATTGACAATGCGAAATCGTTGGAAGACAGCAAGAGAATCGACTGTAACTTTATCTGCAATTTTAGGGCACATGAAGCTGAGGCTACAGTAACATCCTAATTTTCCCGTTTGAACTTCACATACTCATCATTTCCTCGGACAATTTTCTTCACGTGCATGATACCAATTCCTTTAGCTAAGAAACAGTTCACCTCACGATAACCAGTAATTCTTGTTCTAAGTGACACTATCTCCTCATTCTCAAAGTATACTGAGAAGGCCGCGCATCTACATTTTGTTCAGATGTTACTGAAAACGCCTCACTGAATATCTTTGTTTATTCATTGCCGTTTTGGCGGCGTAGCATACCCATAGTACGTCGAAACAACGCACTTTCCGTCATGCAGTTACCACGACACAGCATTCGATAACTCTTCATCGCAATCTTTTGACCTGCTCTCTGGTCATGCTTTGATCAGAATCCCGACAACAATTTTTCAATAAAACGAATCGTAAAGTGGAACTCCTGAGGATCCATTTTGTCCTTTTGGCTCTCCTTGTCCCTGTAGTACAGATATGCACTCTTACCGTATTTCAAATGACATGCTGTATGGAAGAATGGAATCATTTCTTTTACACATTCGAAGTGCAGCTTTCAATCCTTCTTTTATTCCCCTTTGATGAAATTTTTTATTGGGGTATACAAGGGGAATTACTGAATCCATAGCGGAGCAGTAGAATCACACTACTAAATGAAGAAGTCCCATGGCTGGGTGTTGTGTGATGTCCTTAGGTTAGTTAGGTTTAAGTAGTTCTAAGTTCTAGGGGACTGATGACCATAGATGTTAAGTCCCATAGTGCTCAGAGCCATTTTTTGAAGAAGTCCCGTTTTCAAAAACAGCCCAGGGAGTGATGGAGAGTGGTGGGAGAGGGTGCAGGGCATCGAGTCTTCCAAGGACAGCGGTCAACCTGATCACCCACTTCCCGGATCCAAGCAGAAATGAAATCACATTGGTGGCAGTAGTTGTGAGGGGGGAGAGCAGCTTTTTGGGATTAATAGACGTTGACCGTTAGAAGCTCCTAGCATTATTCACTTAAAAATGTAAATTAAAGTTATAAAACTCAAGTGTGCACTCATTGCAGCTTTTTAATGATTTGAGGAATTTGGCGTTCCCTTTCTCTAGCTTGGTGCATAACTGGTGAAAAAAACATAGGAAATTAGGGCTTTAAAAGAAAGGTTAAATCGATTTTCTTTGTGGAATACAAGCGGAAAAATTTATAGAAAAAATACTGAAAAAAGTAGCAAAATTTCTCAGTTTTTACGGTTCCCCGCAAAAAAAGCACTTGGTTCTCACACTCGGAAACTGCAGACCACCTACATACAGCAAACTAAAAATTTGGGAAATTAGGATATTTTGCAAAGTACCACCATCCCCTTTTTTGAGAACGTTTAGACTGGACTATTAGGTACTTTTCTTACCACATGTTATGCCTGCAAAGCCAGCAGGGGGCACTCGATCTCCAGGTGGGCAGTGGTTGTAATGTTTCGGCTCATCTGTATGCTCTGAGACATTTTGTTTTGTTGTTACTTAATAAATCATTTATTTGGCTCTTACAAAAACTGTTTTTTACAATATATTAACCCGATTGCAGGGGCACCAAAGTCAAACTAAGAATCATGTACCCAGATATCGATAGCATTGCCGGCGCGGAAACAGACATTAGCGAGGGAGGATATGGAGACTGTTGCGAGAGAATTATTTAAATCTACTGACGTCCCAGCCAAGGAGATGAGCAAATTTTTTTGTCATTTGTCGTCCGACTGTCTGTTGAAATTTATGCCACATACTAAGGCGGTGTAGTAAATTTAAACTTCTAAGTTTATTCAATCAAAAGATACGACCATTTATGTCAAATATTTTAATACTCACAAATTCACTGTACAGAACTTATAGGGTACTTTGCGTCGATTTGGAATCATAAAATTTTGTAAGAAGCAAGTGCTCATAGTACAAATGACAGAAAAAATCCGACAATTGTTAATCTATAATAATCAGACACGGAAACTATTTTTTTTTCATTTGTTGTCGGACTGTCTGTCTGCCCGTCTGTTAAGACCCCTTTTTCTCATTAACAGGTATACGTATCAAGTTAAAATTGATGTCACATACTAAAGGCTGTAGTCCCTTGCTGATGCAGTAAACTTAAGCTTCTAAGTCAGTTCAGTCAAAAGGTATGGTCGTATATGTCGCGTATTTTCACACAAACTCAATCATCAAAACCCATAGGTTACTTCCCGTTGACCTGGAATCAAGTAATTTGGCAAGTAGTAAGGTTGCATAGTACAACTAAAGGAAAAAATCCAAAGATTGTTGATTTACAACTATATCACACACAAAATATTTCTCCTGTCAATTGTTATCCGGCTTCAAACTTAAAATCATTCTCGTAAGGACTGAAATTCCCAGGGTCGATATGTTGCAGTGTCAGTGTCGACAACAGGCAAAAATCGTGGAGATTCTCGATTACTAGGATGAATATACATTATGAGGTTTGTAAGGAATCCTCACAGAGCAACTAGCACCTGGCCAGTGCTTTGTAGAAGATTCCAGTCCTCGTTCGAGTAGACGAGGTTTCAGAGCCCTTATGACAGCCTAGATTTAGGTTTCCTGTGGTGTCCCTAGTTTGCGTAAGGCTATTATCGGGATGATTCCTTCATATAAGAGAGCATCTATTTTTTTTCGCGTCCTTGTCCCACTCGAACTAACGCTCCGTTTCTGTTGTACCACCATCAGCGGGAAGTTGAACTCACTTGTCCCTTACGTCCAGTTCTCAAGGAAAAATAAGTGTCACATTAGTTAGTGGCGGAAGTCTACAGTACTATAAAGAATTAGTGAATAAGATAATTAAGAAAATCACGTACTCTTCAAATGTTGGAGGATCTTGTTCTATTTAGTGCAGTAAACGACATAATAATAAATTTTCGATGTGGAGCTAACGACATATCGTAGTTGAAACATGTACTACATACAACCATGAAAGGAAACTGAATCAAAAGAAAGGCATTACAAACAAAACTGAAGAGCACAGGTAAATCAGATTTGGCGACTTAAGAGTAGAAGTAAGATGTGTTCGGTTGCACAACTGTGCTGTGAGCATATCTCATAGACACTCCTATGACTTGGGGTTAGATCTCGGTACCGCAGAGAGTGCTTTTGCTGCAAGGACTATGCAGCGGAGCGTTACATTTACTCTTTGCAATATCTGGCTGTCGTCAGTTGCCTCAGTAAGTTCCACAAATGGGCTACCTGGTGAAGGGCAACAAACAATATAACTCAAGAATAGTTGTACAGAACTGAACACAACGAATGCCTCCCTAGATTGCGTACTGTTTACAAATGTACTGTAACTTATTTCTACACTTCAGTCTAGGTTCACCAACTAAATGAGGTGAACTCTTTGAAAAATATATTTTCAGATCTAAAGACTACAACCACTGCCATGAAGTCAATAATAAACAGTATGTGTGCCGTACTAACGCACGGTCTTCGTATGGATGTTAATTGTTTATTAATTTATCTTAATATTCAGAGCATCCAAACCACAGACTTTGACTAACAGTATCACGGAACTCGATTTTTTAAATGTGTCTATGGCAGTGCGTCAGTGTTGTCGCAGCTCAACAGATGGATACTGTTTTCGCTTGGACCCGTTTGCGCTTCGCAGTTGAAAGCTGGTAACAGTGTTGCGAGTTGTCACGCATCTTCTTACGCCTATTCGACGATAGTCATTTGGTTCCCCGGCCCTAAAATTTGTTTTTTATTCTTTATACGTTAGTTTTTATTTGAAAATAAGTCATTGGAATAACCCTCCTAAAGTGCTGAAAGGAAGAGAAAGAAAGATTAGTGGTAGAGGTCTACAGAAAGTTACAGAGACTATGACTGTTGGTTATACACCGATGCAAAAGAATCGCAACACCAAAAAATAGATAATGTAGGATAATGAAATTTCTGGAATACATTTATCTGTGTAACATACGTCAGTGATGAACACTGCAAGATCACAGGTAAGCGCGACATAATCCATTGGAAATGTGAACTGCTGGCACATTAATAACCGATGTAACCGCCAGAAATTTGAATGCAGGCATCCAAATGTGCATGCATTGTGTTGTACAGGTCCCGAATGTATGTTTGTCTGATGGAGTTCCATGCCTGTTGCAGTGATCGGTCGATACAGCGACAGTTACAGCTGTTTGTGGACGACGCTGGAGTTGTCATCCGATGGTGTTCCACAGGTGCTTGACTGCAGACAGATCTTGTGATCGAGCACAGCTAGGCAACATATCGACACTCTGTAGAGCATATTGGGTTACTGCAGAGGTATGTGGGTGAGCGTTATCCTGTTGGGAAACACCCCCAGGAATGCTGTTTATGAATGACAGCACAACAGGTCGAATCACCAGACGGATGCGCACATTTGCAGTCAGGGTGCGTGGGACAACCACGAGAGTGCTCCTCAACTGTCCTCATTCTAACCAACACACGTCCATCAATGGCACCGAGGTAACACCAGCTTTCATCAGAAAACACAGCATACCTCCACCCTGCCCTCCAATATGCTGTCGCTTGACAGCACTGAAATCGCAAATGACGATGTTTTGGGATCGGTGGAATGCTCACTACAGGACGTCTGGCTCGGAGCTGTCCATGAAGTAACCAATTTGTAGCAGTTCGTTGTGTCACTGTGGTGCCAAATGCAGCTCTAATTGCTGCTGCAGATGCAGTACGACGCGCCAGAGCCATAGGCTGAACACGATGTTCTTCCCTCACGGTAGTGCCACGGGGCCGTCCGGAGTTCGGTCTTCTTGCGACCCTAAATTCTCGTACCACCGGTGCCAACAATCATGTCCAAAGGCTATTCTCCTATCAAGTCTTGCTGTAATATCACAAAAGCAACCTCGAGCTTCTCGTAGCCCTATTACACGACCTCGTTCAACCTCAGTGAGGTGCTGATAATGACTGTTTGTCGCCTTAAAAGCATTCTTGACTAACATCATTTCACTACGTCCAGTATCAAATATAATTAAGGCTCACGGTCGTTGCAGCCTGTATTTAAAGTAAATCTGATTAGCATTCTCAAAAAAATGGTTCAAATGGCTCTGAGCACTATGGGACTTAACATCTGAGGTCATCAGTCCCCTATAACTTAGTACTACTTAAACCTAACTAACCTAAGGACATCACACACATCGATGGCCGAGGCAGGATTCGAACCTGCCACCGTAGCGGTCCCGCGGTTCCAGACTGTAGCGCCTAGAACCGCTCGGCCACTCCGGCCGGCAGCATTCTCGTAGTGGCGCTATTAGCCTTTGGTAGATGGAATGCTCTAAACTCTCCTAGGAAAATAATTTCTAAAGTAAATCACCTCATCCCGTATTAAGCAGTTTCGTGGCCACGTTTACGTACTGCAGCACAGAAGAGACCTATTGTGTCACTTAATTACCCATAAATCGAGGAAGTAGTCAATTGTCTTTCGCATGCATGTGGGCAATAAATTACGAACTATTAACATAAGTAGGAATAGTTACAGTGAAAGACGGTAAACTCAGGAAAATGTTGGTACGAAGAGACTGATCGTGAACCCAGTGAGCCGTGCGTGGCTCGTGTTCGTGCCATATCTCACTCGACATCCTGTTTTTACTGTATTACCACCTCGTTATCTGAATTTCAGTTGCTGGTGTCACTGAGTTGCCGCCTTGCCTGCCCGTGAGCGGCAGCAGCGGCGCTTGTCGATATAAGCCCTGGCGTATTATCTTTGCTGACTGCAATTATTTCCCGGTTGTCGTGTGTTCGGATCTGCCAGTGAGTTGGAACGTGCCAGTAGTTAGTTCGGACCTGGCAGTGTTTGAGTTGGCACGCGGCACAAGTTCAGTCGGGCCGCGGCAGCAGTGAGGTCCGGACCGCCGTGACTCGCCCGACGGTTGCCGACACACATGATTGGAGTGGCGGCGACTTTGGTTGTTCGTCGGTCGGTCGTCTCGCCGGACGACGTGTATTTGGCCAGCGATCGCTTATGGGATGGCTGTGTGTGCCAATTCGTGATTCGTCCCTGTTATTGTACAGGCACTGCCGTTAGCATTGTCTAGTTCTTCGTGCAAGTGATCGTGAAACTGTGTGTAGTTTGTGTGATTCTGACTGACAAATTATTTTAAATGTTGTCGGCGTACTGGCTCTGAGGAGTCGGTCGGTTGGCGTAGAGCAGTGAGGAATTCTCGGCGGGGAGTAGTTTGGCCGGGGCCCGTTGGCGGTCCCTTCGCGGTGTCGGAGAGTGTGGTACTATTCCCACTGCTACGAGGTCCGTGGTTCACCGACACTGGACACGAAAGTTGAGTTTTGATTTAGCCTACCAGCAAGTCAAGACTGTTCACATTGTGTTGTTTGGAGTTCGTTGTCGGCTATTGGGATTTTCGCGCGAGCAACAACGTGGTTTTCAAGTTGGGAAACTCTAGCCACCCTCCGGTGTAGTTTCACTGTGTTTGGTTATTTGAATTGAAGTGCACCAGCGGAATCTTCTGCCTTGAAGCCATTATCGTTCCGGTTATCTGCCCTGGGTGTTGACGTAAACTTTAGGCAGTATAGTTTCCTCATCGTGTTGTTGCTGTCCAGCATCATGTGTAGTTTGACAGCTCCGTGTATGATTGGTTGTGGGCGCCAATATCTTCTACGTTGTTCCGTTGAACTCCCTGTTGTGTCCTGGTCGGGTGAAGTGGAAGTTATCTTGTCGATGGGTCCTCCTGTATCACCTAAGCGAGCGTTAGTGTTTGAATTACAGGCCGATCCTCGAACATCTGGGCGCCCTTGTGTGTACTGGCTTATTTTTTAAAATTTGTTCTTGTTGTTGGTACTTGTATGGCTTCTAGCCGGTTTTGTGTTTTAAGTTAGAGTTGTTTTACTCTTAAGACCTTCAGCCTAGTTTAAAGTACTGTTTCACGTAAGCCTTTTGGCATTTAAAAAAATTTTTGAATTTTAAGTCTTCGGCCTTCAACCGATTTGAACTTAACTTGTTTACTTCAGCCTAACTAAAAAACCTTTTTTAACATAAGGCTTGCCTTTTAAATTTCTGATTATGCTTGCGTTTTAAGTTATTGGCCTTCAGCCGTTTTTAAATTAAAGTGGCTTTCAGCCGGTAATTAAGACCCAAAGATTAAAGCTGTGTGTTTAAAAAAAAATTTTTGGGCCCTTTTAATGTTAGGTCAAATAATAAAGTTGTATGTTCGAGTGTAACTGACAGCCCCTTATTTTGGTCCCTTTCCTCAATTTATTCTATCTGTCCTATCCTGCGGGTTAAGCAGGATATTTCACCCAGTTTTGTGTGGGTTCTGCCCCGCAGAAAGAAAATTATTGCCTCTGTTCAGCTTTGACAGTCCAGTCTGCCTGTCCTCAACTACGCGCTAACCACGTTGTTGCAGAAAATCTCATCCGATACCGCTAAAAGTGGACGAGCTTAGTCAGGCAGGATTACACAAAGCCTGAATGCAGCTGCATTAAGTTTGCTCGTCGACTGGGCTCGCTTAACTGCGCACAACAGCCTAATAGCCGCACAGAGCTGGTATAATCACTCTGCGTCGTCTCGCATAATGCTAATGCTTTTACCAACAGCTCATCTAACGCTACTTTGTTGACTACACAACAGCATTGTACAGATTTCAGAATGAGCAGATACTTTCCTTGTGTATTCACAGAAACATAGGGTGAACATAAATTATCGTTACAACAAAGGAATTTAATACATTTAAAACTGTACTTTTTTTTAAGTCATCAGTCTTCTGCCTGGTTTGATGCGGCCTGCCACGAATTTCTCTCCTGAGCCAAGCTCTTCATCTCAGAGTAACACTTGCAACCAATGTCCTCAATGATGTCCTGGATGTATTCCAATCTCTGTCCTCCTGTACAGTTTTTGCCCTCTACAGCTCCCTCTAGTACCATGGACGTAATTCCCTGAGGCCTTAACAGAAATCCTGTCATCCTGTCGCTTCCCCTCGTCAATGTTTTCCACAAATGTATATAAGGTGCAGCCTGTGAAGCAGCCCGCTTAATATGTAGCAAGAAGTCAACTACGCATAAGGTCATTACTTTAAACGGAAAAACAGTACAGATAGGGTATAAGGAATCTCAAAAACACCAGATCTACTGAATCTCATTTTCCTAAAACCCTCAAAAACAGTAAAATTTTCACCCAATGATCTGGAGATTTATGGTGAAATACTGGAGTTGACCGGTGTACACAAAAAGCAGGAAGCCAATGCAGTGTGAAATACAGAGACATTATAAAACCATTATTACTAGATGGTCCGTATAGCAGTGGTGATGGCATTGACATTCAGTATAAAAGAGTCAGCAATCACCCCTGTCAGTTCATATACTACGACGATCCCAATGAGATAATAGATCGACTACGCCTGCTCATGGCATCAACTGCCGCAGTCAGTACCACACATTCGAATAGGTTTGTCTCAATAATTTCAGAGCTTAGAGAGAGAGAGAGGTATAATCGTTTGAGTATAGAGACAGTACTTTGAGAACTGCCCAAACCAGCATGCAAAACATACCCTCGTAGGCATGTTGTGATTATAGGTTTGATGACTTATGGGAAGTTTATCATGTATGTATGAGGCAATATTCACGTGAGAATAATGGATTCAAATATACACTCCTGGAAATTGAAATAAGAACACCGTGAATTCATTGTCCCAGGAAGGGGAAACCTTATTGACACATTCCTGGGGTCAGATACATCACATGATCACACTGACAGAACCACAGGCACATAGACACAGGCAACAGAGCATGCACAATGTCGGCACTAGTACAGTGTCTATCCACCTTTCGCAGCAATGCAGGCTGCTATTCTCCCATGGAGACGATCGTAGAGATGCTGGATGTAGTCCTGTGGAACGGCTTGCCATGCCATTTCCACCTGGCGCCTCAGTTGGACCAGCGTTCGTGCTGGACGTGCAGACCGCGTGAGACGACGCTTCATCCAGTCCCAAACATGCTCAATGGGGGACAGATCCGGAGATCTTGCTGGCCAGGGTAGTTGACTTACACCTTCTAGAGCACGTTGGGTGGCACGGGATACATGCGGACGTGCATTGTCCTGTTGGAACAGCAAGTTCCCTTGCCGGTCTAGGAATGGTAGAACGATGGGTTCGATGACGGTTTGGATGTACCGTGCACTATTCAGTGTCCCCTCGACGATCACCAGTGGTGTACGGCCACTGTAGGAGATCGCTCCCCACACCATGATGCCGGGTTTTGGCCCTGTGTGCCTCGGTCGTATGCAGTCCTGATTGTGGCGCTCACCTGCACGGCGCCAAACACGCATACGACCATCATTGGCACCAAGGCAGAAGCGACTCTCATCGCTGAAGACGACACATCTCCATTCGTCCCTCCATTCACGCCTGTCGCGACACCACTGGAGGCGGGCTGCACGATGTTGGGGCGTGAGCGGAAGACGGCCTAACGGTGTGCGGGACCGTAGCCCAGCTTCATGGAGACGGTTGCGAATGGTCCTCGCCGATACCCCAGGAGCAACAGTGTCCCTAATTTGCTGGGAAGTGGCGGTGCGGTCCCCTACGGCACTGCGTAGGATCCTACGGTCTTGGCGTGCATCTGTGCGTCGCTGCGGTCCGGTCCCAGGTCGACGGGCACGTGCACCTTCCGCCGACCACTGGCGACAACATCGATGTACTGTGGAGACCTCACGCCCCACGTGTTGAGCAATTCGGCGGTACGTCCACCCGGCCTCCCGCATGCCCACTATACGCCCTCGCTCAAAGTCCGTCAACTGCACATACGGTTCACGTCCACGCTGTCGCGGCATGCTACCAGTGTTAAAGACTGCGATGGAGCTCCGTATGCCACGGCAAACTGGCTGACACTGACGGCGGCGGTGCACAAATGCTGCGCAGCTAGCGCCATTCGACGGCCAACACCGCGGTTCCTGGTGTGTCCGCTGTGCCGTGCGTGTGATCATTGCTTGTACAGCCCTCTCGCAGTGTCCGGAGCAAGTATGGTGGGTCTGACACACCGGTGTCAATGTGTTCTTTTTTCCATTTCCAGGAGTGTATTTTAATGGTTATTGTTACATACTCTAAATCTGTCTGGGCAATACCTGTTAAAACAAAAACGGATAGAAATGTCGCGGAGGTGTTTAAGCATTCGTAGCAGACAGGGACGCCGGCCGGGGTGGCCGAGCGGTTCTAGGCGCTACAGTCCGGAACCGAGCGACCGCTCCGGTCGGAGGTTCGAATCCTGCCTCAGGCATGGATGTGTGTGATGCCCTTAGGTTAGTTAGGTTTAAGTAGTTCTAAGTTCTAGGGGGCTGATGACCTCAGAAGCTAAGTCCCATAGTGCTCAGAGCCATTTGAAGCCAGACAGGGACGAATCGATGCCTGGAAAACCTCCAAACCGATCAAAGAGGACAGAATTACAGAAGGTATTTCAACATATGATGCAGTAGTATGAAATAATTCAGTAGTCAACACTCATCCACCTAAAAGAGACCATTGTGGAATGTCTGAACAGAACAATGAAAGGTCAAATGAATGTGGATGTATTTTAATTTCACAGTTCATACAATTGGACAGATATCTTCCCCAAAATAAGAGGAGAGTATTATCGAACCAAACCTAACACAATAAAAACGAGACCAATCGATGTTCGTGGTAATGGATACGGTGTACTATCGTATTAAAATGTAAACAGAAATTTTGTGGGGGATGGGTCAATAATTCGATGCTGCACTTCCTTCTCTTGAGCCTTGTGTCCCAAGGCAACCCGGGTGCTGTGGAATAAAAGGCGGGATCCAGTGAATACAGTATGTGATCAAAAGTGTCCGGACACCCCTAAAATCATATGTTTTTCATATTAGGTGCATTGTGCTGCCACCTACTGCCAGGTACTCCATATCAGCGACCTCAGTAGTCATTATACATCGTGAGAGAGCAGAATGGGGCGCTCTGCGGAACTCACGGACTTCGAACGTGGTAAGGTGAATGGGTGTCACTTGGGTCATACGTTTGTACGCGATATTTCCACACTCCTAAACATCCCTAGGTCCACTGTCTCCGATGAGATAATGAAGTGGAAACGTGAAGGGACACGTACAGCACAAAAGCGTACAGGACGACCTTGTTTGTTGACTGACAGTGACCGCCGACAGTTGAAGAGGGTCGTAATGTGTAATAGGCAAACATCTATCCAGGCCATCACACAGTAATTCCAAACTGCATCAGGATCCACTGCAACTATTATGACAGTTAGGCGGGAGGTGAGACAACTTGAGTTTCATCACCGAGCGAATGCTCATAAGCCACACATCACGCCAGTAAATGCCAAACGACGCCTCGCTTGGTGTAAGGAGCGTAAACACTGGACGATTGAAAAGTGGAAAAACGTTGTGTGGAGTAACGAATCACGGTACACAATGTGGCGATCCGATGGTAAGGTGTGGGTATGGCAAATGCCCGGTGAACATCATCTGCCGGCGTGTGTAGTGCCAACAGTAAAATTCGGAGGCGGTGGTGTTACGGTGTGGTCGTGTTTTTCATGGAGGGGCTTGCATCCCTTGTTGTTTTGCGTGGCACTATCACAGCACAGGCCTACATTGATGTTTAAGCACTTTCTTGCTTCCCACTGTTGAAGAGCAATTCAGGGATGGCGATTGCATCTTTCAACACTGCCTGTGATGGAGTAGTTACACGACAATAACAACCTTGTAATGGACTGGCCTGCACAAAGTCCTAACCTGAATCCTACTGAACACCTTTGGGATGTTTTGGAACGCCGACTTCATCCAGGCCATACCGACCGACGTCGATATCTCTCCTCAGTGCAGCTTCCGTGAAGAATGGCCTTTCATTCCCCAAGAAACCTTCCTGCACCTGATTGAACTTATGCCTGCGAGAGTGGAAGCTGTGATCAAGGCTAAGGGTGGGCCAACGCCATATCGAATACCAGCATTACCGATGGAGAGCGCCATGAACTTGTAAGTCATTTTCATCCAGGTGTCCGTATACTTTCTATCACATAGTGTATGCAGGACATATACTGAACCAATAAGATGACATGTATTCAATAATATGAAATTCTTAGTGAAAAAATTACACTTATCGGTTTTGGTTTTAGATTTCATGTACAATAGCAAAGACTCACTGGCTGACCACTGGATAACAATGGCACATTATGTATATGAAGAGGAATATATATATTACATACAGCGCTGTTGCTGCAACCTCTCCACCTCCAACTCATCCATAACTTTGGGGGAATATCCTGAAACAATAAGGCGAAATGTATTTAATATCGCTACTACTAAATTCTTAGTGGAAGAAAAAGTTACAGTTGCTGAATTGAGTATTAACTCACTAGGTAATTCTCACTGCCTTCGGCATTTGCCGCCATTGGAATTGCCGCTTCCTGATGTTGCTGCAAGATGTTTCATGTTGGTACAGAGAAGACGATAGCAAAGCCAACCGACTAGGAACGCACAAGAAGAGGGAATATAATAGAGCCGACCCAACCGCAAATGACAGCATGAGACCGAGGGCGGAGGGGGTAGGGTTTGTATACACTCAAGCTCTGGCCAGTAATTCGGTGGGAACCAATTAGATAGCAGTATTTGGGGATACCTTGGTCGAAAGGTTTAGACAGATTGGTTCACGCAACACAAACAGGAAGTAGCCACTTGAGAGAAAGTAGAAGTGGTTTCCCAGGTATCAGATATCAAAAGGAAACTGATTTCTCCTCTGGGATCTATGGACTGTCCAGGTGGTGATGCCCAAGGCGCTCCGTGGGTGGGCGAATACTGAACTATGAACAGTGAACTACTGCTCAGCCTGCGATTGGCTGCCTTTGTAATTGTGTAGGTTATGGGCCATGTGTGGAGGAGTGTGCTTGCGTTCTCAAACACCTCTGCATCCATTGACACATGAGATATGCCGAGTGTTCTTGAAATTTAATTACTTGATTTTCTTTCGTCTGTCTATACAAAAGGGGATGGACCACGTAGCTACACTCCTGGAAATTGAAATAAGAACACCGTGAATTCATTGTCCCAGGAAGGGGAAACTTTATTGACACATTCCTGGGGTCAGATACATCACATGATCACACTGACAGAACCACAGGCACATAGACACAGGCAACAGAGCATGCACAATGTCGGCACTAGTACAGTGTATATCCACCTTTCGCAGCAATGCAGGCTGCTATTCTCCCATGGAGACGATCGTAGAGATGCTGGATGTAGTCCTGTGGAACGGCTTGCCATGCCATTTCCACCTGGCGCCTCAGTTGGACCAGCGTTCGTGCTGGACGTGCAGACCGCGTGAGACGACGCTCCATCCAGTCCCAAACATGCTCAATGGGGGACAGATCAGGAGATCTTGCTGGCCAGGGTAGTTGACTTACACCTTCTAGAGCACGTTGGGTGGCACGGGATACATGCGGACGTGCATTGTCCTGTTGGAACAGCAAGTTCACTTGCCGGTCTAGGAATGGTAGAACGATGGGTTCGATGACGGTTTGGATGTACCGTGCACTATTCAGTGTCCCCTCGACGATCACCAGTGGTGTACGGCCAGTGTAGGAGATCGCTCCCCACACCATGATGCCGGGTGTTGGCCCTGTGTGCCTCGGTCGTATGCAGTCCTGATTGTGGCGCTCACCTGCACGGCGCCAAACACGCATACGACCATCATTGGCACCAAGGCAGAAGCGACTCTCATCGCTGAAGACGACACATCTCCATTCGTCCCTCCATTCACGCCTGTCGCGACACCACTGGAGGCGGGCTGCACGATGTTGGGGCGTGAGCGGAAGACGGCCTAACGGTGTGCGGGACCGTAGCCCAGCTTCATGGAGACGGTTGCGAATGGTCCTCGCCGATACCCCAGGAGCAACGGTGTCCCTAATTTGCTGGGAAGTGGCGGTGCGGTCCCCTACGGCACTGCGTAGGATCCTACGGTCTTGGCGTGCATCCGTGCGTCGCTGCGGTCCGGTCCCAGGTCGACGGGCACGTGCACCTTCCGCCGACCACTGGCGACAACATCGATGTACTGTGGAGACCTCACGCCCCACGTGTTGAGCAATTCGGCGGTACGTCCACCCGGCCTCCCGCATGCCCACTATACGCCCTCGCTCAAAGTCCGTCAACTGCACATACGGTTCACGTCCACGCTGTCGCGGCATGCTACCAGTGTTAAAGACTGCGATGGAGCTCCGTATGCCACGGCAAACTGGCTGACACTGACGGCGGCGGTGCACAAATGCTGCGCAGCTAGCGCCATTCGACGGCCAACACCGCGGTTCCTGGTGTGTCCGCTGTGCCGTGCGTGTGATCATTGCTTGTACAGCCCTCTCGCAGTGTCCGGAGCAAGTATGGTGGGTCTGACACACCGGTGTCAATGTGTTCTTTTTTCCATTTCCAGGAGTGTATTTGTGATGTGATCACCAGTCACTAGTTCACATCGATGTCACTTGGTGACACTGGGATCACTCGCTAGTTGTACGTGGGACTGGGCACAAGTCTTCCAGACACTACGGGAGCAGACATGTTGTCATGACCGTCCCAGAGAAGTGCCGTAATGGAGTTATTTTTCTAGCTTCATACATTTGCTCAGAGCTGTTTGCTGGTGTTTGTTTTATAGAGCCTGTCTGCAGAATACATGCTGGGTAGGGCTTTTTTGCGACCTTTGTAGAATGTTTAGGTCTTTATTAGCGACGTTTCTTTTGTGATATGTTATTCCCAACACCAATTTGTAGCACTGTAATCAGAGCAGGACATAACATGTGATGTTTGTGGCAGTGGGAGGCTAATGTTTCCACCTCTTCTTACCTGTCAGCACAGCTGTGCAAAGAGTTGCCGTCACCTGATGCTTTGTTCGGAGATTAGTGTGACTTCCAGTCTGAGAGGTGCAAGAGCCACCCCTGTGTGCGAGCCTCTCTAACGACGTGTGCGAGCAGGCATACACGAAGTGGCCAGAACGTCTGCCTGTGGTCTGTGTGAAGTTAAGGCATGGTCAGAAGATTTTTAACACAGTAATTACGTGTGATGAGTTATGTTGACGTCGATTGCATGACAGTATTCCTTGCATGACTGGAAAACAAGCAATCTATTTAATTACTTCTTTTAGATGTATCTTACAAGATCTTCATCTTCCATAATTTTTGCCACCAAATAAAAGAGAGATCTGTCCCCTGCAATTGAATTTTATAAATAAACAGTATATGCTTTGCTATGTTAACTGACATTTATTTGGATTTCCTGTCGTGAGATCCATCCTCTCCAGCACAGACCGATTCTTTTTCCCTCCAAGTTTTCAGATGGCGGAGAGGAGGGGGGCTATGGGATTTCCCAGAGGGGGGGGATAATTAATTTATCAATTTAATTAGTTAGTCAATTAATTTGATATCGGTCAGAGGGTTTCCCAAATGGGTGTAGGAGTTGGAGAGGGGGATGAGTTGGGAGCTTTCTCAGAAGGACAGATTATCCCTAGGGGGTCATAAATCAATTAACTGAACAATATGTTAAGGGGAGGGGAAGGAAGTTATAATTCAATCCAGTTTACTCCTGAATGTATGCAATCCACACTAAAAAAAAAAAAAAAAAAAAAAAAAAACGCCCCAGAAGCTGCTCTGCCCTATTACTTGCATGAGATTGATATCAACCCACTCTTTATCAATAACACTATCAATACTTCTTTTTTATGTGTTATTGTTTCCCAGTTTCAGTGGCTATTGGTACACGAGACTATTTTTATTTAAGTTTTCTATTGCAACAGAATAACATACTGAGGTCTCAATCTGATAGCAAAGCAAGCAAGTAAAACTTAGACAAGCCAATCAGGACAGACCGAGACCCATGTCGTGCTCCATCAATGGTGTCATTTGGATGAGATTTGGAGGGGCATAGGACCAGCACACTGCTCTCCCAGTCGTTGGCTTCTTTCTTGACTTTGGAGCTGCTACTTCTCAATCAAGTAGCCCCTTGGTTGGAATCATGAGGCTGAGTGCAGTCTGTTCCAGGTCACCTCCGCCCACCTCCCAAGGAAAAATTCCTGGCAGTACTGGGAATCGCTTCTGGGTCCTCACTATGTAATGGTAACCACTGAGCTACATAGGTGGGCCCAATCTGACAGCATGATGACTAGTTACTGAGAAATCCACAGGTTTGTTACTTGATTCAAAAAAATCATGTGAAGTTTCTGGGGGAAAAATGCTTGTACTTCTGGGGCGATAGATAATGTCATAAGGACTTACTGTCTCTCGCTTGACACAATTGAAGTCACAAATGGCGGTGGTTTGTGGTCAGTGGAATGCACGCTACAGGGCTCTAACTCGGAGATGTCCTTGAGGTAAACGATTTTCAACAGCACGCTGGTGCCAACTGCTGCTCAAATTGCTGCTGCACGTGCAGTACGATGTGCCAAGACTATACGCCGAACACTATGGTCTTCGGTCTCGGCAGTGCCAGGATTCCGATCAGAGCTAGGCCTTCTTGCGACGGTACATTCACGTCATCACAGCTACCAGTAATCACGAACAGAGGCTACATACTTGCCTACTCTCTCTGCGTTATAGCATAAGGAACATCGAGCTTCTTGTAGCCCTATTACGCGACCTCGTTCAAACTCAGTGAGGTGCTGATGATAGTATCTTTGTCGCCTTAAAGGCGTTCTTACCTAACATCAACTCACCACGTCCAGTCTCAAAGGTAACTAATACTCACGAACGTTACAGCGAATATTTATAGCAAACGTGATTTCCATCCTGTTAGTGGCGCTACTAGCGCACTCTTATGGGTCTGGAGGGAAATTTGAATAATGGTCTTTCATATGTAAAAGCACGCTTACCAGCTTTCCTTTACGCAGCAGATCTCCTTCTTGGTGTTGCGAATTTTTTCTGTTCGTGTAGTTAATACTTTCCATTAAACTATAACTCTTCTCGAATAGGCCATGAAGGCCCAACGGTACCGATCGGCCCAGTGTCATCCTCAGCCTATAGGCGTCACCGGATGCGGACACGGAGGGGCGTGTGGTCAGCACACCGCTCTCCCAGCCATATGTCAGTTTACGAGACCGGAGCCGCTACTTCTCAATCAAGAAGCTCCTCAGTTTTACCTCATAAGGGCTGGGTGCTCCCCGCTTGCCAACAGCGCTCGGCAGACCGGATGGTCACCCATCCAAGTGCTAGCCCAGCCCGACAGCGCTTAACTTCGGTGATCTGACGGGAACCGGTGTTACCACTGGGGCAAGGCCGTTAGCTTTCCATTAAAAACTTAAGATTAATACTCATATAAACTCGAATGTGCCAAGTATTTTAATGAAAAATCACAGATCCATGTTCCTGGATGTTACAGGGTGTTTCAAAAATGACCGGTATATTTGAAACGGCAATAAAAACTAAACGAGCAGCGATAGAAATACACCGTTTGTTGCAATATGCTTGGGACAACAGTACATTTTCAGGCGGACAAACTTTCGAAATTACAGTAGTTACAATTTTCAACAACAAATGGCGCTGCAAGTGATGTGAAAGATATGGAAGACAACGCAGTCTGTGGGTGCGCCATTCTGTACGTCGTCTTTATGCTGTAAGCGTGTGCTGTTCACAACGTGCAAGTGTGCTGTAGACAACATGGTTTATTCCTTAGAACAGATGATCTTTCTGGTGTTGGAATTCCACCGCCTAGAACACAGTGTTGTTGCAACAAGACGAAGTTTTCAACGGAGGTTTAATGTAACCAAAGGACCGAAAAGCGATACAATAAAGGATCTGTTTGAAAAATTTCAACGGACTGGGAACGTGACGGATGAACGTGCTGGAAAGGTAGGGCGACCGCGTACGGCAACCACAGAGGGCAACGCGCAGCTAGTGCAGCAGGTGATCCAACAGCGGCCTCGGGTTTCCGTTCGCCGTGTTGCAGCTGCGGTCCAAATGACGCCAACGTCCACGTATCGTCTCATGCGCCAGAGTTTACACCTCTATCCATACAAAATTCAAACGCGGCAACCCCTCAGCGCCGCTACCATTGCTGCACGAGAGACATTCGCTAACGATATAGTGCACAGGATTGATGACGGCGATATGCATGTGGGCAGCATTTGGTTTACTGATGAAGCTTATTTTTACCTGGACGGCTTCGTCAATAAACAGAACTGGCGCATATGGGGAACCGAAAAGCCCCATGTTGCAGTCCCATCGTCCCTGCATCCTCAAAAAGTACTGGTCTGGGCCGCCATTTCTTCCAAAGGAATCATTGGCCCATTTTTCAGATCCAAAATGATTACTGCATCACGCTATCTGGACATTCTTCGTGAATTTGTGGCGGTACAAACAGCCTTAGACGACACTGCGAACACCTCGTGGTTTATGCAAGATGGTGCCCGGCCACATCGCACGGCCGACGTCTTTAATTTCCTGAATGAATATTTCGATGATCGTGTGATTACTTTGGGCTATTCGAAACATACAGGAGGCGGCGTGGATTGGCCTCCCTATTCGCCAGACATGAACCCCTGTGACTTCTTTCTGTGGGAACACTTGAAAGACCAGGTGTACCGCCAGAATCCAGAAACAATTGAACAGCTGAAGCAGTACATCTAATCTGCATGTGAAGCCATTCCGCCAGACACGTTGTCATAGGTTTCGGGTAATTTCATTCAGAGACTACGCCATATTATTGCTACGCATGGTGGATATGTGGAAAATATCGTACTATAGAGTTTCCCAGACCGCAGCGCCATCTGTTGTTGAAAATTGTAACTACTGTAATTTCGAAAGTTTGTCTGCCTGAAAATGTACTGTTGTCCCAAGCATATTGCTACAAACGGTGTATTTCTATCGCTGCTCGTTTAGTTTTTATTGCCGTTTCAAATATACCGGTCATTTTTGAAACACCCTGTAGATACCACTTCGCAACAAACTCAACGTTTTCATGCTGCGTGTGATATTAAGTAGCTGTGCGCGTGTCAGTAGGTAGCAGCTGTTGCACTTCTCTGGCTCCAGCCCACGATGGACTGGACCTGAATAATCACTGTTCCGTATCGAATCGCAAACATTTTTCCATGAAGAGGAGGAGATTAGTGTTTACCGTCCCGTCGACAATGAATTCATTAGAGACGAAGCACAAGCTCGGATTAGGGAAGGATTTGGAAGGAAATCGGCCACGTCATTTCAAAGGAACCAACCCGGCGTTTGCCTGAAGCGACTTAGGGAAATCACAAAAACCCTGAATCAGGACAGCCGGACGCGGATTTGAACCGTCGTCCTCCCGAATGCGAGTCCAGTGTGGTGACCACTGCGTCACCTCGCTCGGTTTTTCCCATGCAGACGTTGACCGTCTTGTCTCACCGTGGGATAAATTTATTAACAGTTATGGCGAATACTTCAGAATAATAAAAGTTTCCTTAATTTTTTCATCTGCCTCATTTTCATTCGACTGCCCTTTTACTTATCAACACATTGCCCAATTGAAATATAATTTCAACTAAGGCGATTAATTGTAATAAACGAAACAATCTGTGTTACAACATTATTTTTGCACTAATTGAAACATTCCAAGCTCTTATGCTGTAGCCGAATGAATTGCTTGGAGATAACTTTTCGTTCCCGTCTGGGAGGACATCAAGTATGGTTTTAGCTTTTATGAAGACCCTATTCGTACCATGCCTGGCTACTCTTTGCAGAAAATTTTCGTTTTCGAGTGCTCACGGCCGCATGCGTGAAGAAACCTTGGGTATTTCTAGAAATGCCTTAGACCAAGACTTAACAGCCCTGAATATTTAAGAAAGTGTGACATTTCCGGCCATCAAGTTTCATATCTCAATTTGTTTTACATACTTCAGGTCTGTGTCGCGAAGGGTGGAGCGGCCTGTTCCAAATGGGATACATTTTAGAGCCCACAGGTTTTCAAATACGAGACAAGCTGACATAGTGCAAAGTGAACTCCAGCTGGAGCTTCGTTATTTACCGGCAACCAAGAGAAACTTCCTGAAATACTTGGTCTGAACCGAGGGTTGGAGCTGATACTAATTTATGTCTGCGACAACACGCTCCAGACAAAATTAAGGAGGCCGAATACGTGTGTGTGTAACTCTCCGCTTGTGTAATAAAGTAAAGGCGATAATAACACTGCAACTGCATTTACGTAGCTTGAGCAGTCAAATACCAAATTTCGTCTATTACATACTATGCCCCAACAGAACAAGTAGTCCTGTCACGGAAAAGCCACATATAACACTACTGTCCGCTACTACTACACTATAACCTCAAAGCTGGAGGCAGTTTCTACAGTGAAATTATTTTTATTCAAGCAGTTATGGTATAGAGCAAGCAGTTATGGTATAGAGCAACAGAGCAGTGTTACCCTCTGAGAGGAATTTCGTTATGTTGACCATGTTGTACCTAACGGAGGTGGCTTATCGGAAGTGAAAGTGAAAATTATGTAAATATTTAAACAGTAACAAACAATGTTTTACCTATTTACACTGTTCAAAGAATAAAGAAAACGGTCGCCAGCCTAATTAGGCAAGAGAATGAGTAACATTCTTATTCAAGAAACTGAAAATAAGTAACTTCTATGGGTAATCACAGCCTGTACTTCGTCACACGAGAGTGCAGTGAACTCTGGCACCTGCATATGTTCACGTTAAAGAAAGTGCTAATAGTTATAAGAGAACATGGCTATTTGCATAATGGTAACACAAAATGACATATACTTTTGCCTTCAAGGCTTGGTCAACTGAATGGTCTCAATAATATTACTACCAATATTCACTGTAGAATTATAAAATAGGCATAGGTTCAATATTACTTTTCAAACATTTTCCTATCTGACAAAAAATTGTAAATGTAGTTCACTGCGAAATTATAAACTGGTCATAGGTTAAGTCTCTCTCAGCTAAATACCTTTTTATTTACAATGAGAATTAAATGGAATTCACTAACAGATTACTTCTCACTGTCTTTTGAATAAAGAAGATACTGTTTTCATTGATAGTTGTCTTTCTATTAATCGTTATGTAGCATGAGCACAATAGACAAACTATGGATCCTGTTACAACATTAATATGCACTTTTAATACACAAGAGGAACCCAATATTGTACAGAATTTGACTTGAATAGCAAGAGTAATCGAAACTTTCTAAATTAAGTAAATTTGTGCATTTGAACTACTTTCAATGGAGGGAGGCCCTTAATACTGACCACGGTAGCAGAGCAAACTAAACACACTTTCATTACAGCAGTGAAACAAGCACTTAGCAAGCATCAACATATAACTCTCAACAGTTGCAGTTCTGAACGTTTACTGCATTGAAACACAAATTTGAGATATTTGTAAGATCCTTTCAACAAACAATATTAATTATAGCACACTCTATTGCCATATTAATTTTAATATGCCTTCAATAAAGGACACTCGGCAAACACTTTAGCGTGAAGTGGATATGTCACTAAGGATAAATCACGGTAGGTACAAGAGTTCAATCAAATTTTACCTTATATTTGGGTATACTATAACATCCTATGAGATGATTCTTCACTGTACATTACTATAGTGGTCCATTACAGTGATTGCGCAATGTGGTGGCGATTGCATTTTGGTAGGTGGATTTGCAGGTAGAATTGCTAGACTCTGTCATTTCTTGGTGGCGATGATAGATACCAATTCCAGAATAGTTCCAGCTCTTTATCCGTCCATCCAAGGCATTGGAAAGCGTCAGGAAAAGCCTCTCTCGGAACTAGCACAATACACAACTTTTACATGAGCAGTTGATAGTTTGGTAGTTCGTCCTCGACTGACTCTTGGTTCCACCTTTGTATCCACGCCAACCACATTTTGCGTGCACTACAAAGTTTCGTTCCCGAGGGGAACCACATTACCTTTTACAAACAAAATAACTAAGAACCCTAAGTGAAGGTCAGCAGTTAACATAAGAGCAAACAAACATTTTAAATAAAACAGAACATTTGCATATATTGACATTTCTACAAAAAATTTTAAACAAAATAACAATTATATACATTTTGTTCCCTCCAAATGCGGCAAAGAATTCAAATGATAGATACACTACATTGCATAGAACCAAACCATGACATCAAAGTTTTTTACACAGAAAAGAGTAACCACTCTCATGGTATCGATTCAATCCAACAAAATTTACAGAAACCCACCGATATAACACTAAACAAAACAAAAAGGCAAAATAAATGAGTACAGCATTAGAGCTATGGTGGTACACGATGACTTAACGATGTAGTGTACGTGCTTTCCTCAAAAGATCTTCATAGAATGTGAAGGCATAGTTGTAAGCGAAGCTTTTTTACACGTCTTTCATTTCCTATTTCTGAGAGTTGGGCAGGATATTGTAGAACAAACTTTGATATTTTAAGTAATTATCCCAGTAGTAGGCTAGGAGTTTAGCAGAGGGTCTCACCTTTGGGAATGATCGGGAGGCGATTCGCGTGAAGACCAACGAAAACCTCCCATAAATGTTGATCGAACAGGGCCTATTTTTGATTTATTTCTGGGACACAAAGAAACGTGTGTGTGTGTGTGTGTGTGTGTAGTATGGGCGTCACGTATACAGAGGTAAACTGCTCAATTTTTGAAAAGGTACATAAGTAATTCAGTTTAATCTACATTTCATTTTTTCATAGGTTATCATGTTTTACTTACACGCTATCTGTCCAGTACTATCCGGACACCCCCATGTAACGGTCTGGTGACCATTAAATGTCACGAATCAATATGCCCAGTATAAATGAAGGCAGGGAGTGTTGCGTTGTCAGTAGAGAAGCAGTAACAGCAGAACGGGTAGGTGAAGAGTGGACAGAGCTGAGCTAATTCGAACGTGGACTGCTCATTGGATGTCACCTGAGCAACAGTTCCGTCAGGGACATATCACCCCATCTAAAGCTGCCGATGTCGACTGTTGGTGGTGTCATTGTGAAGCGGATACGCGAAGGAAGAAGCACAGCTAAACTAAGACCAGGCAGAACTCACGTACTGACGGGTAGGGAAACCTTCGCGGACTACAGTGGGTGACGGTAAAAAATATCGTGCAGTCAGCGAATGGAATCACTCGTGAGTTACAGAGTGCGAACAGCGATCCAGCTAGCACAGTGACAGTGCGTACGGAGTTGGCAAGAAATAGGGAACAGTGGTCGAGCAGCTCCTGGTGAGCTACACATTACACATTTACGCAGTCAGTGCTAAGTGAAGCTTGAGGTGGTGCAAAGAGCGACGTCACTGGACACTGGATAACTGGACGAGTGATTCAGTTTGATGACTCACGCTACACCCTGCCGCAATCCGATGAAAGGGTTTGGTTTGGCAAAAGCCTAGAGAACGTTACTTATCATCAATTGTAGTGTCAACAGTGAAATGCGGAGAAGGTGGTGTTACGATAAGGGGTGTTCTTTGTGGTCAGGGTGTGTGGCGTAGCTCCTCTACATCGTCCCTGTTGAGATGAGAGATCTGTGAACAGGTGTGCAGACTGAGTCTCGAGTAAGACAGGTGGCGACAGGTGGCTCGAGTGTATGTAGCTTCTATACGATTTAATAAAGGTCACCAGCTGACGGACACGGTAGGAGATGCAGTCAAAATAAGACTTTTATCCATTACGGATGAGGATCATTGCGACTGTGATGAATAATGATTTCTTAAAATTACTGCAACCAGTCGCTTTTTTTTTATCCCATTACCGGTTTCGAACCGCCTAGCGATTCATCATCAGGTGGTACACATTTATTGATTGTCTGCAGCAGTGTGGGAGTCGTGTACCTGTGGCAAGATGTGTAAACGAAACTTGTAAGCACTGAGTGTGACGAGAATTATTCACATTATGAGATCGATTTTGCTGCCTTTCTTACAGTTATTAGTATCCGTTGGTTAGTTGTTGCTGCGCACAGTATTCTGGTAAATATAATGAACGCTTTTCAGTGACGCTAATTTTGCTGCACTTCACACAATCAGCCACCGGTAACACGCTCCACATGCTTTACAAAACGTGAATAAACCAAGGAGGATAACTAAAGTTACGTCAAACAGTTTGTGTTAGAGCAGAGAGTCTGTTCGATTTGCTCTTGTAATATACACTGGCGACAGCAAGTATGCATCCATTTCTCTATTGCAGAAATAACATGTAGTTATACGGCAAAGATGACATGTGCTATTTGTAAAAATCTATTAACAAAAAGTTTAACTGAAATAGAAAGCTTAGCCGAGAAACTTAATAATATACATCCCAAAAAACAATTTACAGTTGAACACCAAACACAACAAGGAATTAATTTTCTTGAGCTAAACATGACCTTTCATAACACCATACATAAATTGAAAATTTACAGAAGACCTACCACATAAGCTGTTATTGTAAAATACACTTCATGCCACCAAAATCGACACAAAATAGCATTCTGAATCTCATATAAAAATCAAAGAATTAAACATTTTAAAAACAATAGCCCACAACAATGCTTATGACCGATACATAGTTGACAAATTAGATGAAAACAAAAAAAAAAACAATCAAACAGCATCAACAACAAAGTCCTCAATAGCAGAGGAAACTAAATATATCTCCATGCCATTCCTTAGTAACATCTCATACCAACTTGTAAAACTGTTTAAACCACTCAGAGTCAAAATAAGTTACTACACAACCAAGAAAATACAAAACAAAATAGTTCATAACACTAAAGCAGCCAAGCAACTTTTTCAAAAATGTGGTATACATACATTAACCTGCGACAGCTGCTCCTGCTACTACATAGGGCGAACAGGACGAACCTTTGAAATTCCATACGAAGAACACACAGATGCATTACGTTTAAAATTTTTAAGTAAATCTAGTTTGGCAACCCACGTAGCACAAAACAGTCATTCAGTAACAAATATCAAAAACGAATCTACGTATCCAACACATTCCAGACAAAGGAATAAAAATGGAGCTCCTGGAACAATTAGAGATTTTCACCCATAACAATAAATCACCCCACACCATCTTAAATGAACAAACAGACTTTGCGAATAGCCCATTTTCCCAAAATTTAAAACAATAACTAAACTTGAAAAACTAAATAACTTTAAAAAGCCCTTCCCTCCCCCCCCCCCCCACCCTCTCTCTCTCTTTCTCTCTCTCACTCTCTCTTGTACATCCCGTAGAGGTCACCGATAAACGATTCCTGGATGGGAAGGCTTGTTGCTTTCCCCGCTGCTGCTCTTGAGGTAAAAGTCCTTGCCAAGTGCGTTAGCTTTGTCTTAGGGGAATGTGACAACACGAACGCGGCCTGCATTACTTGTGAAGTTTCTTTATTACTCAGGCACCTATCGATGCAGGAACCGTGGGCCTGCGAACTCGACCCTCCACTACAGAAAGAAATTACTCTCAATCATCAGGCCACGTACATCACTTATCTCTAGTTTTGTTACACTCCTTGATTTTAAAACCTTTATCCTTTCATGCGTTGTGTAATGCCGATTATCTTTGCCTGACGCAGGCCGCAAACGTAAACGTACCAGGAAATGAACTTCTTAGCATCACTTGTACACAAGAGATTAACCTGTCACTGTGCCTCAAGTTCTCATCATCCCGTATCATTACAAGATGGGTTTTACTAACTTTAATGTCTCGTCGCAGTGTCTTCTTGAATATATTGAATTGCACACTACTTTCCACAACGAGTGGCACGTGTAACTGTCACCTGAAGTAACTCTCACTCTCTCGAAAAATTAAGGTTTTGTTCCCGTTTGCAAACGTCTGAGCGACGACCAAGAGCGTACCCAGGATTGAAACTGAGAGAGGGGTCAGTTTCCCCCCCCCCCCTCAACTCCTCAGTGGGTAACGCGATTGGCCACACGACGACTGCCTCTTCTTGTTGGGAATAATTTCCTGAACTGGTTAATCACTGAGGTTATTGCGCAGGTTCAGCCTGCTGGAGTCTTTGTATTCATTTTTGTTTCTATGGGAAGGGGAAGGGGTTTGGGGGAGGGAGTGAAAGGACGAGGATTGCTTTCTTCTGGCGGCCCTGCTGCCCTGCTGTTTACTTTATTTACGAGGGTTGGAACTTTACTAGGGGCAACTATTTATCTACAGCTCGTACAAACTAGATACGTGTTTCAAAGTTTTACCAACCTTCAAAGTAGTCACCAGTATTGTGTATAACCCGTTGCCAGCGACGTGGAAGTCGTAGGATACTCTTAGCAGTGCCAGGTGTGTTGACAGCTCCAGTGGCGCGGTCTATTGCTCGACGAATTTGTAGCAGTTCTGAAGCGAATGTTGTAAAGTGTTTCCTTCAGTTTAGAAATCGAGTTGCACTCACGAGGGCTTAAATCAGGGGAGTGCAGTAGGTGGTATAGCACTTAGCAACCCCATCAGTTAAATAAATCAGTAACAGCCTGCACTGTACGTTCTTGAGCATTCTCCTGCAAAATGATGGTAAGGTCCTGCAGAAAGTGTCATCACTTCTGTCTCTAAGCTGGTCGTAGGTTGTGTTCCGAAAATGAACAGCATATAGATAGAAGTGATGATGACACTTTCTGCAGGACCTGACCATCATGTTGCAGGACAATGCTCAAGCACGTACAGTGCAAGCTGTTACTGATTTTTTTGACTGATGGGGCTGCTAAGTGATATACCACCTACTGTACTCCCCTGATTTAAGCCCTCATAAGTTCAGCTCGATTTCTAAACTGAAGGAAACCTTCCACAGCATTCGCTTCAGAACTGCTACACAATCGTCAGGCAATAGATCTCGCCGCTCGAACTGTCTACACAAGTGGCACAGCTAAGAGTATCCTACGACTTCCACATCGCTGGCAGCGGGTTATACACAATGCTGGTGACTACTTTGAAGGTCAGTAAAACTTTGAAACATGTATCTATTTTGTACGAGCTGTAAACAAATAGTTGCCCCTATTAAAGTTCCAACCCTCGTGGTATGGTGGCTGTTCGCTTACAGTTGTCGGTGATCTAGTTTCGTCTTTGCAGTTGTCCAGCAAGTGTGTTGGTTAAGTTTCTTGAACAAGCGTAAATCTTTCTCGCCAAGTTCTTAAATCTGTCAGTAACTGGGTGTTCTTCAGCAAGGTCGTGTGGGTTTTTTGCTGAATGGGGATAGCCCAAAAGATTTCAATCTGATGGCTCGTTAGTCCCATGACGTGCGTTGGGGCCACGTTGCCCCATACTATGCAAGCGTAATCTATTACAGGAACAATGCTCATCTGGTAGTTGTAGAGATAACTGTTTTCTGACATTGAGAAGCTCTCGTTTAGGAGTGGATACAAAGCTTCAGCGTGCTATGATACCCTCTGGTAATCTTGGTTGATGACAACAGTGTAAGTAGTTCATATAGAAACATTTTATTGAAAGAAATATCCATAATTTAGACCGCCTCAATAGCCAAATTGTTAGCATTGCTGCCTTCTGTGGGGAAGGACGTGCAATCTATTCCCGGGACACCCTCAGATTTTTCTGAGGCACGCATTTCTGGAATGGGATCCAATCAGCCTCGTGAGGCGAAATAAGCAGGTGCTTGAATAAAGAAACATCTATCCCATCAGGATTCGTCTACTGGCGTTAATGGAAATTGGCGAAGAGCTAATCACATGTCCCCCTATAATAGATCGCTCCTCGTACTGCCTTGTAGGTAGGTCGGCCAGTTGGAACAGGTTTAATCCTTGAGTGGTGTTTACGTTATGTTACGTTCATTCATAATTTAAGATACCTGCAAACCGTGTAGCGAACTGAAATTCAATCCCACTAAAAAATGTTCGGTTTTGGATTAACGTATGTCATTCGAAAGCACACATTATATTCTTTCCAACAAACTTTTTACTTTTCTCCGAAAATCCAAAAGTTATTTGTATTCAAAATTTTCGTGTTCTAGAATATTTCAAAATGAAATAGTAATTCTTTCCAGAATCCAGTTTTATAGCTTCGTAATCCCAATTTTTATGTCCAAAAATATATATTTTTGGTAAAATACCATGATTTGAAGGCAGTGGGTGGAACTGAGGGCCCTAGAAAGTGGAGTGCCGAGAGGAAAAATCGCAACATTACCCACACATTCTTTTGTTTGAGTGCAATAGAGGAGTGGCAGCAGCGTAGGCGGTTTCAACCTTTGCGCCGTGTATGTGGTTAATAACACTGGACAGAGCACGGCCAGAAAATGGTTTTCTCGTTTTAAGGAGGATCGTTTTGCACTAGTGACTCTCGTCGTTCAGGAAGACCTTCGGGATTTGATGAAGATCGTTTAAACGCATTAATCCACAAGGATCCATGTCGGTGCACACGAGAACTGGCAAATGTGATGAACTGTGATCATTCCACCATCGTGCGACATTGGCACGCAATGGGAAAGGTTCAAAAATCGAGTGTATGGGCACCTCATACTCTAAGCCAAGATCACACAAATCAGCGAGTGGCGACATGTGCATCTCTGTTTGCTCGTCATCAATTGGCTCGTGAACAACACCGACCATTCCTATCCTGTACCGTTATACAGGTCTCAAGATAGGTATTTCAGTCCTCGGTGATTTTTGTTTTATGGTCATTAGGCCGTGGTCCAACGGATTTGTTGTGACTGAATAACGCAGAGGACCTATGCCATCCGCCACAGTAGGCATACATAAAATGTCTTGCAGTCCAGTTGTAGCCTTCCAGATTTACCTACAAAGACGTGCTCGGTAGCTCTCTCTCAAATAACTTTCGAGGAACTTCGTTTCCGGATGAAAATGCGCTCCGAGCATGGCTTTGGCAGACTTTTGTAAATAGTGAAGGAGAATATATTATTGATGAATAAAGTCTCTGTTATGTGTATTTGTTATGTTTACCAAACATATGGAAAAAAAGTACGAATCTATGCACCAACCTAATAACTGTCATTTACACCAGTTGAAAAAGGCTACAGTTTTTTGTTGTACAAATTTGCTTCACTGCCTTATTTCGTTTTCTATATTTTACTTTTGCTGTCTTTTGTGTTAATATTTAACATGAAATCGTCTTGTATTATCCCATTTTCTCACTTCTGTTCTCTTCGATTCGTTATATAAGGAGCAGTCAAATGAAAACCGAACACCCGCCAAAACGTGACCATAGAAGTAATCAACACACGCGTTAAGACATGTATGTCACCGGGAGACGAGAGGGCGTTGACAGCACGTTTCCTGTGAGTCTGTTTTTGGCCTCTGTAGATCTTCGCGCAACCTCTATGCCGCACGGTTGCTGGCGCCAGTTTACGCCAGCATGATTTGCATGTGAATTATTCCGTATTTGAAATTTTGTTCAGTGAGATTGAGTAAGTAAATTCACAGGACATTTAAATAGAAATCTTTTTGGTGATTTATTCTTTCAAAATTCCATTAGTAATTTATGTATCATTTAAATTCTGTTAACTTGGGGTACTGGAATTACAGTTCATGTATTGTGATGTCACGCATTGTAGCACTTCAGTGTACTGCATAACTGAATTTTACAGAACAGCTTATTTAATGTACAGTTACGTTTCCTAATCACTTTGGCAAAGTTAATGAAAAGTACAGTTGTAGATTTTAAGTTTGAGTGACTCAAAAAATGGTTCAAATGGCTCTGAGCACTATGCGACTTAACTTCTGAGGTCATCAGTCGCCTAGAACTTAGAACTAATGAAACCTAACTAACCTATCACGCACATCCATGCCCGAGGCAGGATTCGAACCTGCGACCGCAGCGGTCGCTCGGCTCCAGACCGCAGCTCCCAGAACCGCACGGCCACTCCGGCCAGCTTGAGTGACTCATCAGACAGCGTTCTTGTCATTACAAGACTTGCATTGTTCGGCATTACATCACGACACTTTCCTAAAAAAAAAATGGCTCTAAGCACTATGGGACTCAACTGCTGTGGTCATAAGTCCCCTAGAACTTAGAACTACTTAAACCTAACTAACCTAAGAACATCACACACATCCATGCCCGAGGCAGGATTCGAACCTGCGACCGTAGCGGTCGTGCGGTTCCAGACTGTAGCGCCTTTAACCGCTCGGCCACTCCGGCCGGCACACTTTCCTACTATGAAGAATAGTGGTTCAGTTTACCCTAGTTTCAGTTCACACAAATAAACTTAGAAAAGTTACACAACCTGTGCGCTTTAAGGCCGTTGGCTGTGCCCTATCGTCGGACTCTCTGTCATCTTTGACCAGTATTGCTCAGACCGCATGTTGGCTGTAATTTCCTGACCTCCCTCGGTACAGGTGGTGTTCGGCTGTTGCCCTGAGCAGCACGTTCCCCACATCTGTCACATATCGAAAACATCAGGTCATGGGTTGCCGAGAGACTGGCATGCCGCCCCATCCCACCCACTACGGTTGATGAAGTCTGGCGTAGAGTTGAAGCAGTGTGTCATCGAACCACGATTCGAGAATCGGCAGGTTAGACCCTGTTGCTACTAGAGGCTGCAGCTCCGTGTGCCCCTCAAATCACCTATAGATGTTACACTGTATACTGTGCTATGTAGAGTGATTCCGTGATGATGTTACAAACTTGTAGGGTTCAAATGGTTCAAATGGCTCTGAGCACTATGAGCCTTAACTTCTGAGGTCATCAATCCCCTAGAACTTAGAACTACTTAAACCTATCTAACCTAAGGACATCACACACATCCATGCCCGAGGCACGATTCGAACCTGCAACCGTAGCGGTCGCGCGGTTCCAGACTGTAGCGCCTAGAACCGCTCGGCCACTACGGCCGGCAAACTTTTAGGGATGGTGGAGAAGTGTAAATGTATCAGTCTGAGGTAAGGGACACTAGTCCAGAATCGACGGAATCGAAAGCTACAAGCGAAACTCAATCTTATAACTCTGACAGCGGAATGCTTGCACCGGTACTGTTGTTGCTAAGATTGTATGGTAGGCTACTATGACGGGCACGTAGGTGCAGAGGTTAAGATAATAACTCAAGTGCTGACATGAGCAATACTGATGTGCAATGGCCGCACTGTAGTAGATTGTGGTCTGCGTCACGAGTTGAAGTATTAACGTCGAGCGGTCCGAACCAAATGGAGTTGTACCCTGTGATGGAACATTCATACATGATCTTCGTGTATGGAGAACAAACGAAAGCAGCAGAGAAGCGGAGAAGCTGCACAGCACCAAATAACCGCATAGAAGTCATCAGTCTCGCAACATGTTTCCAAGACTGTTCCAACGATTAAGTGAAACAGGATAATTGGCACGATAGCACAACGACCGGGGAGGACGACGAATTACACGGACTCCCGACTTAGAAGATGCAGTGCTCTAACCAGCACTCGATCAATAGCCCCTGAAATAAATCTTTCACAGTGTAATGTGTGGCGAATATTATAGGAAATGCAGCTATACACCTACCATCCACAGAAAGTGCATACTTTGACTCCTTCTGACTTCGGAGTGCATGTCGTCTTCAGTCAGTGTACTTCCAGTGCTCTGCAGTCGATCCTCAGTTTCCTGCGCATGTATTTTCCACGGATGAAACTTGTTTCACCAGAGGCGGAATGTTAAATAGTTGTAATAGTCATGTTTGGGCCCTACGCTATACGTGTGAAGAGCCATCAACACAGACCACCAGTAAACGTGTGGAGTGGCACTGTCAGTAATTACATACTATGCGATATTATGCCAGTTTGTCCCCCCACCCCCATCCCACCCTCGTATACTCTAAAATGCACCAGTGTACACAGTGTTTGTCAGAGACATACTACCCATATTTATGGAACGTACCTCACTTGTAATTCGTGAACCGATATGGTTCCAACAAGATGGAGCACTACCTCACATTGGACTGATGATTCGTCGTCACCTGTATCAGACATTCCCTGAAACGTGGATAAGCAGAGGAAGTCTTGTTTGTGGCTAGCATGTTCATCTGAGCTCACCGCAATTGATTTCTTCCTGTGCGGGCATGTGAAAAGTATTGTATAAGAGACGCATTTCGACACTGAGCAGGATCTCCTGGCAAGAATTCTCTCTGCCTGCGACATTGTTCAGACAACAATGCGGATGTTAGAACGCGTATGATAGAACTTTGTTCGACGATGACATGCCTGTATTGAGGTTGCGGGACGCCATTTTGAAGAACTGTTGTAAATGTAGCAGTTGTGAAGCTAGTGCAGCTAAACGGAATTCATTGTTACTGTACAGTATACCACCTACGATCTCCGGTCCCTTTAGCATTAAGTTGCGTGCGTCTTTACTTTCCAACAACAAGGGAAATTGTCGGAGGGTATTGGGGAGTATTCAGAGGGAATTCGTTAATTCACTGTCAGCGGTCGGAGATTTGAGGCCTTACTTTGAGCGCTGCGAGAGGCTAAGGCGGAACCTGGGTAGATTTGCGCTTACGACTCGGTCTTTTTCGGATTAAGGTCCCTTACCTCAACCTGATACATTTACCGTTCTCCATCATTCATGAAGGTCTGTAATATGATTACAGAATCACGCTGGATACACATTACACTGAAAAATTCATTACTTGCTGTCATTTCTCGAATTTCAGTTTCAATGATCAGCAATGTAAATACTGTGATAAAAGGTACTTTCTGCCTCCCTCTGCACAGTGATATCGCGGAGGATAAATGTAAATGTATAATGTGATACAGAATGAGCTAATTGTGGCCTAACATGAAACATTCAGTCTGCATTAAGTATACTATAGCTTACACAGTGGATGGAAATGTTCTCACAGAGATAAGTTGAGAAATGTGTAGCCTTCCTGGAAGTCGTCTACATTTTATACTGCTCATAAATGCGCCTAGAAGTGCTGCTTTCACCGCTGTAAACGTTCCTAGAATTAACTGAGGATAATTCCTTACAATGCTTACTCAACTGTGCTAGTAGAATAAGAAACACCAGAGAGAGATCCGCAAACATCTCGCATACTCGGCACACATATATTCTGCCAACCTGCCTACAGTGGGTGTACCCCATTTGTTCCCGTTAATTAGTTTCAGCCACCGGTTCGTGCCCTTATTATATAATTTATTTTATTAAACTGGCCTCCAGATAGTTGCTGGTACCTGCACGCAGACAGACGATATCCTGTTCGGAATCGCCCCGTGGGCGTTGTGTGTACCTGCAGGGCGGGTTATAGGCAGAAGTAGCAGCAGCCGAAACAGGTTTCCTTGGCGGTCGTAATGAGAGACTGAGCGAGGAAATAACCGGACGCGGCCACAACAGTAGCTTAGCTGCTTATCCCGAGGGGCAGACGGTCCGCCCGCCCTGCGGCAACAGCACGCTGCAACTCAATTCTCTTAACTGTCTCACCTCTTTACTGTTTGCTGTGGGTTAATCTCTCGCTTCTAGTGAACTGACGACTAATACTGCTGCTTGCATCCTTGCTCAGGTGTCTCGAACACCGGCAACTTTCATGCTGTACTGTACTAACTGAATCGCACCATCGGTTGGGTTCTCTTGTATGAGATGTATTAAAAACGACTTTACAACTTTGAAAAGTCGTACGACTTACAGACTTAGTCTTGGTGTCATCTTGAAGGAAAATAGATCAAGGTTTTGCTCGCTTGGTAGACATGGCCTACGCCCTAGTAGGAGAGGGGGAAGATAGGTTGGCCGAGCTTCTTGCAGACAATATACAGGGGGCCACCATCACACGAGCAAGATCCCTGTGGTTACTGGTGTCAGAACGGCACATTTTTTAGTTTAGAATCAGGATTCCGTCAACCTCTTTTGAACGACGTGAAAATAGCAGAAGAGCGCAACAAAATGCTTAAGAATGACCAGAAAAGTAAGGTTAGCTTATTTCGTCAAAATATTTGAGGAGTGAGTAGTAAGGTAGAGGAGCTTCTTGCCTGTTTGAAAAATTTAGACATCTCTGAAAAGATAGACATCCTGTGCCTGTCCGAGTACCACATAATTGCAGGGTTAGATAAGTTACATATAAAAGATTACACTACTGCAGCTTACTCATGCAGAAATAACGCGGGAAAAGGAGGGGTTGTTTCATACATTATGACAGAACACAAGTTCAAAAACATTGAGACAAGTAGATTTCGTAGTGGTCAGCACATGGAAGTCTGTGCTTGTGAATCAATGCTGAAAAATACACTCCTGGAAATTGAAATAAGAACACCGTGAATTCATTGTCCCAGGAAGGGGAAACTTTATTGACACATTCCTGGGGTCAGATACATCACATGATCACACTGACAGAACCACAGGCACATAGACACAGGCAACACAGCATGCACAATGTCGGCACTAGTACAGTGTATATCCACCTTTCGCAGCAATGCAGGCTGCTATTCTCCCATGGAGACGATCGTAGAGATGCTGGATGTAGTCCTGTGGAACGGCTTGCCATGCCATTTCCACCTGGCGCCTCAGTTGGACCAGCGTTCGTGCTGGACGTGCAGACCGCGTGAGACGACGCTTCATCCAGTCCCAAACATGCTCAATGGGGGACAGTTCCGGAGATCTTGCTGGCCAGGGTAGTTGACTTACACCTTCTAGAGCACGTTGGGTGGCACGGGATACATGCGGACGTGCATTGTCCTGTTGGAACAGCAAGTTCCCTTGCCGGTCTAGGAATGGTAGAACGATGGGTTCGATGACGGTTTGGATGTACCGTGCACTATTCAGTGTCCCCTCGACGATCACCAGTGGTGTACGGCCAGTGTAGGAGATCGCTCCTCACACCATGATGCCGGGTGTTGGCCCTGTGTGCCTCGGTCGTATGCAGTCCTGATTGTGGCGCTCACCTGCACGGCGCCAAACACGCATACGACCATCATTGGCACCAAGGCAGAAGCGACTCTCATCGCTGAAGACGACACGTCTCCATTCGTCCCTCCATTCACGCCTGTCGCGACACCACTGGAGGCGGGCTGCACGATGTTGGGGCGTGAGCGGAAGACGGCCTAACGGTGTGCGGGACCGTAGCCCAGCTTCATGGAGACGGTTGCGAATGGTCCTCGCCGATACCCCAGGAACAACAGTGTCCCTAATTTGCTGGGAAGTGGCGGTGCGGTCCCCTACGGCACTGCGTAGGATCCTACGGTCTTGGCGTGCATCCGTGCGTCGCTGCGGTCCGGTCCCAGGTCGACGGGCACGTGCACCTTCCGCCGACCACTGGCGACAACATCGATGTACTGTGGAGACCTCACGCCCCACGTGTTGAGCAATTCGGCGGTACGTCCACCCGGCCTCCCGCATGCCCACTATACGCCCTCGCTCAAAGTCCGTCAACTGCACATACGGTTCACATCCACGCTGTCGCGACATGCTACCAGTGTTAAAGACTGCGATGGAGCTCCGTATGCCACGGCAAACTGGCTGACACTGACGGCGGCGGTGCACAAATGCTGCGCAGCTAGCGCCATTCGACGGCCAACACCGCGGTTCCTGGTGTGTCCGCTGTGCCGTGCGTGTGATCATTGCTTGTACAGCCCTCTCGCAGTGTCCGGAGCAAGTATGGTGGGTCTGACACACCGGTGTCAATGTGTTCTTTTTTCCATTTCCAGGAGTGTAGTTCCCTTTTAATTGTAACTGCAGAAAGATCCCCAAGTGGAAATTTTGAACTGTTGATGAGCAATCTGGCTTCCTTACTGTGCTATCTGTCAGACAGCAGCAAGCAGCTAATAGCCTTTAGTGACTTCAGTGTAGATTTTCTAAGGGATTCTGATATGAAAAATGATCTGGAGACATTATTTGGATCCCCTTATTTGGATCGTACAATTTTATCTCAGTAAATAAATTTCCAACACTGGTAGATAAAGACAGTAGGGCCCTAACTGATAATGTTTTCTTTAATGAAGCTCAAAGAAAGAAAATAAGTGTTCACCTAGTAGCGAATGCTGTCTTAGATCATGATGCATAGTTAGTTAGGATAAATAACATAGCGCCTTACATTATGGATACTACTCAGGGGAAGTAGCTAGAATATTAATGTATGTATTGTGAATTGAACTGGGGACCTAGAAACGACAGAGAGGTTTCATCCCGCTGTAGCCTTCAGTGGTACACAACCCCACAATAGGCCACAGCAGACCATCCACTTCACCGCCGCCCCACACCGAAACCAGGGTTATTGTGAGTTGCGTTTCGGCAATCAGTGGACCAGTCGACCCCCACCACCACCCCGGCAGCGTCCCATACGAGACGAGTGTAGCCCCCAATGTTTGTGTGTTAGAGTAATTATGGTGTGCGCGTACGTGGAGACAGTGTTTTCACATCAATCGCCGACATAGCGTAACTGAGGCGGAATAAGGGGAACCAGCCCGCGTTCGCCTTAAAAACCATCCACAGGCTGGCCGGCACACCGGACCTCGACACTAATCCGCCGGGCGGATTCGTGCCAGGGACCGGCACGCCTTCCCGTTCCGGAAGCAGCGCGTTAGATCGCGCGGCTAGCCGGGATGGCTAGAACATTAATGGCTCTAGGAAAAATTATTTTAAGAATAGTTTACAGGAGATGGCAAGGGACATAATTTATAGCGTACAAAACGCTGATATAAAATTTAATGTATTCCATGATAAATTCATACCATTATTTGAAAATAGGTTTCCACATCAGCTAATCATAAACGACACTAAACAGCTACGTAAAACACCGTGGATCACTAGAGGGATTAAAGCATCTTGTGAAAGGAAAAGCGAAATGTATCTTTTGGCAAGAATAAGTAGAGATCCTACAGTAGTTGCACACTACAACCACTACTCAAAATTACTAAGAAAGGTTATTAAAAAATCAAGGAACATGCACATGATGTTATAAATCAGTACTTCCAGCAACAGACTTAAGGCTACACAGGGCAATCAGCCGCAGAGCAAGAAAACACCACTATTGAACTCAATGGAAGAGCTATAAATGATGAGTTACAGACAGCAAATGCATTTAATAATCATTTCTCAAATGTAGCAAATAGCTTGAAGGACAAACAGTTCAAGAGCAAAAACAAAGTAGTATATTGAAAATGTAAGTTCAGAAAATTCAGTCATATGAATGTATCACCAACTCCTCCTTCTGAAATTAAGAAAATTATATATTCTCTCAAAAACAAAAGCTCACCTAAATTTGACGGTTTTCCAACAGAGTACTAAAGATTCGCTTCCAGTATTAAGCCCCATCTTATCTTGTATATGTAATGCATCATTAACTCAAGGCACTTTTCCAGAGAGGCAGAAATTTGCCGTTGTCAAATCCTTCTATAAGAAAAGTGATAGGGGAGACATCAATATTTAACAACCTGTTACTCTCTTGGTATCATTTTCCAAAACTTTTGAGAAGGTGATGCATTCTACAACATTATCTCACTGAGCAACAATAATATTTACTGTAACTCACAGTTCGGATTTCAGAAGAGTTGCTCTACTGGGAAAGCCATTTATATATTCACTCACCAGATTTTACAAGCATTAAATTATAAAATATAGCCTGTTGGTATTTTTTGCAGACTATCTAGGGTATTTAACTGTGTGAATCACAGTTTTCTCTTAAATAAATTCAAGTTTGATAGGGTTGATGGTATGTCTTATTTAACCAAAAGAATGCAAAAGGATGTAGTTAGTAATTTAACCAAAGTAGACTGAGGGCATTATTCCGACTGCGGAGAATCATATATAGGTTTCCCAAAATCTCAATCTGAGATCCACTATCGTTCCTCAAATATGTAAACGATCTTTCATCCAGTACACAACAAACACAGTTCTTTTTGAATATGACACTAGTATTCTATCAATCCAAGCATATATAAAGAATTAGAATAAATGGTAAACAATGGTCTTAAAAATATTATTAACCGGTTTTCTGCGAATAGCCTCATCCCAAGTTTTGAGAGAAAACAACAAATTTAATTTTGCACATCTAGAAATACTACACCAATGATAAGTGTAACACATGGTGAGGAAATAATAAATGGGATGAAAATTTCAAAATTATCAGGTGCTTGCTGATGAGAATTTAAACTGAAAAGAAGCACATTTTTAACTCCTAAAACAACTTAGTTCAGCAATATTTGCACTTGAAATCATTGGAAATCTCGGAGAGAGAGTAGTATTTTGCATATTTTCATTCAATTATGCCATATGGAATAATGTTCTGGGTTACTCACCTTCAAAAAAGAAAGCATTTATTGCTTTAAAAACGTTGTGTAAGAATAATATGTGGTGTTTACCCACGATCATGTTGTAGATAACTGTTTAAGTAGTTAGCCATTTTGACTATTCAAATGAAACTACATATTTCCAGAGACCTTTCTTCATGTTTCAAATATATATAACTGGAGCGACGAATAAAAATTTGTACTAAGGCTGGGAGTCGAACCTTGCTCTTCTGCTCAGTAGACAGATGCGCTAACAACTACGACACACTGGCACAGTTGTTTTGAATACTTTCACGCACTTCCCTAGCAAGCACCCCTTTCAATGAAACTTCCTATTCATGCCTCAGCCAACTCATGTAGGACGGGAACTCTTGGGAGGATACTGTGGAGACAAAGCTTAGCCACAGCCTGAAGGATGTTTCCAGAATGAAATTCTCACTCTAAGACGGATTGTGCGCTGATCTGAAACTTCCTGGCAGATTAAAACTATGTGCTGCACCGAGACTCGTACTACAGACCTTTGCTTTTCGTGGGCAAGTACTCTGCCAACTGAGCTACCCACACTAGACTCATGACCCGTCCTCACGGCTCTGCTTCCACCAGTACCTCATCTTTTGCCTTTCATACTCCACAGAAGTTCTCCTGCGAAACATATAGGACTAGTACCCCTGGAAGAAAGGATATTGCGAAGACATGGCTTAGCCACAGACTGGGGGATGTTTCCAGGATGAGATATGCACTCCGCAGCGAAGTGTGCGCTGATATGAAACTTCCTGGCAGATTGAAACTGTGTGCCGCACCCAGACGCAAAATCGGGAACATTTCCTTTCGCGGGCAAGTGCTCTGCCAACTGAGCTACCCAAGCACTACTCGCGACTCGGCTTCATAGCTTTACTTCCACCAGTACCTCATCTCCTTCTTTCCAGACTTCACAGAAGTTGTCCTGCGAAGGACTTTCCTGCGAAAGGCAAAGATCTCAATAACTCACAAAAAGTTTTAAATGATCAGCGTGTAAGCAAATTTACAAAATAATTTGTGATGTGAATATAAAGTGCTTCGTTCCATTTGATTAAGATTTACCGCACAAATGGTCCATATAACATGAAACTAATTAACTGTCCGCGAAGCACTACGCCCCGTTTCTTGCGTCTGCCAGAGGAATTCGCTGAGAATCTCCGTAACGATCTCTTGCGGACTAAACGATCGGATGACGTAATGTGCAGCTCTTCGGTTAATCTTCTCTATTTTTTCTATTAATCCAAAGTACTAAGGGTCCAAGACTTATAAGCAATATGCGATAATCAGTTTCGCAAGTGTTTTGCAAGTGTTTTGCAAGCCGTTATAAAGGACGTAATGGAGGGATGTATTCTTTCTCTTCTATTGCTCAGCTAGTATACCGAAGATGTAATACGGGAAATAGGAGAAAGTTTCAACACTGGAAACAACATTTATGGTGAAAGGATGTCAACGATAAGATTCGCTGAGTCGTTGTTGTTTTCTATTAAAGTGAAGAGGAATTTCAGTGCCTATTGAACTGAGGCAATATGTTGAGAGTAAACCACCAGAAAGAGTATTGCGGTGTAGCAGATTAGCGATAAACTTAACATCAAAATTGGAGATCATGTAATAGACAAAATGGAACAATTCTGCTACCTTGTAAGGAAAACTACACTTGACTTCCAAAGCAAGGAGACATAAAAAAACAGGCTAGCACAAGGGAAGAGGGCTTCCCAGGTTAACAGGAGTCATTAATATGAAGCCTAGACCTTAATTCAAGGAATAAATTTCTGAGAATGTACGTCTGGAGCAGAGTATTGTATTCAAGTAAATCATGGACTGTGCCAAAACCAGCAAAGGATCGAAGCGTTCGAGGTGTGGTATTATAGAAAGATGTTGAAAATAGAGTGCACTGATAAGACAAGAAATGAGGAAGGGACAGCATTTTACGACTTTAATTCGTGAGGCAATGTCACCACTGGTACTGGATTCCTCTAGGAACCTCTAGTACCCTCAAAGGGCAAATATTTTAGGGGATGACTGGGATATTAGCAGTTTCGCTGTCAGCATATTTGAAACTAGTCGAAGACACTAAATAAGGTCTGTCAGGGATGAACAAACTTTGATTTATTAGGAGAATTCTGAAAAAAATGCAGTAATTTATACCTACGAATATACCTATACTGTAGAAGTATACACACACATCAACAGGACTTCTGCATCACCCCTTTATTTCAAAACCAGCTGACAACCTCGGCATCGTCGACGTATTCGTTTGGCCAAGTTTCTATTAGAAACGAAAACAAAAAATGAACTGTATTTGTATTGGAGTATAGAAAAAATTTCGTTTACAAGTATTCGTGAAAATAGCTTTGAAATTATGAGAGTCGCACAAAGAAATGTGCATAGTGTACACATCTATAAGCACAGTATCTAAATTAAGAAACATGATCCTGGACTGTTACTGTACGCTGGGCGTAGCTGCTACGCGTGTCTAAAACCCGATTTTGCAAGCGTCTCTCTGGTAACGCCTCTTCGTAGCTCAATAGACATTTACTGTTTTCACCTACAGCCGTATACGTTTCCGTTTCAAGGATGATGCGGCATCACCCATGTTTATGACGTCATCCCTCTTGAACTATGTGTCGTACAACGATATATTTGTGTAGTTCCATTCAGCGGCATATGTAGATGTTGTCCGCGAAATATGTTGCGAATAGAGTTGGTACCACAGAAGTAATGAACATAAACGTCATGCATAATGCAGCAGTTGGTCACGCATCTCAGTGTTTATGAAGTTATATCTGCTGAATTATGATAAATATGTGGTTTTTACTCCCATAGCAGTTGTTGCCTGACAGTAAGAGATATGTGTACCAAGTGTGGATGAAATCGGTTCTGTAGTTTAGGAGATGTGGGACATACACCAGCACTTACATGCATGCATATATTTTTATAATGTGTGTGGATTCAGGACACAGAAAACAAAAATTTGCTCTGAGGCAAGCACTATACTCATTTGCGAAATTTCCAGATCACCATATCAAAAAAACCAACATTCGTGTAACGACAAAATCGTCTGTTTCCCCAGCGAGTAGTCACCCTTCAAGATGATATTGCCACCAGAATTTTGGAGGCACGATCCCACTGTAGGCTGCAGAATCTCGTCTGCGTGCCGTAGAGCATTGAGATTGCCCTCAACAACAACAGGAAGTGTACGATAGCCCCTGTACTGCCACCCCAGAAAATCACTCCACCGCCATCCCGTTGCACAGGTAATATCAGCCAGTCAGGCTGCAGCAACTGGCCGAGACAAGCAGCAAAAGGGAAGTAACCGATTTTGTGACATTTTACGAGTTCCTAACAAGGAGCGAATTGTATAGCTTCATGTGTGTAGTTAAGTTTCTTTAATATCTGCGTATTAATTTCATATTAAATGGACTCAGTTCTCGCATTTCCGTTTGTGTCTGGAAGTAAACCGATTTTGTGACATATTACAAGATCCTAATCAGGAGCGAATTATTTAGTCTCACCTGAGTGCTTTGATAGTTCAGTTTTTGAATCTCTGCATGTTAATCTAATTTATTACACACAGTTCTTGCGTTTTCCTCAGCGTCTATAGTAGAGTTCTGTAGCGCGTGTCGTTAGTCCTTTGTTTGTCTGTATAGTGAAGTTTTCCAGGGTCTTTACTATGGATAGGGGAAAATCAGGAATACAGAAATACAAGTCGCTGAGGAATGAAATAAATAAGAAGTGCAGGGAAGCTAAGACGAAATGGCTGCAGGAAAAATGTGAAGACATCGAAAAAGATATGATTGTCGGAAGGACAGACTCAGCATACAGGAAAGTCAAAACAACCTTTGGTGACATTAAAAGCAACGGTGGTAACATTAAGAGTGCAACGGGAATTCCACTGTTAAATGCAGAGGAGAGAGCAGATAGGTGGAAAGAATACATTGAAAGCCTCTATGAGGGTGAAGATTTGTCTGATGTGATAGAAGAAGAAACAGGAGTCGATTTAGAAGAGATAGGGGATCCAGTATTAGAATCGGAATTTAAAAGAACTGTAGAGGACTTACGGTCAAATAAGGCAGAAGCGATAGATAACATTCCATCAGAATTTCTAAAATCATTGAGGGAAGTGGCAACAAAACGACTATTCACGTTGGTGTGTAGAATATATGAGTCTGGCGATATACCATCTGACTTTCGGAAAAGCATCATCCACACAATTCCGAAGACGGCAAGAGCTGACACGTGCGAGAATTATCGCACAATCAGCTTAACAGCTCATGCATCGAAGCTGCTTACAAGAATAAATACAGAAGAATGGAAAAGAAAATTGAGAATGCGCTAGGTGACGATCGGTTTGGCTTTAGGAAAAGTAAAGGGACGAGAGAGGCAATTCTGACGTTACGGCTAATAATGGAAGCAAGGCTAAAGAAAAATCAAGACACTTTCATAGGATTTGTCGACCTGGAAAAAGCGTTCGACAATATAAAATGGTGCAAGCTGTTCGAGATTCTGAAAAAAGTAGGGGTAAGCTATAGGGAGAGACGGGTCATATATAATATGTACAACAACCAAGAGGGAATAATAAGAGTGGACGATCAAGAAAGAAGTGCTCGTATTAAGAAGGGTGTAAGACAAGGCTGTAGCCTTTCGCCCCTACTCTTCAATCTGTACATCGAGGAAGCAATGATGGAAATAAAAGAAAGGTTCAGGAGTGGAATTAAAATACAAGGTGAAAGGATATCAATTATACGATTCGCTGATGACATTGCTATCCTGAGTGAAAGTGAAGAAGAATTAAATGATCTGCTGAACGGAATGAACAGTCTAATGAGTACACAGTATGGTTTGAGAGTAAATCGGAGAAAGACGAAGGTAATGAGAAGTAGTAGAAATGAGAACAGCGAGAAACTTAACATCAGGATTGATGGTCACGAAGTCAATGAAGTTAAGGAATTCTGCTACCTAGGCAGTAAAATAACCAATGACGGACGGAGCAAGGAGGACATCAAAAGCAGACTCGCTATGGCAAAAAAGGCATTTCTGGCCAAGAGAAGTCTACTAATATCAAATACCGGCCTTAATTTGAGGAAGAAATTTCTGAGGATGTACGTCTGGAGTACAGCATTGTATGGTAGTGAAACATGGACTGTGGGAAAACCGGAACAGAAGAGAATCGAAGTATTTGAGATGTGGTGCTATAGACGAATGTTGAAAATTAGGTGGACTGATAAGGTAAGGAATGAGGAGGTTCTACGTAGAATCGGAGAGGAAAGGAATATGTGTAAAACACTGATAAGGAGAAGGGCCAGGATGATAGGACATCTGCTAAGACATGAGGGAATGACTTCCATGGTACTAGAGGGAGCTGTAGAGGGCAAAAACTGTAGAGGAAGACAGAGATTGGAATACGTCAAGCAGATAATTGAGGACGTAGGTTGCAAGTGCTACTCTGAGATGAAGAGGTTAGCGCAGGAAAGGAATTCGTGGCGGGCCGCATCAAACCAGTCAGTAGACTGATGACAAAAAAAAGGGACTGTGGCTGCTGTGTGTCGATGCGAGCCGAGTAGGTGACACTTTGCTCGCAGCTCCAAGCTGTGATGGCTTCCCTTACACAGCTTGAAGGTAAAGTGAATGAGCATCCTGTTCTGAGCCGGCCGTGGGGATCCAACGTTTGTCCAGCACTTCTTGAATCGGCCGATCGGTCCGCGCCGGTGGCCAGCCCTCGCAGTGAGGTTGACCACTCACCCGTGGTCGAGTGGTGTGGTAGGTGCCGTGGTAGTGGTGTGGTGTGGTAGGTGGCGAAAAGCTTCCCAGGGGGCGTAATATAAGGCCTCCCCGGTTAGTCTGACAAGCAGGTTCCACGTACTGTCTGTGGCTGACGCTGTCCCTCGGTGAGATGCAGTCTCTTGTTCTGTTTCAGAGGAAACCTCTGAGTCTCCAAGATCCAAGCAACCACAGAGCGTTGGTAGTTGAGAGCTCCAACGTTAAGCGCGTTATGGGACGCCTTTAGACATGACTGCCAAGGAGGGGAAGAAAGTCAAAATGTACTCTGTATGCATACTGGATGGAGTCATTCAAGATGTGGAACGGGTCCTTCCGGATGCTGTGAGGAGCACATGGTGCAGCCAACAGCAGGTGATGACTCACGTTGGTACCAATGATGCGTGTCGCTTTGTATTGGAAGAGATCCTCTCTCTCGTCGAGTGGCTATCAGAAATGATTAAAACTGTCAGTCTTGCTTGCGAGATGAAAGCAAGCTTGCAGCATAGTCGGTAGGCTCGATTGTGAGCCTCTGGTGAAGAACCGAGTGGCGGGTCTCTATCAGAGGCTCAGTTGGTTCCGCGACTGTGTAGGCTGCAAATTACGCGACTTGCGCCATAGGTTTCGAGTTCTGCTTAATAGGTCAGGAGTCCACTACACGCAGGAGGCGACTACACGGGTAGGAAGGACGGCTTTTAGGTTAGAGGGTCTCTGGGAAACACATAAAGGGCTTCGGTCTCCGGTATAACAACTGTAAATTATCGTAGCTGTGTTGGGAAGTACCAGAGGTACAAGCTCTAATAGAAAGCACGGATGCTCAAATCGTTATAGGCATTGAAAGCTGAGTAAAGCCGTAGATAAGTTCAGACGAAATTTTTGCGAAGGACCTTAAGTTGTTCAAAAAGGGCAGTCAACACAATGTTGGCGGTGGCATGTTTGTTGGTATTAGAAGTAATTTATCTTGTAGTGAAATTGAAGTAGTTAGTTCCTGTGAGATATTATGGGCAGAGGTCATTCTCGGCAACCGGAATAAAATAATAATTGGATTCTTTTACCGACGTCCCAACACAGATGAAACAGTTGCTGAAACGTTCAAAGAAAATTTTAACTTCAAACACATAGCCGACTCATACAATTGTAGTTGGCGGTGACTTCAATTTACCCTCGATATACTGGTGTAAACATTTGTTTAAATCCGGAGGTACATATAAAAAACATCGTCCGAAGTTGTGAAAATATTTCGAGCAGTTAGTTAATGAGCCCACTCGAATAGTTATGGTCAGTTGTGAAGGAAACGTCTGGTCAGCAGCACAAGGTCGACGATAGAAAGTCAGTTCGTAGTAAATATATTTCTGTTACTGATAAATCTGATATATGTACAGTATTTAACTATCATTTTCTGAACATTGTTGGTGAATTAAACAAAAATTTAGTTTCTACAGGGAATCATATAACTGACTTGGAAAATGCCTTTCCGAGACTGATGTCTGAAATACTCCTCTGTGCTCTTGACAAGGGGGAGATTGAGTCAATAATTAAATCACTGAAGACTAAGAACTATCATGGATATGATGGAGTGCCTAGCAGAATATTAAAGTACTGTGCTGCACATGTTAGCCCTGTATTTAGCCATATTTGTAATTTTTCCTTCAGGAAAGGTCAGTTTCCTGAACGATTAAAATAGTAATAAATCTGCTTTAAAAAAATGAAGGAAGGGCTAATGTAGACAATTTTAGACCTATTTCTAAACCATCAGTGTTTGCTGAAGTTATTGAAAAGGCTGTGTATGTAAGGATAATTGATCATTTTATATCACATAATTTGCTTTCAAATGTACAGCTTGGCTTTAGAAGTCACTTAAAACTGAAAATGCTATATTCTATTTCCTCTGTGAGGTACTGGATGGGTTAAACAAAGGGTTTCGATCGCTAGGCATATTTTAGGATTTAACGAAAGCGTTTGATTGTGTTGATCACAAAATATTGCTCCAGAAATTGGACCATTGCGGGATACGTAGAGTAGCTCACAATTGGTTCATGTCTTTCTTTAACAACAGACAGCAAAAGGTCATTATTCACAGTGTTGAGAATGGCTGTTATGGGGGTCTGTGATGGGTACAGTCAAAGGGGGGGGGGGGGAGTGTATCCCAGCGATCAGTTTTGGGGCCACTCCTGTTTCTTTTCTTTTTATATAAATGATATGCCCTCTAGTATTACGGGTAACTCCAAAATATTTCTGTCTGCTGATGACACTAGCTTGATAGTAAAGGATGTTGTGTGCAACATTGTCCCGGTTTCAAACAGGGCAGTTAGTGAGGTAAGTTCATGGCGTGTATAAAATAAACTAAAGCTAAATCACAGTAAGACTCAGTTTTTAACATAACAAAACCCGACATTTTAATTTCACAGAATGGGCATATGATTAGTGAAACTGAACAGTTCAAATTTCCAGGTGTTCATATCGATAGTGAACTCTCGTGGAAAACCCACGTTCAGGATCTTGTTCAAAGACTTAATGCTGCCACTTTTACTATTCGAACGGTATCTGAAGTAAGTGATCGTTCGACGCAAAAATTAGTCTACTTTGCTTATTTTCATTGGGTTATGTTGTACGGTTGGGGAAGGAGACCAGACAGCGTGGTCATCGGTGTCATCGGATTAGGGAAGGATTGGGAAGGAAGTTGGCCGTGCCCTTTCAGAGGAACCATCCCGGCATTTGCCTGGAGTGATTTAGGGAAATCACGGAAAACCTAAATCAGGATGGCCGGACCGGGGATTGAACCGTCGTCCTCCCGAATGCGAGTCCAGTGTCTAGCCACTGCGCCACCCCGCTCGGTTATGTTGTACGGTATTACTTTTTGGGGTAACTCTTCCCATCCTAACAGAATATTTTTGGCTCAGGAACAGGCGGTTCAGGCAATAAGTGGTCTAAGTTCGCAAACCTCTTGTCAACGCCTGTTCACTAGTCTGGGTATTTTGACATTGGCCTCTCAGTATATATATTCTTTACTGCCGTTTCTTGTTAACAATATCAGTTTATTCCCAGAAATAAGCAGCTTTTACTCAGTTAATACTCGGCAGAAATCCAACCTACATTCGGATCGGACTTCCGTAACTCCTGTGCAGAAAGGTGTGCAGTATACTTTGCATCCATTTTCAATAAGCTATCACAAGAATTCAAAAATTTTAGCAGTGATCCACGCGCTTTTAAATCGAAACTGAAGAGTTTCCCCATGGATCACTTCTTCTATTCTGTTGAGCAGTTCCTTGAAAAATTAAGCTGAATCTTATGTTACCTTGTTGACTGCGTTTACTGAAACTTATGGATCGACTGTATTTGAGTTCATAAATATTTTATTTGTATCTGTTATTACTTTTGTGTTGTAATTTCATGTACTGATACGTTGCATGACCTTGGAGATTTGCTACTCAATTTGGTCCCACGGAACTTGACGTGTAAATAAAATAAATAAATAAACGGTTGTGAAAACGCACTTTACCTCTTAGCAACAAATAATTCTGAGCTAATACCGAACATCAAAACGGATACATGGATTAGTAGATAGAGAGCTGTCGTGGCGAGATTGAATATTGTAACTCCCAAATCCAATTAAAATAAACGAAAAATATACCTATTCAAAGAAGCAGATAAAAATTCCCCTGACGCCTTCCTGAGAAATAATCTCCACCCCTTCCAGATTAACAATGTACTCTTAAGTGTAGACCTCATGTGACTTAAATTCATGGAAATAGTTTGGACAGCAACTGAGAGATTTGTATCAAATAAATTAAAAAATGACGGAGAAGATCCCAATTAGTGTACAAAACGAGTCAGAACGCTGGCACGAAAACATCGAAAAAAGCATGCCAAATTTAAACGAACGCAAAAGCTCCAAGACTGGCGATCTTTTACAGAAGCTCGAAATTTAGCGCGGACTTCAATGCGAGATGCTTATAATAGTTTCCACAACGAAACTTTGCCTCGAAACCTGGCAGAAAATGCAAAGAGATTCTGATCGTATGTAAATTATGCTAGCGCAAAGGCACAATCAATGACTTCTCTGCGCGTTAGCAATGGAAATACTACCGAAGACAGTGCCGCTGAAGTACAGTTACTAAACACAGCCTTCAGAAATGTTTTCACCAAAGAAGGCGAAATAAATACTCCAGGATTCTAATCAAGAACAGTAACTTACATGAGTAACTTTAGAAGGAGATGTCTTCAGAGTAATAAATAAATGTCGTCTGACTATGGCCTTCCGTCGGGTAGACCGTTCGCCGGGTGCAAGTCTTTCGATCTGACGCCACTGCGGCGACTTGCGCGTCGATGGGGACGATATGATGATGAGTAGAACAACATAACACCCAGTCCCTGATCGGAAAAAATCTCCAACCCACCCGGGAATCGAGCACAGGCGCTTAGGATTGACATTCTGTCGCGCTGACCACTCAGCTACCGGTGACGGATTTCAGAGTAATGATGCAACTTGAATCACTTACTAAAAGCACGTCTTCCGGTCCAGACTGTAGGCCAGTTAGGTTAGTATCAGAGTATACTGATGCAATAGTTCCACACACTTAACAATCATATGCAACCGCTCACTCGGCGAAAGATCCGTACCCATAGGCTGGAAAGTTGCACAGGTCATACAAATGTTCTAGTAGGAGTAATCCACTAAATTACAGGCCCATATCATTAACGTCGACATGTAGCAGGATTTTGGAACGTATATTGTGTTTGAACATTATGAATTACCTCGATGAGAACGGTATACTGGCACACAGTCAAGACAGATTCATAAAACATTGTTCTTGTGAAATACAACTAGCTCTTTACCCATACAAAGTGTTGAGTTCTATTGTCAAGGGACTTCATATTGAAGCCGTATTTCTAGATTTCCAGAAGGCTTTTGACAGAGTACCTCGCAAGTGGCTAGTAGTGAAATTGTGTGCTTATGGGATATCGTCTCAGTTATGTGATTGAATTCGTGATTTCTTGTCAGAGAGGTCACAGTTTGTAGTAACTGACGGAAGTCACCGAGTAAAATGTGATTTCTGGCGTTCCCCTACGTAATGTTACAGGGCCTCTTCTGTTCCTTCTCTATACAAACAATGTACGAGACAATCTGAGCAGCTGCCTTAGGCTGTTTGCAGATGATGCTGTCATCTATCGTTTTGTAAAGTCATCTGAAAATCAAAACAAATTGTAAAACGATTTAGAAAAGATATCTGTGTGGTGCGAAAATTGGCAATTGTCCCTAAAAAGTGAAAAGCGTGAGGTTCAAAAATGGTTCAAATGGCTCTGAGCACTATGGGACTTAACATCTATGGTCATCAGTGCCCTAGATCTCAGAACTACTTAAACCTAACTAACCTAAGGACAGCACACAACACCCAGTCATCACGAGGCAGAGAAAATCCCTGACCCCGCCGGGAATCGAACCCGGGAACCCGGGCGTGGGAAGCGAGAACGCTACCGCACGACCACGAGTTGCGGACAAAAAGCGTGAGCTAATGAAAAGTGTGAGACTGAAAGGTATCCGTTAAACTTCGGTCAAATCTAATAGCCGTAAATTCAACTACATACCTAGAATTTGCAATTACGAACAACTTAAATGGGAAAGAACGCACAGAAAATGTTGTGGAGAAGGCGAACCAAAGACTGCGTTTTATTGGCAGAACCCTTAGAATATGCAGCAGATCCACTAAAGAGACTGCCTAAACTACACTTGTCCGTCCTCTTTTGGTGAACTGCTGCACGGTATGTGGTCCTTACAAGATAGGATTAACGGAGTACATCGAGAAATATCAATGAAGAACAGCACGTATTGCATATCGAGATATAGAGGAGAAAGTATCACTGACAGGAAACAGGATTCGGGGTGGACGTCATTAAAACAAAGGCGTTTTCGTTGTGGTGAAATCTTCTCACGAAATTTCAATCACCAACTTTCTGCTCCAAATGCGAAAATAGTTTGCTGACGCCAGCCTACTCTAGGGAGAAACAATCGCCATAATAAAATAAGGAAAATCAGAGCTTGCACGGGAAGATATAGGTGTTCGTTTTTACCGCGCGCTGGTCGAGAGTGGAATAACGGAGAATTATTGTGAAGGTGGTTCGATGAACTTTCTGCCAAACACTTAAGCGTGATTTGCAGAGTTTTCATGTAGACGTAGATGTAGATGATGCAGTGTTGGAGGCATTCGAAGTTATCGGGTTGTCTATAGACACGTTGTTTGCGATTATCAGGGTCCAAACAGATCCGAGCTTCGTCTGTAAACAACAACGAACGCCAAATCTGGGGCGTCCATTCTGTATGATTTCTTCCTCATTTGTAACGGTGTCCACGGTGTTGCGTTCGACGTGGTGCTCGCCTTGGACGGTAGGAATGGACATGCGCATCATGCAACCCTTTCCCAACATTTTGATGCCGTGCATGACGTCCTGTAGCTTAATTCAGTTCAGGATTACACAGTTCACGGTTCGTTTGACACAAAAGTCGTAGATATCAATCATCCTGTGCATCTGTCGAACGTGGACATCCTGTGCGGTTTAAGTCCTCAGCGTCACCTGTCATTAGAAACCGATTCCACATCCACACCACATAATTTTTACTCTGGTGAACACGTCGAACAACTTCCCTGTCTGAAAACTGGATAGTGCGGACCCGACCATTGGTCGCGAATGTCCATCGCGGCACGGTGGATGTTCGCTCTATTATGCCACAGACGTCTCCAATGGGTCTCTATAAATATTTTACTTTCAACTGAAACGATGCAGTCCATTCGAGTGCGGCGTTCTACCCATAGGTAACGCTCGTAGTAACTGTGTGTATATTTAGAAACAACGTCAGGGTTGACCTTCTGATCGATACAGGAACAGCTACAATAGTAACACACCTGCACGACATATCGAGGTGACACAACACTTTTGTTGATGTGTGCAGTACGTATCCATATTGGACTGGAGTCAAAGAGCAAGTCATACAAAATCAGAAGAGTGATACCAGAGCTTAAATTGTATGGTTTATCACGTGCTAAATATACGAGTATAGCGATGTGCTAAGGGAATCTGAATGTCAATCATTGGAAGGCCAACTGCGTTCTTATGGAACGATATTGGGTAAATATAATCAACTACTCTTTAAAATACACTGTGAAATAGTTCTACTACCTCGACTGTATATTCCGTGTAACAAACTGACAACGCATGCAAATAACTTAGCCATGGGACCAGTGATACTAAGAATGGTATTCGGACACCTCTAAAAATATACGTTTTTCATATTAGATGCATTTTGCTACCACCTACTGCCAGGTACTCCATATCAGCGACCTCAGTAGTCATACGTGAGATATCCACACTCCTAAACATCCCTATGTCCACTGCTTCCGATGTGATAGTGAAGTGGAAACGTTAAGGGACACGTACAGCACAAAAGCGTACAGGCCGACCTAGTCTTTTGACTGACAGAGACCGCCCACAGTTGAAGACGGTCGTAATCTGTAATAGGCAGACATCTATCCAAACCATCACACAGGAATTACAAACTGCAACAGGATCCACTGCAAGTACTATGACAGTTAGGAGGGAGGAGAGAAAACTTGGGTTTCATAGACGAGCGGCTGCTCATAAGCCACACATCACGCCGGTAAATGCCAAACGACGCCTCGCTTGGTGTAAGGAGCGTAAACATTGGACGATTGAACAGTGGAAAAACGCTGTGTGGAGTGACGAATCACGGTACACAAATGGTGATCCGATGGCAGGGTGTGGGTATGGCGAATTACCGGTGAACGTCATCTGCCAGCGTGTGTAGTGCCAACGGTAAATTTCCGAGGCGGTGATGATACGGTGTGTCCTGTTTCTGATGGAGAGGGCTGGCACACATTGTTGTTTTGCGTGGCACTATCACAGCACATGCCTACATTGATGTTTTAAGCATCTTCTTGCTTCACACTGTTGAAAAGCAGTGAGGGGATGGCGATTGCATCTTTCAACACGATCGAACACCTGTTCATAATGCACGGCCTGTGGCGTACTGGCTACACGACAATAACATCCCTGTAACAGACTGGCCTGCACAGAGTCCTGACCTGAATCCTATAGAACACTTTTGGGATGTTTTGGAAAGCCGACTCCGTGCCAGCCTCGCCGACCGACATCGATAACTCTTCTCAGTGCTGCATTCCGTGAAGAATGGGCTGTCATTCCCCAAGAAACCTTTCAGCACCTGATTGAAAGTATGCCTGCGAGAGTGGAAGCTGTCGTCAAGGCTAAGGGTGGGCCAACACAATATAAACATGTCTATCAAAATTTCGTTATTTTCACCTGCATCACACGGTTACAGAAACTATCTGCACATAGTACACAATGCAAAGGTCTTGCGAACATCCACAATCTGAACATGAGCTTGCAGTGGCCTGAAAGCCTGCACATGGGACATTTAAAGTTTAAAGCGATTGGTTGCAATCGTAGCGTTCGCTGTCCAGAATGGACAAGATAAAAATTTCACTACATTGGAAACATAACTGTCTGAGTTAGTCTTCACCTTTTCCCTTCGAAAACCAATGCATGACCAGTTGTAGTAAATATGCAGTGTGAAATCACAATCCAGTGCTTTGTTTTCTATGGTGCGCCGGCCGGTGTGGCCAAGCGGTTAAAGGCGCTACAGTCTGGAACCGCGTGGCCGCTACGGTCGCGGGTTCGAATCCTGCCTCGGGCATGGATGTGTGTGATGTCCTTAGGTTAGTTAGGTTTAAGTAGTTCTAAGTTCTAGGGGACTGATGACCTTAGAAGTTAAGTCCCATAGTGCTCAGAGCCATTTGAACCATTTTTTTTCTATGGTGCAACTGTTCAGCTAAAAGACAATTTCCCTCAGCGAATCACAATCTCTACTATACGATCATTGATTCGTAGGAGTTCCAGACCTCAGCTCTTGGAAGAGCAGAAAAAATAATTAACCTTGGATGTCGGTAAACAAATGTGGAAGAAAGTGTTGTTATTTACCTTGAGCACTCCTCTGAACGGTATGGCAGTCGACCTAGTGAGAGCGTTCAACACGCGTGATGACGATCGTAATCACGCTGAAGCTGTTTTAAATTTTATTTCATTCTTCAAATAATTTCGAATGCCGCTTTGGCCGACCTTCATTAGGTTTTTCGTGGTTTCCCTGAATTACTTTAGGAGAATGCCGGAACTCTTTCTTCAGAGCTGCTGTCAGTTTGTTTACTTAGCTACCGACTCATTTTTGAGAGCTCGTCGCATGCAGGACGCTAAACGGAAAGATTCCTTACCGAGAAAGTGGAGTACTGCGTTCGCGATTTGGCTACAACAGCAAAACATATGAATTGTGAAAGGGCACATAACCAAATGTATGAATCTACTTCAGCACTAAATCAGTCCCTACGGTTATTTGATATGTGGTGCGAGCCACTGGTGGTGGCTCACGTTTTCTCCTGACTTTTAACCACCAGCCAATAAGCAAGGAATTGACGGGAAGTTGATATTCAGTTCTCATGAGCTCGACTTGTTCTCTCTGAGGCTCTAACGTTTGTAATTGAGATTCACTTGTTGTAGAGCTGCGCTTGAAAAATCCAATACTGCGTCTTGAGTGTTGCCTTTTTTTCACTATAACGATGAAGTGATACTGTGTTTTGTGCTGCTAATAGCAACGGCGTTTTGTCTCTTTTATGCGACTACCGCCAGCTTGCGTGTCAGATGACTAATTACTTAGTCACCAGGGCTATCATAACGATTATAGTCGAGAGAGAGAGAGTCAATACGGATTCACGTATACAAATAACGTAGTTGCCTGATATCAAGGCGAATACAAAAGCAACTGAAGTGCTGCAATGCAACATTAAAATCCCATGTAATTAGCACATACTTATTTTTTCTAGTTATGTGCAGCTTTATTGTTTCTAGAACACCATCAGTTTGCGCCTAAAATTATTACTTGCTATCTCAGAATTTCTAGCAGTTTGAAAAGTACTGAGGCAGGTGGTGTACTGGTTAAGAAACTGGACTAGTATTCCTGCATCTATACCCATTCTCTGCAAGTAGCTGTGAAGTGCATGGCAGAGGGTACTAAGCATGCTAACACACGTTAGGGCTCCTTCCCCCTCCACTTGCGTATGGAGCGCGGGAAGATTCTCTGCAAGTAGCTGTGAAGTGCATGGCAGAGGGTACTAAGCATGCTAACACACGTTAGGGCTCCTTCCCCCTCCACTTGCGTATGGAGCGCGGGAAGAACGACGGCTTGAAGTCCTACGTGTGTGCTGTAGTTAGACTAATTTTGTTTTTTTAGTACCTGCGGGAGAGATAAGTTGAGTCTGTATAAAATCTCTAAATTCTTCACTTAATACTAGTTCTTAAAATTTTGTAAGAAACCTTCCCGGAATAAATAGCGCCTTCAAGATTCTGCCAGTTCAGGTTTTCAACTTTTCTATGGCGCTGTCCAGTGAGTCAAACAAACCTGTGACCATTCGTGCCGCCCCTCTTTGTAAACTTTCAGTATCCCCAGTTAGCCCTACTTGTTATGGGTCCCACACACTTTAAGCAGTCTTCTGGGATGGGGCGCACAAGTAAGCAGTCTCCTTCGTAGACTGACTGCTTTTTTCCGGGACTCAGACACCCGCGTTATGTACGACTGAGCCATTGATCATGCCACCTCATATACCCACAAATTGTTACACTCAGGTATTTGTTTGAGTGTGCTGATTCTAATTGTCAAACACTGATGTTGAAGTCATGGGACACTTCCTTCGGTGACGTTCATAATTTTTCATTTCCGTGTATTTAAAACAAATTGTTAGTCTTTCCACCACATTCAGTTCTTATCAATACCTGATTTAATATTTCGGCAACTTCTTTCGTTATGGAGAAGTGCATCATCTACGAAAATTCTGAGGTTGCTATTAATACTGCCTACCAGATCATTCATATACAATAAGAACCACGAGGGTCCCAACACGCCTGCCTGTGGCAAACTTGAAGTTACTTCTACTGTTGTCGTTGATTCTGCAACCAAAATAACGAGCTCCCTCCTCCTCACCAAGAAATTCTCTATCCAGTCACAAATTTTGTTTGATACTCAATATATCCGTACATTTATTAGTATTTATGAGATCGGCCGGTAGTTTTGTGGTTTTGTGGATCACTTCTGTAAATCTTCTGACCTGCGCTTTTTTCCCTTGATCGAGCATAGGTTTTTGTTCGAGGAATTGACGGCAGATTACAGTTGAACTGGAAGCTAGACCAGCTGCAGATTCTGTGTAGCACTATGGGACTAAACTTCTGAGGTCATCTGTCCCCTAGAACTTAGAACTACTTAAATCTAACTAACCTAAGGACATCATACACATCCATGCCCGAGGCAGGATTCGAACCTGCGACCGTAGCGGTCGCGCGGTTCCAGACAGAAGCGCCTAGAACCGCTCGGCCACAGTGGCCTACTACTGTGTGTTGAAAATGCCTCGAAGAACACATATTGTTGAAGTTATGAGGGGTAGAATACTAGGACGACTGGAGGCTGGTCAAACGCAGCAGGTCTTAGCATTGATCCTCCATAATCTCAAGATTATGGCAATGATTCCAGCAGACAGGAAACATGTCCAGGCGCTACAGTACGGGACGTCCACAGTGAACAACACCACAAGAAGACTGATATCTCACCATCAGTGCCCGGAGACGGCCACGGAATACTGCAGGTAGCCTTTCTCGGACCTTACCGCAGCTACTGTAACAGTTGTCTACAGACACACAGTCAACAGATGACTGAATAGACATGGTTTATTCGCCTGTGATCTGCAAGGTGCATTCCACTGACCCCTGGTCATAGGAGAGCTCGTAAAGCCTGGTGTCAAGAACACAGTACATGGTCATTGGAACAGTGATCCCAGGTTATGTTCACAGACGAGTCCAGGTATAGTCTGAACAGTGATTCTCGCCTCGTTTTCATATGGCGTGAACCAGGAACCAGATACCAACCCCTTAATGTCCTTGAAAGGGACCTGTATGGAGGTCGTGGTTTGATGGTGTGGGGTGGGATTATGATTGGTGCACATACACCCCTGTATTTCTTTGAAAGAGGAATTGTAACAGGTCAGGTGTATCGGGACGTCATTTTGCACCAGTATGTCCGCCTTTTCAGCGGTTCAGTGGGCTTCACCTTCCTCCTAATGGATGAAAACGCACGGCCCCACCGAGCTGCCATCGTGGAAAAGTACCTTGAAACAGAAGGTATCAGATGAATGGAGTGGCCTGCCTGTTCTCTTGAGCTAAACCCCATCGATCACGTCTGGGATGCTCTCGGTCGACTTATCGATGCACGTCTTCAAACCCCTAGGACACTTCACGAGCTCCGACAGACACTGGTGCAAGAATTGGAGGCTATACCTCTGCAGTTGCTCGACCACCTGATCCAAAGTATGCCAACCCATTGTGCGGCCTGTGTACGTGTGCAAGGTGATCATATCCCACATTGATGTCGGGGTACATGCGCAGGGAACCGTGTCGTTTTGTAGCACATGTGTTTCGGGACAGTTTTCTCAACTTATCACCAATACCGTGGACTTACAGATCTGTGTCGTGTGTGTTCACTATGTGCCTATACTATTAGCGCCAGTTTTGTGTTGTGCCACGTTGTGTGGCACCACATTCTGCAATTATTCTTAATTTATGAACATGAGTGTATAATCGTTTTGGTGGTCCAGGTGACATCGTGTGGAGAGGCATAATGTTGCATAGGCTTACTGACTTCCAAATCTTTGAACACGGTACACCCGCCGGTCAATGTTATTGCGATACTGTACGCCTTCCCCATGTGCGTCGTTTCAGTGGTGAATTGCGCCCTAACTTCATTTTAATGGATGACAATGCGCGATCGTATCGAAAGATGCAGGTGGAGAAGCTCTCGGAATGAGAAGATATTCGGCGAATGGACTGGTCTGACCGTTCCCTCGACTTAAATCCGATCGACCACGTGTGGTGTGCGTTTGGGAGACGTTCTACAGCAAATCCACGTGCGCCAACGGCCACACACCAGTTGTCAACCGAGCTGGTGAAGGAATAGAACGCCCTAACACAAGAACTCCGTAGCAACGATGTGGCCAGCATGACAGCACGTTGCATAGCACACGCTGCCGTCTGCGCAGAACACACAATTAAGAAACGCGTCCCGCCCTTCGTAATGTCCAGGGAACCATCATAAATCACTGTGATTTCAATCAATTACTGTCTCTGAATAAAAGTGTCATCTCATTGCGTATTTCTGTCAGTTACCTTGTGTTCTACACTTTAGCAGTTCTTTCCATGTATGATCCAAGTTTGACCGAGCTGTGTTACTTTTCAGTGACACATTAACCGAAAGTTACTGTCGCCCTTAAGTTTTGCACACCAGTGTATCTTTCTCGACGCCGCTGACATTAATCTGTATATCATTCAACTCTGCAGCGGTGCGTATGGTAAACAGGGAAAGTATATTTGTATCTTCTTAGGAATAAGCCTTTGAAAATTCACTCCGTCTTCAGGCCACGAGTGGCCTACCGGGATCTTCAGGCCACGAGTGGCCTACCGGGACCATCCGACTGCCGTATCATCCTCAGTGGAGAATGCGGATAGGAGGGGCGTGGGGTCAGCACACCGCTCTCCCGGCCGTTATGATGGTATTCTTGGCCGAAGCCGCTACTGTTCAGTCGAGTCGCTCCTCAATTGGCATCACGAGGCAGAGTGCTCCCCGAAAAATGGCAACAACCCATCCAAGCGCCGACCACTCCCGACAGCGCTTAACTTCGGTGATCTTACGGGAACCGGTGTATCCACTGCGGCAAGGCCGTTGCCTCCTTTGAAAATGTGATTCAGTAATTCTGTTTTTGCTTTGCTACCCACAATTTCAGTTCATGCAGCATCCATAAGGGTCTGGACACTAGTGTTGGGTCCGTTGACAGCTTTTACATACGAGCAGAATTTTTTTGGGTTTTGTAAGTGATCTTTCGATCTTTCGATAACATTCCAGTATTGTTGTCACTGAAACTTCCACGCATTCCCCTCTTGACAACCACATGTGTTTCATTCTGTATCTGTCGATTAATGGCGCTATGCTTTGTTTTACACCTGTTATTTAGAAGTCATTGTTTCTTTAGAAGTTCCTTTACAGTATCGTATAAAATGGAAGGTCTCTCTGTTCTACTACATACATAACTATGTAGTGAATGGTCACTAAGCTTTTAATCTTGAACCACAGCTCTTCCACAAGCTCCTCCCCAGAGCCAAATGTTTTGAATTCGTCTTTGTGGCACGACTGCCTCTTTATGTAACTTACTAAGTATGTGTATTCCCTACTTGTCTGAGCTGCCCTATGTACAGGGTGTTTATAAATAAATATCGGGGTTTTAACGCTTTATAATATTTATTATATTAAACTTACAGTTATAAATGATATGTCAAACGAAAGAGCAACTCAAACAGTTTTACCAAGAACCTTATAAATGTTCAATGTGACCACCATTTGTCACACGGCACCCATCAAGTCTATAGCAGAGTTCTTCCCAAACGTTGATAAGTATGTCTTCAGTGATTTTAGCAACAGCTGCTTCAATCCGGTTTCTTAATTCAGCGAGGTCTGCTGGTAGTGGAGGCACGTACACACGATCCTTGATGAAGCCCCGAAGTAAAAAATCGCATGGCGTTAGGTCGGGTGAACGTGGAGGCCATGTAAAGCAAGCCCTGTCATTGGGACCCTTGCGGCCTATCCAGCGCTTGGGTACAGTGAAGTTCAACCAGTCGCGTACTTCGCTATGCCAGTGAGGTACACTGGTGCCAGACACAACTGTTTGAGTTGCTCTTTCATTTGACATATCATTTATAACTGTAAGTTTAATGTAATAAATATTATAAAAAGTTAAAACCCCCATGATCTTTTATAAACACCCTGTATTTTAGTAACAAATGTTGTTATACTTGCCTCATGATCACTGATACCGTTTTCAATGTGGATAGCCTCAAAGAGATCAGGTCTATTTGTTGCCATTAAGTCTAATATATTTCCGTTCTGAGTGGGCTCCCGCTCTATCTGTTCCAGACACTCTCCAGAGAAATCATTAAGTAATATTTTACAGGTTGTCTTTCACGACCATCAATTACAAATTTTAATTTTCTCAATTGATTGTTGGATAACACAGGTCTGCGACATAAAAATTGTTTCAAATTTATTAAGTGATTTTTATAGTGCTTTCAACGCTGATTTCGAGAAAAATAGTGAAAAAAATCCATCACGTACAGTTATTTCACAAATTGCTTGTCTAGGTTTAGCTTTTTTCGATATTTCAGCAATCTAGTGAGTTTGAATTTTGGTTTTTAGGATCTCCATGAAAGGCTGCCAGAGGATGTATAAACTCGCCAGATTGCTTCTGCTACATTTGTGGTAACTATACCGTTAAAAAGCAACAAAGAAACACTTCCAATTTTGTTGAAAAAGTATATTTCGCTTATTGTGGTATAAAGTTAGGTGATCAAGAAAAGCCTTGGGCCCCACACCAAGTTTGTTCAGTGTGTGTTGAAAAACTGAGGCAATGGCTTCAACATAAAAAGCAATCCTTATGTTTTGGAATACCAGTGGTTTGGAGGGAGCCCAAAAATCATAGTGATGACTGCTGCTTTTGTTCTTGCAACGTACGCGGTTCCAATTTGAAAAACAAAAATGATATTTTTTACTGGTGTTTTGCAGTGATGTTCCTGAACTTATGGCATGTTTCAAAATAGAATATTCTTCTCACATCTTGACTACTTCCTTGCAAACCTTGGTGATGTAAGAGAAGAGCAGGGTGAAAGATTCCACCAAGACATCAAAGAAATGGAAAGAAGATATCAAGGAAGATGGAACGTCAACATGATAGCAGACTACAGCTGGATGACAAAAACAGATGATCCTCAAGGAGTCCACAGTCAAAAAAGATGCTTCGACACAAAGCGAAAGCGTTATTACAAGGACTTATGAGCTTAAAGGGAAATGGAATTGTACTGGAAATGTGATTTAGAACATGATTTATAAATTAAATTAAATTTTATAACGTTGGAAAAAATGTGATAAATTGCTTAAATTTTGTTATTGTTTCCAAAAATATTGCCTTTGTTATGAGAAAACCTGACGTGATACAAAAAAATGGATTGCATTTTTGAAATCAGCGCTGAAAAGTACATTAAAGTCAGTTATCAAATTTCAAATAAGTTTCAAAAAATATTTTTTTGCAGACCTGTGTAATTAAAGTCAACTGCAAAGATGACAGCGCGACTGAAGAATATTCATACTATCGAACTGAGGTTTTCTTTAGTTTTCCCTTACATCGGAGAATGAGTGTGGAGGTAGGTAGAAAGATCCAGTTACAAATTTATGCGCACCCTTGACACTGAGACTTGCCCGAGTTTCAGTTTCTATCCCGGTGGATCTTAGTTTCTTGTCTACTGCAACAAATGCACCACCTCCATTTCGCATTACTCTATCCTTTCGATATATTCTCGCATTCACTATAGGTGTCGTCACATCCCCAGATTTTCCGTTGTGTCCCCGTATCCAAAAGAGGTGAATGCTTGGATAATTCCTTTGAAAAGAACACTGCCGACTTCTTTCCCGATTCGTGTCCGTTTGAAAGTTCGGTTCGTCTCTAATAGCCTCGCTGTCAACGGAAGGCTAAACGTTGATCTCTCTTTCTTATGTTTCCTGGAATGTATGTAACAACCTCACTCCGTCCACTTAGAGCAACATAGATTGTTTCTCTTTGCTGCCGGCCTGGTACTTGACTGTACCAATATGAAGTAATTTCTCCTCTTTACTCTGTCTTTCACTATCTATCCATCGCCGATACCAATGTAAATGCCGTGTATCTACTAATCCTAAATCATGTCCACACATTTATCTCTCGCATTATCACTATATATTAGGACGCTGCATCGCTTTGTTTGCCACTTTACCGTTTCGACGACCACCAATACGATTATCAGCTACTTAGATGTTCCACACACCATTTGAAGTATTTATTTATCGTACTGATGCAGAACGAGTAATGCATATTGTTTGTTATCAACCTGACAGGTTTCTGTTGGTCAGAGGATAGCTTAACAACAAATAAAGAAATTCTATTCAGCAATGAAAATTTTCATTTGAAAAGTTCTGGGTGCCATTCAGTTCTGTCACGTGTTTTATAACGAAATTCATCCACAGCTACACTCAACTGCGAAGAATCTTACAATGGCAACATAACAAAAATTGCGGAATTTCCAGCTGATGGGTTTTATATGTGCATTCCATAGATACGAGCCGAAAGAGATTATACTGTTATCTTTTGTTAGTTTAGACACCTGTCTGAGAGGCGGTGTGCCATTAAAGCTCTGTCGCATGGGCGACTCCGCTGTCTGTGCCATCTGGTTAGCAGATAACGTTTCCGACGCCATGAAAATGGCATGTTACTACTGCGGAGCTGAATTACTGCATTTGTACGATTCCTGCAACATCACACTGAACGGCTGAATTGCGTACAGAACGATGATAGTTGATACTATACAGGATTAGTCATTTAAGTTGAGACGTGAAAATACCACCTATGTTACCACAAGAAAGAACTGAAGACCAGATTCGTGTTAACAGTAATCTTCAAGATGGCACCAGCCACTTTCAACAATATTATACCATTACTTTTACTAAAAACAGTTCTTTTGAAATACATATTTGGATGCTAGCAGGTAAGAAGTTAATAATTTTTACTGAAAGATTTTTTTAAATGAGTCACAGAACTGCAGCACTGGGAAGAAAGCACAAAGAGATGTTATGTGGACCATTACCTAGTAGGTGAGATTTGTTTTTATGTGAATACTAATACTGAACACAGCGTTATCGAATGTCAGTCACATTTAGTTTGTGCTGTATTTGCAACACGCCGAGTCAAGCTAAGCAACCTTTCTGTCATTAAACAATTTGTCCTGGCTGGGCGGACGGAGAAACAAATTGCTTCCCATGAATAAATATACGGAAATGGATCTGTCGAACAAAAGATTGAATAATTAGAAGGATTTGGCTCCTGTGAACGAGTTTGGTTCTTACAAAACCACTGAGAATGTTCATTGCATAGGGGTCAACCATCTACTGAATCGATAAACTTTGTCTAATATAACCCCATTTTTATTCGCTCTTCGGGGGCACACACGTGAAAGAAGGGAAAGACTACACATTAATAAGAATACAAAACAAACAAAAGGGATGACAAACTTCGTATATTGATGCGAAGTAACTGAATATTAGATCGACTCGGCAAGGGCCGCAAGCGATAGGAGGGATGCTAGTGGCCATAATCCCAATAGGTCGTTCGCTAAAATTCATAATCATGGGTTGACGCGCAATGATAGCTCTGATCGAACCAGTCTTTCACCCCTATTGTTCAATCTATACATCGAAGAAGCAATAACGAAAATAAAAAAAAAAGGTTCTTTAGTGGAATTAAAATTCAATGTGAAAGGACATCAAATGATAAAATTTATTGATCTCATGCTGCATGCAGTGACAGTGAAGAAGAATTACAGGACATGAGGAATAGAATGAACAGAATAAACTGAAGACAAAGTAAAGTAATGCGGAGGAGAATGACCAAATCTAGAAAATCAAAATCAAAATTTGTGACCGCGAAGTAGATGAAGAGAAGGAATGCTGCTACCTTGAAAGCAAAATAACATATGACGGTCGAAGCAAGGAACATACAAAAAACAGACTAGAACAGCCAAAGATGGTATTCCTGGCCCGAAGAAGTCTGTTATAAATGGCAATTAATTGAAACCCTCAGCTGCCGACAGGTGTTGTTGATATACCTCGATGGGGATAGGTGAAAATGTGTGCCCCGACTGGGACTGGAACGTGGGATCTCCTGCTAACATGGCAGACGCTCTACCCATCTGAGCCACCGAGGACACAAATAAATAGCGCAACAGCAGGGACTTATCCCTTGCACGTCTCCCGTGACACCCGTATTCCCGACTGTCCACAATCTACATACGTAATGTACCTAATAGATATTTGTCCGTCCACTCATTACTCGCGCCCACTAAGGTGACGATTCCCGTAAGAGTTCAGGCAACCTGTGTGCGTTCGCACAGACGAAGGTCAATGGCCGGGTAGTCTTTAACTATACATGAAGATAGTAACTGTTCTCGAGAGAACAGATACCATTGATGACCGTGCAGCTTCTCTACAGTAAATGATAATTAATTGAAACCCTCAGCTGCCGACAGGTGTTGTTGATATACCTCGACGGGGTCGATAGTTAAAGGCTACCCAGTCATTGACCTTCGTCTCTGCGAACGTGCACAGGTTGCCTGAACTCTTACGGGAATCGTCACCTTAGTGGGCGCGAGTAATGAGTGGATGGACAAAAATCTATTAGGTACATTACGTATGTAGATTGTGGACAGTCGGGAATATGGGTCTCACGGAAGACGTGCAAGGTATAAGTCCCTGCTGTCCCGCTATTTATTTGTGTCCTCGGTAGCTCAGATGGATAGAGCGTCTGCCATGTAAGCAGGAGATCCTGCGTTCGAGTCCCCGTCGGGGCACACATTTTCAGCTGTTCCCATCGAGGTATGTCAACAACACCTGTTCGTGGCAACTGAGGGTTTCAATTAATTATCATTTATTCTAGAGAACCTGCACGGTCATCAATGGTGTCTGTTCTTTCGCGAACAGTTACTATCTTCATATAAGGAAGTCTGTTAGTATTACCCATAGGCCTTAATTTGAGGAAGAAATTAATGAGTTTGTACTTTTGGATCACAGCATCGTATGGTTGTGAATCATGGACTGTGGGGAAACTTGAAAAGAAGAGAATCGAAGCGTCTGAGATGTGATACTGTAGAAGCATGCTGAAAATTAGGTGGCATGATAAGAAAAGGAAATTGGAGGGGCTCCACAGAATCGCCGAAGGAAGGAACATACGGAAAACACTGATAAGAAGACAGGACAGAATGACAGAACACGTGTTAAGACTTCAGGGTCCATCTTCCATGTTACTAGAGAGTAAAACTGTAGGAGAAGATGGAGATTGGAATTCATCGAACAAATAAATGAGAACGTAGTGTGCAAACGCTACTCTGAGGCGGAGAGCTTGGCACAAGAGAAGACTTCATGGTGAGCCGCATCAAACTTGTCAGAAGCATCATCACAAAAAAAAAACAAATAGAAAAACTATTAGCTGCCTGTGTGATTAGTGAAGTGAAATTTTGATACCCATCAGTTACCTTGGGAATACTGAAATTTTCATTTATTTCTTGCATTATTATCTCTTGATAATGTTATCAATTTGTTTTTCTAATATTCCTCCGAAAGTGGGGTTTATGTACTGATAGCAACTATATTCTCAAGTAGTCATCATAAATATAGAATCCTGGAGTACTTAGTATCTTGACATTACAGCAATGCAAGGAGAGCATAGTGTTAGGTCTAATGTAGCTCTACCTCTGCCAGGTTCAAAAAAATGGTTCAAATGGCTCTGAGCACTATGGGACTCAACTTCTGAGGTCATCAGTCCCCTAGAACTTAGAACTACTTAAACCTAACTAACCTAAGGACACCACACACATCCATGCCCGAGGCAGGATTCGAACATGCAACCGTAGCGGTTTCGCGGTTCCAGACTGCAGCGCCTAGAACCGCAAGGCCACTTCGGCCCCTCTGCCAGGAGCCATAACCATTTTTTAAGTTGGCATCATGCACAATGTTTATTATCGAACAATGCGAGGACAGAGTAGCCCATTCTGTCATTACACGCGTAGCCCGTAAGAGACGTATAAAAATATACGCTCTGTAAATATACACTCCTGGAAATGGAAAAAAGAACACATTGACACCGGTGTGTCAGACCCACCATACTTGCTCCGGACACTGCGAGAGGGCTGTACAAGCAATGATCACACGCACGGCACAGCGGACACACCAGGAACCGCGGTGTTGGCCGTCGAATGCCGCTAGCTGCGCAGCACTTGTGCATCGCCGCCGTCAGTGTCAGCCAGTTTGCCGTGGCATACGGAGCTCCATCGCAGTCTTTAACACTGGTAGCATGCCGCGGCAGCGTGGACGTGAACCGTATGTGCAGTTGACGGACTTTGAGCGAGGGCGTATAGTGGGCATGCGGGAGGCCGGGTGGACGTACCGCCGAATTGCTCAACACGTGGGGCGTGAGGTCTCCACAGTACATCGATGTTGTCGCCAGTGGTCAGCGGAAGGTGCACGTGCCCGTCGACCTGGGACCGGACCGCAGCGACGCACGGATGCACGCCAAGACCGTAGGATCCTACGCAGTGCCGTAGGGGACCGCACCGCCACTTCCCAGCAAATTAGGGACACTGTTGCTCCTGGGGTATCGGCGAGGACCATTCGCAACCGTCTCCATGAAGCTGGGCTACGGTCCCGCACACCGTTAGGCCGTCTTCCGCTCACGCCCCAACATCGTGCAGCCCGCCTCCAGTGGTGTCGCGACAGGCGTGAATGGAGGGACGAATGGAGACGTGTCGTCTTCAGCGATGAGAGTCGCTTCTGCCTTGGTGCCAATGATGGTCGTATGCGTGTTTGGCGCCGTGCAGGTGAGCGCCACAATCAGGACTGCATACGACCGAGGCACACAGGGCCAACACCCGGCATCAAGGTGTGGGGAGCGATCTCCTACACTGGCCGTACACCACTCGTGATCGTCGAGGGGACACTGAATAGTGCACGGTACATCCAAACCGTCATCGAACCCATCGTTCTACCATTCCTAGACCGGCAAGGGAACTTGCTGTTCCAACAGGACAATGCACGTCCGCATGTATCCCGTGCCACCCAACGTGCTCTAGAAGGTGTAAGTCAACTACCCTGGCCAGCAAGATCTCCGGATCTGTCCCCCATTGAGCATGTTTGGGACTGGATGAAGCGTCGTCTCACGCGGTCTGCACGTCCAGCACGAACGCTGGTCCAACTGAGGCGCCAGGTGGAAATGACATGGCAAGCCGTTCCACAGGACTACGTCCAGCATCTCTACGATCGTCTCCATGGGAGAATAGCAGCCTGCATTGCTGCGAAAGGTGGATATACACTGTACTAGTGCCGACATTGTGCATGCTCTGTTGCCTGTGTCTATGTGGCTGTGGTTCTGTCAGTGTGATCATGTGATGTATCTGACCCCAGGAATGTGTCAATAAAGTTTCCCCTTCCTGGGACAATGAATTCACGGTGTTCTTATTTCAATTTCCAGGAGTGTATGATGCCGTGGATCTATTTGTTGAAATCTATTCTCCAAATGAACTTCGTTGACCAGAGTTTTTGGTGGATTGAATAACAAAACAAAAGATATTAGCTTTTTGCTTAATTTAGTACTAGTACCTTTGAAAGTGACATATCCAGTGAGTCTAATATCACAAAGTAAACACATACGATCTTCGACCATAAATATAATAGACTGGCCCTGACGTTATTTTCTTGGCTCCAACATCTCTGGGCTAAAGTCACGTGAATGTTGGCAAAACATGGTTGTTTTGTGTTGCGCTTATGGCTGTACTCAGCGTTTTGTCGGGGGAAATGGCGTTACATTTCACGTGTAAGTGTTTCTATGATAGCGCAAATGCGTTTATTGAAATCTGCTGAAATGACTTTTATATGTTTTTTACACTTGAAATAGAGTATCACGTAAATTAGTGTATTGAAAGTGATTCCTGTAAAGTCAGACTCATATTACATTTTGGAAAGTATCTGTGATAATTCGGTTACAGAAGTAAGTATAACTGTTTCTCGTTCCTACTCATAGATTCCCTAAGGATGAAAACCGAAGGCAGCTTTGGGTACAGGCCCTGAAAAGGATAAACTTTAAGCCATCTGTACATACGCGCCTTTTTGTATATACAAGTGAGATTATAATAAGGTAAGAGCACCTGTAGTCGGCACATGAAGAGAATTTTTTTCTACCTTCTAATACTATTAAATAAATGTAGGCTCAAAAATTATTTTCTGAAACTTCAAAGTCTCACCTTTCATCTAAAATATCATTTTTTTAAACTGATAGTTTAAACTTTTGTAAAAATAGTAGGAACTGAACCTTTGAAGTGCACCTAAAATTGATACTCTAAAATGGACCTGCTCCTAAAGTCGACAATTTTGGCACCTATAGTTGACATAATTCCCATATCCCATTTTCTTTTATAAGTGACTAGACCTCAAAACGCTGCGAATCCAATGTTTAAAGTTTTGACACGAGCCCACTCTTACTGTTTAAAAGAATTTGAACGACATTTTACTTTAATTGATAGTTTATAGTAATTTCGTCCCGCTGCCCACCAGAGTGGCGTTCGATCTATTTGTTAGATTTTATAAATGGTGCTGTGAATAAATCCAGGTCAAATCTAGTTCTGACATAATTTTACGCAAATAAAAAAGTAATTTTTGTTGGAAGCGTTTGGCAGTCAATTGAGAAATGTGGGTAAAATACGATACAAACAAATGATGGCAGAACGCTGATTTGAAATCCCGCCACGTTTTGCCAACAGTCACGTGGTTTATGTTGGAGCCACACCAGCCCTATAGCTTCTGCACAGCGAGGCCAGTCTACTAGTATCTATGGTCGAAGGTTCCCTCTGATTTCACCAACGATTGTGTTATAGATCGTATGCTTCGACCATAGATACTAGTAGACTGGCCTCGCTGTGCAGAAGCTATAGGGCTGGTGTGGCTCCAACATAAACCACGTGACTGTTGGCAAAACGTGGCGGGATTTCAAATCAGCGTTCTGCCATCATTTGTTTGTATCGTATTTTACCCACATTTCTCAATTGACTGCCAAACGCTTCCAACAAAAATTACTTTTTTATTTGCGTAAAATTATGTCAGAACTAGATTTGACCTGGATTTATTCACAGCACCATTTATAAAATCTATCAAATACATCGAACGCCACTCTGGTGGGCAGCGGGACGAAATTACTATAAACTATCAATTAAAGTAAAATGTCGTTCAAATTCTTTTAAACAGTAAGAGTGGGCTCGTGTCAAAACTTTAAACATTGGATTCGCAGCGTTTTGAGGTCTAGTCACTTATAAAAGAAAATGGGATATGGGAATTATGTCAACTATAGGTGCCAAAATTGTCGACTTTAGGAGCAGGTCCATTTTAGAGTATCAATTTTAGGTGCACTTCAAAGGTTCAGTTCCTACTATTTTTACAAAAGTTTAAACTATCAGTTTAAAAAAATGATATTTTAGATGAAAGGTGAGACTTTGAAGTTTCAGAAAATAATTTTTGAGCCTACATTTATTTAATAGTATTAGAAGGTAGAAAAAAATTCTCTTCATGTGCCGACTACAGGTGCTCTTACCTTATTATAATCTCACTTGTATATACAAAAAGGCGCGTATGTACAGATGGCTTAAAGTTTATCCATTTCAGGGCCTGTACCCAAAGCTGCCTTCGGTTTTCATCCTTAGGGAATCTATGAGTAGGAACGAGAAACAGTTATACTTACTTCTGTAACCGAATTATCACAGATACTTTCCAAAATGTAATATGAGTCTGACTTTACAGGAATCACTTTCAACACACTAATTTACGTGATACTCTATTTCAAGTGTAAAAAACATATAAAAGTCATTTCAGCAGATTTCAATAAACGCATTTGCGCTATCATAGAAACACTTACACGTGAAATGTAACGCCATTTCCCCCGACAAAACGCTGAGTACAGCCATAAGCGCAACACGAAACAACCATGTTTTGCCAACATTCACGTGACTTTAGCCCAGAGATGTTGGAGCCAAGAAAATGACGTCAGGGCCAGTCTATTATATTTATGGTCGAAGGAGGGAACACTAGTCGACATAATTAATTTCATTGTTGGCACAGTGCGGTGCTGTGAACAAACAACAGACTAAACGAACGTTATCTAGCAAAACATGCCAAACAAGAATACAGCAATGACTGAACTTAAAATGGAACGTAAAATGGAACGTACGTGCCCTCAGACCTCCAAAGAGTCTAATACCACAGAGTAAATTAACGAAATTACTTTCTACAAGTGTAGTTTGTCAACGCAAGTATTTTACCATTATATGGTCCTTTCATAGCATCATTTTCATATGCACATTTTATTTGTTTGACATGTTTTACAAGATAGAGTTTGTTTAGTCCTTGTTTTCTTTAAAGCTATACTCATAGCACGTTGTTTGTTCACAGCACCGTGAGGTGTGGACATTGAAATTAATCATGTCGACTAGTGTTCCCTCTTATTTCACCATCGATTGTATTAAAGAGCGCAGGTTTTTACTCTGTGGTATTAGACTCTTTGGACATTCGTACGTACATAGACCTGAGATGTCAGTCGCCTGGCGACTGTCAATACTGCATGTCTAACTTATCTACGGTTTTTGATAGTTTGTCAGAATCTGATAACGTAGCATGTGCGTTTGGCCATTGCTATATATGGTATGTGAAAGTGTCTTCTTTGAGAAATATCTATTTTTTAGTCAACAGCTGTTATAATTTTGTAAGTACTGCATATGATGTTGGTTTTCAAAGGTAAAACTCTAATTTTTTCCGTTCTTGTCTGTGTATATTATAAGTAGTTTAATCTGATAGTTCAGTTCTTCGAGTTGATTATGGTAGAAACAACAGAAACAGGTTGAATAAATACAATTTATACACGTGATTGGCAAATATAAATGCTTTTCTATTAATATTTTCAGATGCAGGGAAAGACGGAAAGGCCTGAGAATATATTGCATTGCGTAGTTAACTCTGAGCTTCTTTCTAGCTTCACTTGTTTTGAGCTGCAGTTACCTTAACTCTTTTCCTATATAGAAACTCTACTTCTTGTGTGGGGCTTCGTGCGCCACAGCCCCAGTGCACTCAAGAGATACTGGCGTTGTGGTACTGTCCTTTATGTCCTCAAGGTCCGACTGCATCAAGACTTTACTTTCTTCGAAGCGGAATTATATGCAATCTTGTGGGCACTAGAGGAGTTGAGATCTGTTTCGAGTACCAATTTCCTTGGATGTTCCGATTCCCTGAGTGCCCTTCACACTCTGCAAGCCTTCTATCAAGCAGATAAAGTAGTCCTGAATATCCACGGCGCCCTCCTCCAGCTACAATGGCTGGGGAAGGAGGTGTCTTTCTGCTGGGTGCCAGGGCACATTTTTATTACGGGGAACGAAAGGGCATGTATAGCAGCTAGGCCATAACCCTGCATGCTATCGCCTCGCTGTTGAAATATAGAGTCTTCCGTCGATGAAAGAATGAGTGGCTGGAAGTGACACACAATAAGCGCGGCCTAGTAAAGCCCGCAACGGAGTAGTGGCGTACCTCCTTCCAGCCCCATCGATGGGACGAAGTCCTCCTTACTCGTCTTCACATGGGTTGCAGTCCTATGACACGTGGTTTCTTATTCTGGAGAGAGGACCATCCAATGTGCGGTGCTTGTGGCGTACCGATCACTATGCGACAAGTTTTATTAAACTGCGTTTTATTTTCAGACCATCGGACAGTGGCAGATTTGCCGATACGGTCCTGCCCTCCGTTTTAAGTGACTTCCGAGCGAATGTGGTCATAGTTTCAACGTTTTGTGAATTTTCCAACATTTTTCTCAAGATTTTAGAGAGATGGTTTTAACGTGTTTAATGTTTTTTGTAAGAAGTCCGGCGGTCACTCTTGGCTGTGTCATGGTTTTAGCTCTTGTGTTGTTTTGCTTGTATTTTAATCACTGAACTAGCAGCTGTCACCCTTTCTTCGTTGTGTTCAGGCACATGGTTGTGTGAGCCAGGCATGTGGTTGTGTGAGTCAGGCACGTGGTTGTGTGAGTCAGGCACGTGGTTGTGTGAGTCAGGCATGTGGTTGTGTGAGTCAGGCATGTGGTTGTGTGAGTCAGGCATGTGCTTGTGTGAGTCAGGCACGTGGTTGTGTGAGTCAGGCATGTGGTTGTGTGAGTCAGGCATGTGGTTGTGTGAGTCAGGCATGTGGTTGTGTGAGCCAGGCATGTGCTTGTGTGAGTCAGGCATGTGGTTGTGTGAGTCAGGCATGTGGTTGTGTGAGTCAGGCATGTGGTTGTGTGAGTCAGGCACGTGGTTGTGTGAGTCAGGCATGTGGTTGTGTGAGTCAGGCATGTGGTTGTGTGAGTCAGGCATGTGGTTATGTGAGTCAGGCATGTGGTTGTGTGAGTCAGGCACGTGGTTGTGGTTGTGTGAGTCAGGCACATGGTTGTGTGAGTCAGGCACGTGGTTGTGTGAGTCAGGCACATGGTTGTGTGAGGCAATGCGAATGAGGTGGGAGTCAGAGCATGAGGGTCGTTTTGTAGGTTTCATCCTAGCTGTGTGTAACCATTTTAGCGATTTCATCCACATTCGTTCCTTGTAAAGTGTATCAGGGCCCTGATAACCTCGCACTTGATAAACTCAAAACACACACATTATTGTATTCTAGTATGTTGACTGCGGCATTGTCTGGCTAACGTTACCCGCCAGGATAGCTTAGGGCTTCCCCGATGTGGGGAGGTGAGCTTGTACCTGATCGAATCCGTCTCGCGGATTAACGAGGAGGGCTCATGAGCCAACCGCCGTGGATGTGGTTTCTAGGTGGCTTCCCACATCTCACTAGGTGAAAACCGGGCTGGTAAGCACGTTCCGCCTCAGTTGTACACTGCACAACATTTCGAAGACGTTCTCACCTAGAACGTAGATTTACTGTAGACACAGATGGGGTACATAGATTCCGCCTTTAGGGAAATGGGGGCGTCAAGAAGGGCATCCGGGAAATTCCTGCCACTAACATTGCCTCAACCCATATAACAATGCCGACACCGTATAAGAAACGGGAAAGGGCAAAGGCAGGCGAAGAAGAAGATTATCTGGCTAATAGGCAAAGCGTGAATATTGGAAACATTGGTTCATCACTGAAATACATGGAGAAACTTCAAAGTGCGTGCTATGAGTGTAAACTCACTGTGAAAGGAAATGAGAGCAAAAAGTGAGGATACAAGACTCCAAATTTTTAAGAGGACATAGGTCGTTGTGGATGACGCATTCCGCCTTCCGTGTTACTTCGATGACACGAACATTAAATGATATTGCTTCCTTAATTTCTGCTTTAGGAAGTTCAATGTAAGCCCCCTGAATTATCCCCTGTTTCATTATCATGTCGTTCGGATTCCAAATTCCGCCCAGATACTACTCCTGTACTAAATAATTTGCAGTTGCTGGAGAGCTGGTTTCAATTTTTAATATATTTCTACCCGCCTGTGTGGTACTGACAATGAAGTCACTAATCGCTGGCGTAAGACTGCAAGTAAGTTTTCCTAGAGACATATGATGTGTCCTTCCTGCATGAGCTACTTTAATTCCTGAATACGCAATGTATCGACCTTTATTTGTGGCCTTACGTAAGGTACGTCACAGTCTTTCTCGTCGCTACATTTGAATCTGTTGGTATCGGTTACTGATCTACGTGCATTTCATTTTCGATAATATATTCACAATCTCCATCAGTATAACAGCTATTGGAAGTCGCATTTACGGCTATTTGTCTGTCAGATATGAAGCTTGCCTTTAGTCATAGTCTTGAAGATTCTTTTTATTAACAGAACGCATTCTTCCAATGGAGTTGTCTTCAACTACAAAATTATTTGTTTCACTATTCACACAAGGCACAGCACGTAAAAAAAGGATCGCTGACAGTTCTCTTACCAGTGAAAATAATATTCCCTCCTTCACCGTACGCCTCGCCGTCCATGGCGGAATTGGGATGTGTGAAGGTGGAGTTTAAATCTGCTGTTGCGATTGCAGCCGCTGCTAGCTAACCCTTGTTTAATACTTCAACAGCATAAACTGGTTAAATTTCATTTTTATTCTCTAACAAGACGAATTCCATTAATCACCCTTTCACGATTCACAGCAAATTATTTCGCGGGAATCAAAACGCATCTATTTTTAACAGTTGTTCATTACTACTGTGTCCGCCCCGATAGCTGAGTGGCGCCGGCACAGTAGCTCAGCGTCTTCGATCAGCGAGCTGGTTGGCCTCTGTAATAAATAAAAAGTGATTGGAAGGATTAACAAACGAACTTGAAAGGATGTCATGTGACGTCCGTGACGACCAAACACGACGATCAACAACGAAAAAAATGCAAAAAACAAAAAATAGTGGTCAGCGCGGCGGTCTGTCACGCCAAGGGGCCCGAGTTCGATTCCAGGCTTGGTCGGAGATTTTTCTCCTCTCAGGGACTGGGTGTTGTATTGTCCTCATTATCATTTCATCAACATAGTGGAAGGCAACGGGAAACCGCCACTAGAATCACTTCCCTAGATGCTTATGCGGTGGACCTCTCTGACGAGGCTTTCCCCATGACAAGACCTGCCGTAAGGCAGAACTGGTGTGTCCTCTTTGATGACAGTGGTCATTTACAGTTTAATGATAGCCTTACAAGCCAACAGTCAGTTAAGTAAATAAATTAATACTGTAGAACATCCAAAATTATGTGCTGTTCATTTGGAAGACATTTGTCTCACCCTCCTTTTTTCTTCAGCGAGAGAATTTTGAGGCATCCTTCCCCCTGGACTCTCTGAAACATTTTTTAATGCCTCAACTCATGGCAGAGGAACAAGAACAGTTCCTTTTACAACAACATTTTACTGCAATATTGACCTTATTGCTTATGTTTGGTTAATAGTTCTGGTTAGGAGATATTCAATATATATTACTATTATATATCTCAGCAGCTGATTACAAATACATATTAACAATAATTCTGGAAGATCTATCTATGTAGGAAAGCTCCGTACGGGTGCAAAATGTGGAAGCGGAAGAAGATAGATATGAAACGATCAGATGCCTCTGAAATATGCAATTACTGGAGAGTGTTGGAGATCTGATGGATTGCTAGGATAAGGCATCGGAACGTCAGATGGGTTGTCAGAGTAGGGAATGAGGACGTTCGGCAATCAGTCAACGAGAAAAATTCATATTAAATTACATAATGAAACGAAGAAATAGACAGGATGGCGAAATATTACGATATGAGTCGTTGATGAAAGGATGAAGAGGAAAACAGTCGAAAGTGCTGACGTAGATATAAGTATATAAGACAGTTTATAAGATTCAGTGTATTAATTATACTGAAGTGAAGAGAACAGTGAAACTGAATCAAATCAAACTTTGCATTAATAATAGGAAGAACCTAAATAATACATGCAAACAGACTTAAATCGCAAATGAAAGACAAATACACGTTAAAACTACAAAACAGCTATGAAATTATGTTTTTAGATCAATATACATAATGTTTATCAACGGGGTAGGAAGAAAATGGTTCAAATGGCTCTGAGCACTATGGGACTTTACATCTGTGGTCATCAGTCCCCTAGAACTTAGAACTATTTAAACCTAACTAACCTAAGGACATCACACACATCCATGCCCGAGGCAGGATTCGAACCTGTGACCGTAGCAGTCGCGCGGTTCCGGACTGAGCGCCTAGAACCGCTAGACCACCGCGGCCGGCGGGTAGGAAGAGAGAGAGAAGAAACATAAAGAAGAACTCGTCCACCATTAAAGGTTTAGATGCTTTGAAATAGCTTCCGAGCATGTTACCATTACACCTAACCAACACCAACTTTTGGATGTGAGTAAGCTGTCTCGGAAAGCCACTGGGACAGTTTATGACACGCTTTCTAAATCTGTATGTATGGCTACACCACTACGTTTTACACTTCATGAACATCGTAAAAACACTGTGTAAGCATCTTAAATGTCTCGGATTAAACGGGTAGTATGCTTTGGAGCAAGTCTGCAAGTGAATGCCATCAATATCTAGGCATAACGTTGCAAAGCGATGCGAAGTAGAATGAGCACGACAGGGTGTTAGCCGGGAAGGCGAATGCTCGACTTCGTTTTATTGGGAGAATTTTTTGAAAGTGTAGCTCGTCTATAAAGGAGACGGTGCATAAAAGGCTAATGTGACTCATCAAGTACTGATCAAGTGTTTGGGATCCCCACCAGGTCGGATTAAATGAGGACGTCGAAGAAATTCAGAGGCGTGTTGCTAAATTTGTTACTAGTAGGTTCGATCAACACGCAAGTATTACGGAGATGCTTCGTGAACTCAAACGGGAACCCCTGGAGGGAAGACAACGTTCTTCTAGCGAGGCACAATTGAGGAAATTTAGAGAACCGGCATTTGAGGCCGACTGCAGATCGATTCTACAGCCGTTAAAATACATTTCGCATAAGTACCACGAAGATAAGATGAGATAAATTAGGGCTTGAACAGAATATTACAGAAATTTGTTTTTCTCTCGATCCATTCGCAAATGGAACAGGAAATGTATTGTCCAGTAGTGGTAAATGGAATTCTCCGCCATGTACCGTACGGTGGCTTGAGGCGTGTGTATGTGGATGGATGTGGGTGGATGGAACAGAAGATATCCCCAATCAGTCAGAAAATAGAGACCTATGAATTGTACTGAGTGTATAAAAATATGCTGAAAATGCGTAATACTACTCTGCGAGTAGTTTCGGAGTATGGCTAATTTTTCAAGGAACACACGCATAACTGAAGCACGAATAGAGGTGCATGCGCGCCACGTTTTTTGTTATAAATCTTACAAGTTTTTTTCATAGCCATTAAAAATTCACAGTCACAAATTTTCATAACTATTTTTATGGGTTTAGAAATCTGTATGGGGCTAGCAGAAAATATTTTATACTTTTAATCCGATTTAAAAACCTTTTATACTGTAAGTAGGCTGTTTAGGTTTTTGTGTTGGTAACGCCACGTAGCGCTCTGTATGAAAATCACTGACTGTGCTGTGTGCAGTCTGTGGCTGGTTTGCATTGTTGAAATATTCGCTATTGTAGTGTTGGGCAGTTGGATGTGAACAGCGCGTAGCGTTGCGCAGTTGGAGGTGAGCTGCCAGCAGTGGTGGATGTGGGAAGAGAGATGGCAGAATTTTGAGAGCGGACGATCTGGACGTGTGTCCATCAGAAAGAGTAAATTTGTAATACTGGATATCATGAACTGATATATATATATATGATCACTTTTCAACATTATTAAGGTAAATACATTGTTTGTTCTCTATCAAAATCTTTCATTTGCTAACTATGCCTATCAGTAGTTAGTGCCTTCAGTAGTCAGAATTTGTTATTCAGCTGGCAGTACTGGCGCACGCTGTATTGCAGTAGTTTGACTAACGAAGATTTTTGTGAGGTAAGTGATTCATGAAAGGTATAGGTTATCGTTAGTCAGGGCCATTCTTTTGTAGTGATTATTGAAAGTCAGATTGCGTTGCGCTAAAAATATTGTGTGTCAAGTTAGTTCAAAATGGATCAAATGGCTCTGAGCACTATGGGACTCAACTGCTGAGGTCATTAGTCCCCTAGAACTTAGAACTAGTTAAACCTAACTAACCTAAGGACATCACAAACATCCATGCCCGAGGCAGGATTCGAACCTGCGACCGTAGCGGTCTTGCGGTTCCAGACTGCAGCGCCTTTAACCGCACGGCCACTTCGGCCGGCAGTCAAGTTAGTGATGATCAGAATAAGTAAAGAGAGAAGGTCTGAGTACGTTCAGTTTTGCTCAGCTGTTTGAAAATCAAATGGCGTAAGAGGTTTATCAGCACCGTAATTTATTAATTTTTCTAAGGGGATGTTTCAATACTAAAAATTTATTTTTATTTGAATAATTATTTGTTGCTCAGTCTATCTGCAGGCAACTTTTTTCATTTTCATAACAAACCATATGAAAACTGAACTAGACTACATATACATACCTACACCACAAACAACACACCAATATTATATGCTGTTTGTCCTATTACTTACGAGTATTGAGCCAGGAGAAATGAGAGTGTATATGGTTCAGTACGCCCTGTGATTTATCTTTTATTATTATCACTACCCCTACGCAAGATATATTTCGGAAGCAGCTGAATGGTCACACAGTCCTCCTCGAACACACGTTCATTAAATTTAGCAAATACGCTTTCACGGGAACTTTTATCCAAAGATTGTCATTTAAATTCCCCGATTGCCTCCGTTGGTTTCTTTTGTGATATACAAACCTGTTACTATTGTGGAAACGCGTCTATGAAATCGAAGTCTGTTGCCATGCCCACTGGATAAGGACTCCATACGGCGGAACAATAGCATATACGATTCACGTTACAAGTGAACTACTCTTTCCCGGAGCTGTTGCAACAAACCTGTCTTTCATTTGCCTTTCTCATTAGTGCTTTAACATGTTCGACACGTCCCGTATACCTTCTCAATGTTGCGTCTGCCACCGTAGCTGAGTATTCACCGTGGATGGATGTCACGTCGGTTCGATTCCTGGTAATGTCAAGGACTTTTCTTCTTTCGTAGGGGAACTGGTACGCTATGCACTCAGCCTCGTGATGCCTGATGCCAATCGAGCGGCTAACTGAATGGGAAGTATCGGCTCCAGAGTCTAGCATAGTCGGCAAAACGACCGGGAGAGCCGTGTGCTGAGCACGTGCCTCTCCGCACCGCATCCGCATCACGATGCAAGGCAGGGAATTTCACGGCGGCCGGTTGACATCCCTTGGGCTTTCAAAAATGGTTCAGATGGCTCTGAGCACTATGGGACTTAACATCTGAGGTCATCAGTCCCCTAGAACTTAGAACTACTTAAACCTAACTAACCTAAGGACATCACACACATCCATGCCCGAGGCAGGATTCGAACCTGCGACCGTAGCAGCCGCGCGGTTCCGGACTGAGAGCCTAGAACCGCTAGACCACCGCGGCTGGCCTTTGGGCTTTCAATGCGTGCACGAGGAGATCGTTTCGTTAGAAATATTATCCCTATACATTTAAACGATGTGATGTACTCAAGAGATTTGCAAGTAATCTTGGACATATCTTCTGGTAAACCTTCCGGGATGTAAGGTCGTGGTCCGGAGGAGAAACACCCCTCTGAAGATGTCCAGCGCAGCTCTGGACGAAACGTTAGGAGCTGAAAAGTTTCGTGGACCACGACCTTACATCCCGGAAGGTTTACCAGAAGATATGTCATCCGGTCGTGAAAGCCTTCATACTATAATCTTCGACATAATCAGGTTCTTCCGCATTTCTGTAGGTATTTTCTTGCTTCGATAGCCATTTAAAGAGAGATGGCATTCATTACAAATCGTGTAAATTTTGTCCAAATCTTTCTGCATTTACTTACGTTTACCCATTTTTGATTCTCTTAACTGTTGTCTATTTTTCTTCAGCGAACAACCCATGGTTCTACCGATCACATCTGATAAATGTTAAGAACACCAGAGATGGTGTTACGCTTTCTTGTGGTACATCCGATGTAGCTTCCGTCTTTGCTGAACCGCAGTAGCACGTGTCATAGTCACATACACTGACCAGCCAGGACATTATGATCACTTGCCTAATTGCCGATATATGTCGACTTTTCGTATGGATAACAGTGGCAAGGCGTAGTGACATGGAAGCAAAGAGGTCTTGGTAAGTCGCTGGAGGGAGTTGGCATCACATCTGCACACATGAGTCTCCTAATTCCCAAAAATTCTAGGGAGGGGAGCGATGAGCACTGACGCCACGTTCAGTCACATCCCTCATGTGTTCGATCGAGTTCAGATCTGGTGAGATTGAGGGACCATCGCATCAATTGTAACTCGCCACTGTATACCTGAAACCACTCCATCACACTCCTGGGCTTGTGACATGGCACATTATATTGCTGAAAAATGCTACGTCTGTCGGGAAAAGTGACTGTCATGAAGGGGTGTACGTGGCCTGCAACAAGTGTACGATACTCTTTGGCCGCCGCGGTACGTTGCACGAGCTCCACTGGACACATGGATGTCCACGTTAATGTTCCCCAGAGCATAAAGAAGCCGCCACCAGATTGTCTCCGTTCAAAATGGTTCAAATGGCTCTGATCACTATGCGACTTAACTTCTGAAGTCATCAGTCGCCTAGAACTTAGAACTAATTAAACCTAACTAACCTAAGGACATCACACACATCCATGCCCGAGGCAGGATTCGAACCTGCGACCGTAGCGGTCGCTCGGCTCCAGACTGCAGCGCCCAGAACCGCACGGCCACATTGTCTCCGTCTCGCAGCTCATGTCAAGGAGCTGTTCCCCTGGAAGACGAGACGGATTCGCGCCCTCTCATCGGCATGACGAAAAAAGTATCGGGATTCATCATACCATGCAACGCTCTGCCACTGTGCCAACGTCCAGTGCGGATTGTCACGTGTACATTTAGTCGTAGTTGCCGACGTCGTGGTGTTACCTTGGTACATGCATGGGTCGCTGCGGAGGCCGTCGTTAGGAGTGTTTCGTCCATTTTTTGTTCAGACACACTTGTAACCTGCCCAGCATTAAAGTCTGACGTCAGTTCCGCCACTGTTCGCCACCTGTCCTGTTTTACTAGTCTGCCCAACATACGACGTCCGACATCTGTTGTGCTGGGTGGACGCCCAACCACACGACGTCTGGACGTGATTCCACCGTGGTTTCCCACGTGTTGAAGACACTCACCACGGCATTTCTCGAAAACCCGACAAGTCGTTCAGTTTCCGAAATACTCGTGCCAAGCCTCCGGCCCATCACACTCTGCCCTCGGTCAAACTCAGATAGATCGCGTGCCTTCCCAATTCTACACACGGACAGCACGCTCACTGATACTACATGCACCGTGCGTGTGTCTGATTAGCAATCATTCCTCACCAAGTGACGCTGCTGTCACCTGTACGTGTTTATATCGATAGTAGGTCAGTGGTCATAATGCTCTTGCTGATTAGCGTACATGAGACGGACGCACACTTGGCATAGTATGTGGACGAAAATAGAGCCACTGCATCCGCGTATATCAGTAGACACAACTACACTCCTGGAAATGGAAAAAAGAACACACTGACACCGGTGTGTCAGACCCACCATGCTTGCTCCGGACGCTGCGAGAGGGCTGTACAAGCAATGATCACACGCACGGCACAGCGGACACACCAGGAACCGCGGTGTTGGCCGTCGAATGGCGCTAGCTGCGCAGCATTTGTGCACCGCCGCCGTCAGTGTCAGCCAGTTTGCCGTGGCATACGGAGCTCCATCGCAGTCTTTAACACTGGTAGCATGCCGCGACAGCGTGGACGTGAACCGTATGTGCAGTTGACGGACTTTGAGCGAGGGCGTATAGTGGGCATGCGGGAGGCCGGGTGGACGTACCGCCGAATTGCTCAACACGTGGGGCGTGAGGTCTCCACAGTACATCGATGTTGTCGCCAGTGGTCGGCGGAAGGTGCACATGCCCGTCGACCTGGGACCGGACCGCAGCGACGCACGGATGCACGCCAAGACCGTAGGATCCTACGCAGTGCCGTAGGGGACCGCACCGCCACTTCCCAGCAAATTAGGGACACTGTTGCTCCTGGGGTATCGGCGAGGACCATTCGCAACCGTCTCCATGAAGCTGGGCTACGGTCCCGCACACCGTTAGGCCGTCTTCCGCTCACGCCCCAACATCGTGCAGCCCGCCTCCAGTGGTGTCGCGACAGGCGTGAATGGAGGGACGAATGGAGACGTGTCGTCTTCAGCGATGAGAGTCGCTTCTGCCTTGGTGCCAATGATGGTCGTATGCGTGTTTGGCGCCGTTCAGGTGAGCGCCACAATCAGGACTGCATACGACCGAGGCACACAGGGCCAACACCCGGCATCATGGTGTGGGGAGCGATCTCCTACACTGGCCGTACACCACTGGTGATCGTCGAGGGGACACTGAATAGTGCACGGTACATCCAAACCGTCATCGAACCTATCGTTCTACCATTCCTAGACCGGCAAGGGAACTTGCTGTTCCAACAGGACAATGCACGTCCGCATGTATCCCGTGCCACCCAACGTGCTCTAGAAGGTTGAAACGTCCCCTTAGAACAATTTATACAAAACTGTGCTTAACCTGGCACACAATAATTTTAGCGCAACGCAATCTGACATCCCTGCAAAAGAATGGCCCTGAGTAACATTAAACTATACCTTTCAAAAATCACTTACCTCACAAAAATCTTCGTTACTCGAACTACTGCAATACAGCGAGCGCCACTACTGCCAGCTAAATAAAAGATTCAAACTACGGAAGGCACTAACTACTGATAGGTATAGTTAGCAAATGAAAGATTTTAATAGTGAACAAACAATGTATTTACCTTAATATTCATAATTGACATCCAGTCTTACAGATTATCAAAACTCCGCCATCTCTCTCCCCACATCCACCACTGCTGGCGGCTCACCTCCAACTGCGCAACGCTACGCGCTGTTCACATCCAGCTATAGCAGTTCATGACAACAATGGCAGACAACAATGCAAACTAGCCACATACTGCACACAGCACAGCCAGTGATTTTCATATAGAGCGCTACGTGGGATTACCCATATAAAAATCTAAACAGCCTACTTACAAGGTGTAAGTCAACTACCCTGGCCAGCAAGATATCCGGATCTGTCCCCCATTGAGCATGTTTGGGACTGGATGAAGCGTCGTCTCACGCGGTCTGCACGTCCAGCACGAACGCTGGTCCAACTGAGGCGCCAGGTGGAAATGGCATGGCAAGTCGTTCCACAGGACTACATCCAGCATCTCTACGATCGTCTCCATGGGAGAATAGCAGCCTGCATTGCTGCGAAAGGTGGATATACACTGTACTAGTGCCGATATTGTGCATGCTCTGTTGCCTGTGTCTATGTGCCTGTGGTTCTGTCAGTGTGATCATGTGATGTATCTGATCCCAGGAATGTGTCAATAAAGTTTCCCCTTCCTGGGACAATGAATTCACGGTGTTCTTATTTCAATTTCCAGGAGTGTATTAACCTTTAAAATGGGTTGGCTTATAGCCCATCAATAGGCATACATTCTAATCTGCTTGTTGATATTCGATTGGAACGTTCTTGGGAGGTATACTTTCTTAACGGCGAAATTATTTACAATGAATAATCGCAGCAGTGCGTTTATTACGGCAGCTGCAGTCGGGTCAAATGTGTGACGCAAAAGTGTTAGACAGAGTGCACGCCAGATCAGTAGGCTGCGGCGGCGGCGCGGTGGAATCTGGAGCATCCCTCGCACAAATCAGCGATCCGCTGCGCTGCGCTGCGCTCGTGCAGAAGGTCGGAGCAATTTGGGAGCGGGCCGCACTTTCACTCGCAATGGCGTGAGTGCTACCGGGGCCATCATTACGTGTCGGCCGCATTGTCACGAGGTTACCGGAGAAGACGACCTCACTCCGCTGGCCGTACCGACATCATCTGCTCACCTGTAAGTAATTGTAGCAGCTCTCGAGAAATTGCAGCATATAATCTCTCCACTTTAAATACATGAGCAAACCTTGCACGAGTGTTTACAGCGGGATCTGAAAAAAAGGTCGTGGTAATTTGGAGTACGTTCTTCTCCCTGTGTCCTCGACGGGAAACATCTCTTAACACCTCCCTCTCACCACCACGATCACCTAATAACGCTTGATGCAAACTCTCAGCACTAACTAATTGTTCACATGTGTTAAGAACGTTACCTCCTGAATTTACGTCCAGCATTCTAACGTGTCCTCACGTCAGTCCACGTGACTCTTTCTCTATCAAGGTCCCCGGCAGTGCATTATTACGATGAGCGTTCAATAAGTAATTCAAAACATCTTTTTCTCGGTCAGTTTCGATTGAAAAAATGCGTCATTTGTAGTGGGACATCGTGGAACATTCCCGCTTCAGACCCTATAGTTTCATGAAGTTCTGATATGTGCTATATGTAGCTTTCAAAATGGTGTTCGTAACGGAGGTGCGTTCCAAGCATAGAGTTTTCACCGAGTTCCTTTAGGTGGTAAAAAAAGAGCATCGCAGATATTCATAGGCGTTTGCAGAATGTCTACGGAAACCTGGCAGTGAACAAAAGCTCGGTGAGTCGTTGAACGAGGCGTTCTTGTTTGTTTGTTTTGTTTTGTTTTATTTGGCCTCCAGAGTTTGTACTCTATTTAGCCATCGAGAATACATGTTACACAGAATACACAATTGTACAAAGAAAATACAAAAATGTATTTACAGACTCTCAAGCTTTTACCACAATAAACGTTTAACAAATAGATTGATAAGTAAACTAGACATTTTTGTGTAATCAATTCACACTGCTTCTTAAATTTAATAATAATAGTGATACAGATAAATGAAAATATGAATCCTAGAGATTTTTTCCCCATAGTGTTAAGAAAATTGACACTCATTTTATGCAGACGAATGTCTTTAGAAACGAAAAGAGAAGACTCTGATTGAGGGAGAAGGTCCTCAAAAAATTTCGATCGTTCATTGTCAAATTTGGAACTCTGAAACAAAGTTTGGTTTACATCGGCTTCTGACTCGGAATCACACTCACATGCAGGTAAATCGCAATTGTCAATTCTTTATAGATGTAAAGGAAACGAGGGATGGTTAAAGTGAAGTCGATGGTGGAAATAGTAGATCGTTCCAAATGCGTTCTGTAAGCCTCGGCCTTGTAATAATTTCGGTTGTAATGCGTTTTAATGTCCACCTTTCGTTTTTTGGGACTCATTCCACATTTCTTGCCATTGCTGTTTTCCATTGCTCTTGACTTCATGTAAATAGTCTGTATACTGTAATTTCACATCTAGAACATAACGGTTGGTAGTGTTATTCCATCTTCGGAGTCGAAAACTCTGGGAGTCGGACGAGTTTCATATCTTCAAGAACGAAATAGAAGATACAAACTTAATTGCTTCCAAAACTGCGACAGTCTCTGACGTAAAAATTGACGCACTTTTAGGCAGTTTGTAGGTCTCACTGATATGGATCTGAGGGCATAGAAAAGCACTTCAAGTATACTCCTGTTGTGAAATTTTCGGTCCATCAGTATATATACCGATACAAACAGGCCACTGAGCTTCAATGCGACAATTAAATCTGAAAGTTTGGTTCACACTCGGCGAGGCTGTCATATTATAGTAATAGACGGGAATACTGCAGCTGTGAATGTCGAGATCATATTCAAATAAAGACATATATCAAGAACATCGCAAAGACCATGTGACAGGATACCAAGAGTCAAACCTTGTGCAGACGGCCGGAATATTACGAGAACTATTCGGAAATTAAGATGCGATCGATCGCGAAATAAGAACCACAGTTAGAATCCTATGGAACTTTGCATAGATGTGTTGGACAGTGTCTCTATTACGCCCATCGATTGTGTCACATCACTCTCTTCAGTTCCGAGCGCACAGTGAGCACGTAAAGACTCCTAGAAAATAGTGGCTCTCCGCCTATTGTGAGTACCAGTGGATATTGTGCCTGATTTCATGCAGCCCGCAGAATGTAAGTGTCATGCATTTCTTTCTTCATAACAACACTTGGCCGTACACTGCAGGGGCCGTGAGGAGGCTCCTGCAGCGTTTATAACGGGAAGTGTTTGATCACTACCATACATCCCTCACTTCGCTCCTTCTGATTTTCATCTCTGCTGACATGAACCACTGGCTATGAAGACATCATTTTGGCACACACAACGAACTCCAGACCAGCGTAGAGAAGTGACGGAAAACACAGGCCTTCTATGACAAGGGTCTTGGAAAGTTGGTACAACTTGACAACAAATGCTTAAGACGGAGCGACGACTATGAAGAGAAGTAGTTGGAAGGTATAGCAAATTGTTGCAAGTAAAACATTTTTAATTTTCGTTCTGCTTCCCATTTCTCGACCGATCGGACCTTACTTTTCGAATAGCCCTCGTATTTCTTCTGTTGCAGGCATTCCGTAATTGGTAAAGGCGGTCTCATTATAGTCAGGATTTTTCATAAGGGCCATTCCTTGGATGAAAAATTTATCTGACAGCATGTAACGTTTAATGCTTAAAGGGAATCTCTCCTGCCGCCACCAAGAGAGCATTTGTAGGCGTCGAGCGCGTGGCACCAAGGTAGGTACGAATGGCTCTGAACTGAAAAGTATTTAATTTGAAGAAGTAAAGCTTAGGCACATTGTGGTCCAGCATACAACCATAATCCAGTCTAGATCTAATAATCTCTCAATACATCATATGTAGAACACTTTGATGTGTTCCACACCATACACCAGTGAGAAAGCGAATTACATTTAATACTTTCCCTCATTTATCAACAATAGATTATACGTGAGGCGTCCAGCTGAGCCGAGAGTCAAATATCATACTGAGGAATCGAGCTTGAGATTTTATCTGGAAAACATTCTTTCCGCATGTCGCGCGATCAACAATGCAAGCAGTGTTCGATATATAAAAAGGTACGATCACGGATTTCTCAGCCGAGATCTCCAACCCATTGTTAGACAGCTATTCATCAATGTGCTCTATAGCAGTGAGTAACTCCGCTTTAGCCTGGATATATGAATCACAGTTGAATAAACACAAACATCGTCTGCATATTGTAGACCCGCCAGGGTAGCCGAGAGCGGTAACGCGCTGCTTCCTGGACTTGGGTAGGCGCGCCGGCCCCGGATCGAATCCGCCCGGCGGATTACCGACGAGGGCCGGTGTGCCGGCCAGCCTGGATGTGGTTTTTAGGCGGTTCCACATCTCGCTAGGTGAACACCGGGCTGGTCCCCATGTTCCGCCTCACTTACACTCGACGCAGACAGTTGGGGTACACTAATTCCGTCCCGGGGGGTACGGGGTGGCGGCAGGAAGGGCATCCGGCCACCCCTTAAACATTAACATGCCAAATCCGACTAACGATGGCTGACCCTGCGTAACTTCGGGACAAGGCTCAAGCGATAGAATCGTCTGCATATTGTAAAATTTTTGTCAGGAGAGTGATTGTTCTTTCTAAATCATAAGTATACAGAGTATACAAGAGGAGCTTAAAATTGCACCCTGGGGGAGGCCCTGAGAGACAAAATACGCACCGAGCATGTTTCCTTTAAATCTGGTATAGACTGTTCTTTGGGCAACCACACAATTGATGCCATCTGTCATCCTCGAATAAATGCCAAGATCCGTCAGCCTGTTCAAGAGAATCGGTTATGTACACGTGACCAAAAGCGGCCACACGTGACCACGAAAAGCGGCGACGATCTTCTTCTTCCTTTTTTTTCGTGTGAAAGGCTGAGATGATGTCCATTGCAGGCGAATAGACATTGTCAATAGTCCCTTAGGCTTTTCTAAATCCGGATTGACTCCGAGGCATTAAATTACACTTTTCAGGCGAGCATTGTTACACAAAACGACAATGCGATCAGTCGATAGTTAGAGGAGATATTTGGATCTTTCCCTTTTTTCAGAAATAGAATTATAACCTGCGTCTTCCAAGTTCCCAATAGGTCGTGTTTCTTCAATACTGATTAAAAATGACCAATAGCAAATCATTTGCTTCCATGGGAAGAATCTCAATCATAGGATAATATATGGAATCAATACCCAGACAGCTATCACTCGACGTTTTTGTAGCATCGTTTAGTTCTTCTTTCAAGAATGGACGAAGCAAGATAATATGATAGTCATCTTCAACTATAGGTACATGTTGGGACGGGACCGTTGGAGGAACGAGCGTATCAATAAATCCCTCTATCCAAGAAGTTGCACTAGGAAGAGAGGATAGCGGATGGCTGTTTCTAAAAGCCTTTGTTTTATACCAAATGATCAACATACCGGTTGCATAAAATATTTGTTTAGTATCAACGTTTAAAGTTATGAAGAACTCTGCTGGGAGATGATCTGATCCCACACTGTCAGTTTTAACGTAACAGGTATTGGTTTGTCTGTCCCTGTATGATATGGGGTGCAGGGTTTCAAGCATCATCAAACGGTGTTGTCAGCTTACACGCTTAGTTTCTCATTAGTCCTGGTCGTTTCTGGAACGTCAGTGGTGTGTGAATTGTAGATCAGAGGAAACAGGATGCCGGCTGTGTTACACCTGCTTCAAGTCGTTTGAGGTGGCATCGTCTGCATAGTCTGTCTTGCAATAATGTCCGTGTGAATCGTACTGTTTTGGTCGGTATTCCTAGTATTGCCAGCTATCACAGTGGCCGTTCGTGCCAGATTTTGTCGATCGCACGCTCTATGTCCTAAACGACAGCTAGCATGCAGCGTCCGTTATTGATAGGTTTTGTTGTCTATCATAAGTCTTAGTAAAGAGTCATTCGCAGATCTTTGGTTCCTGAAACCATCTTGTGTGTCTGGGAACAGATAGTGTTCGTCATCAAACTTTGTCAATCTGTTCGTGAGTATTCTTTCATATGTTTTTCTTACGACGTCTAGAAGTGAGATGGGTCTGTAGGACTTTGGGTCGTCAGTGGCTTTTCTGGTTTGGGTATCATTATGGTTTTCGTCACTCTCAACGCCACAGGTATAGTTTCATTTGTAAAGCTGTAACTAAACAATGTCATTTATATGGGGAGTATTACCGTCAGGGGGAATTTTCATAAAGGTAGTCTAGTTACAACATTTCCACGTGGAACGGAATTACGTCCAGCTTCTATGGCATTAATTAGTTCATCATCTGTTACTTCACACATATATGTGTACCGTCTTCCTTCTTCACTACTGTGGGCATCGCTAACAGTCCTGTTAACTCTTTCTGGAGATGGGCTGTGTGAAGTTGCCGTCAAGGTGATCGTCTTAGGGGAAAGAGTGTACTTCTTCCAGCACTTTCTCGAAGGCTTCAGCCTTCCCTCTGTCATTCGTGGTCGGTGTTGCCTCTGCAAGAAGGTAGGAGCTGGGCTTGGTTGCTGGTCCCGTACTGGTTTTAGATTTCTTCCAGAACTTTTGATTGTCAGAGAAGTTCAGTAAAACAAGGGGTGAAAAGCATTATATCTAGTGCAGAGCTTCAACGGAAGGAAGCAGACGGCATTGTGGGAGCTCCATAGATGACTATCGTTACGTTATTGTTTCAATAACATCCATCCTGTAGCCCAGATCTCGCAACTTTCGACTTCCATCTTTTTGGACCAGCGAAGGATGCACTCCGCAAGAAGCAGTACGTGGATGATGAGGAGGTTACTGATGCACCAAAACGTTGGCTCCGACGTCGACTAGTAGAGTGCTACCATACGGGCATACAGGCGCTCCCTGTAAAGTGGCGCATGGCCGTCGCATTGAACGGAGGTTATGTTGAAAAAATGTATTTTGTAGCCAAAAGAGTGGGGAATAATATGGTGTGTTGGAATACTGAATACGACCAGCCTGCTTTCAGAAAAGCATTACCTACTGAACGCCCCTCGAACAAGTGAGCTGTCGTAGTGACTAACATCTCAGTGTTTTTTTTTTTTCTTCAGGAGGATCCGGTTCCGTATTCCTGTCCCTGCGTCGAAACACATTTGTCGTAATTTGCGTAAATCACTTCCTCCACCCTTCCCAGTTTGACAGAAGCACGATCATTAAAGACCGTGATCTTAACTTGGCTTTCTGCTCTAATTTACTTCCTTTTTATATTTTTTCATGGTTGAAAAATAATATACAGATTAGACAGGACCACTGCGAGATGGACATCTGTTGGCCTTATAATAGGGCATTTGTGTCATTCATTGGATTCTTGCAGCATAGAGGCGCTCCTAACAACAGTTGCTGAAATCGAACGTTTTCCCTTTTCATAAACTTTACATTATTTCCTCACAGCCCACATTTTTTTCGTATCTTTGAGACACGTGCATACTTTTCTAAGAAAGAGATATAGCGTTGTTATCAAAATCTGATCTTTGACGTAGCACTGGTGACATTTAGCTTGCGATAAGAAATCTGAAGTGGCTGTCTGAGAATAAGCTCCTTTTTGTGCTTGAATCAGACACTCTATAGGCGTGCAGAAAGAAAAGTAGTAGAATTCCAATGTCCAGGATGGCAAGTTCCGTACCGCAGTACATAACTTATGCAAAATCACAACTTCTTCCAGTTACTGTGCCTATTATGTAGATTAAGATCTCCTCCCTCCGCCATAACGAATTTCGCTAAATAAATGTCGTGTGACTAGGGCCTCCCGTCGGGTAGACCGTTCGCCAGGTTCAAGTCTTTCGATTTGACGCCACTTCGGCGCCTTGCGCGTCGATGGGGATGAAATGATGATGATTAGGACAACACAACACCCAGTCGCTGAACGGAGAAAAATCTTCGACCCAGCCGGGAATCGAACCCGGGCCTTTAGGATTGACATTCTGTCGCGCTGACCACTTTTTTTTTTTAATCTCATTTTGTTCGCTTTTGCTCGTCGCATCTTCTCGGGGCGGACGTCGTAAGACACCCTTTTAAGTTCTTTGTTGATCGATTAACTCAGTTTTTTTTTATTACAGAGGGCAGCTACCCCTCTGACCGAAAACGCTGAGCTACCGTGCCAGTTCCACTCAGCTACCGGGGGTGGATATGAATTTCGCTTATACCTCATATTTCGTTACTTTGGTTTGTAAGTCGTATCGTATTTTAACACATTCACTCCAAGTAGCACTACACGGGTTGTAACGGGTATAACAGCACAAACATGCCACAAACATTTTGACCCGATGTTTTCCGCTTGGTCGTAACCGCATCACTAATTGGACTATGCCCGTCGGTTTAGACTAACCATTTTTCGCCCACGCATCCATGCTTCAGCACCTGACTTGCTACCCAGGGGAAAATAAGCAGTAATGGCTTGATCTTGCCACACATACTTCGAGGTACTAACCAACCTAAAAGCATACGACTCGTAATAGCTGTAATTATTAGTCTGCAAATGACGTGAATACCGATGTTATATTGTTCAGTGCATCGTTGTCAGTCACCAACAGAAACATCTGCACTTATATCCGTTTCACACTGTATATTCTCGAGAAAATAATTTCTTTTAATGAACATCATGTTTTATTTATATCACTGTGCTTAGCTAGTTCCTATTCCCTAAAACCTGAGAGTGTCCAAACATATCTCATTTCTCAACGTAAAACAAGCATTAATACCGAAATTAAATTACTTAACTTTAACGTCTATTGAGACCAGGTGAAGGTTCTTCCAAACTTCACCTCCATAGTCAACTCAGAACATTTCAGTTCGAGTGACTGAAATAAAATAACGGCAACGTTTATGTTTTGAAACTTTAAACAGCGAAAAATTACAAGTGATGTAAATAATTACTATGTAAACACATTATTTGCTCCCCAATCCGAAAGACCGTCCCCAGAATGTCAGTTTTGCGGTGAGTAACGAAATAGTTTTGACGTTTCACGACAACTGGGTACACACGCTACTAGCCAGTATCAAATACATCATCTTTTAGTTGAGACAAATTATAAGCCGTAAGAGAACATAACATCAGTGAAAGTAGGAAACTACATAGATGACATACATGGGTAGCATGATACTAGTTCCCCGGCTTGAAATCTTGATTGGAAGCCCGCACTTACTTGTCTTACTTCCTTTCTCCCTCCTGGTTTCTGAAGCACTCTTTCAAAACAGCTGCGTGTCAGTGAAATGATAAAATATATCTTTTAGAATGCTCGCGCACTGTACCTTAAACAGGCTGCATATTTTATATCAAACAAGACACATACGTTTCGCTTTAATAATTGTTTCCTTGCTTTATAGACAGTTTGCTGCACAGCCTTGAAATCCAACACTACATAACATTTATTAAGATTTAAAGAAGAAAATGGTATACTGTAGGAAGGAAAAGAGAGAAGAAGAAGAGAATAACGGAAGTCGGTACAATGAGGTTACAAGTCATCGGATAGCGATATCCACGTATACAGATGGCGGTAGTATCGTGTACACAAGGCATAAAAGGGCAGTGCATTGACGGAGCTGTCATTTGTACTCAGGAGATTCATGTGACGAGGTTTCCGACGTGATTATGGCCGCACGACGGGAATTAACAGACTCTGAATGCGGAATGATAGTTGGAGCTAGACGCTTGGGACATTCTGTTCCACAAATCGACAGTGAATTCAATACTCCGAGATACACAGTGTCAATAGTGTGCCGAGAATACCATATTTCAGGCATTACCTTTCATTGCGGACATCGCAGTGGACGACGGCCTTCACTTAACGACCGAGAGCAGCAGCGTTTGCGTAGAGTTATCAGTGCTATAAGATAAGCAATACCGCTTGAAATAACCACGGAAATCAATGTGGGACGTACGAGGAACGTATCCGCTACGACAGAGTGGCGAAATTTGTCGTTAATGGGCTATGGCAGCACACATTCGACGCGAGTGCCTTTGCTAACAGCACGACATCGCCTGCAGCGCCTCTCCTGGGTTCGTGGCGGTATCGGTTGTACCCTAGACGACTGGAAAACCGTGGCCATGTCAGATGAGTCCCGATCTGAGTTTCTAAGAGCTGATGGTAGGGTTCGAGTGTGGCGCAGACCTGACAAAGCCACGGATTCAAGTTGTCAATAAGACACTGTGCAAGTTGGTAGTGGCTCCATAATGGTTTCGGCTGTTTACATGGAATGGACTGGGTCCCTCGATCCAACTGAACCAGTCATTGGTCGGAAAAAGTTATGTTCGGCTATCTGGAGATAGCCTTTCATGTACTCCATATTCCCAAATAACTACGGATTTTTTATGGGAGACAATGCGCCAAGTCGCTGGTCTAGAACTGTTCGCTACTGGTCTGAAGAACATTCTGGACAGTTAGAGTGAGCGAGTTGGGCACCCAGATCGCCCGAAGTGAATCCCAACGAACATTTATGGACATATTCGAGAGGTCAGTTAGTACACAAAACCCTTCACTAGTAACAATTTCGCAATTATGGACGGCTGTAGAGGCAGCATGGCTCAATATTTCTGCAGGGGACCTCCATCGACATGTTGAATCCATACCATCTCGAGTTGCTGCACTATGTCGGGCAAAAGGAGGTCCGATACGATGTTAGGCGGTATTTTTGTCACTTCAGTGTGTATACGATAGAGAGAAAGGCAAGGAACTACTTAATGTCACAAATGTATCGCATAATAATAAACAGACTACAAGTAGAAGATAAAAAATACTGAAAAACTAAAGTGTTATTGTTCAGAATTCTGTTATTGTTTCACCTGAACATGATGAAGGGCAGTACATCAATCGCAGTCCCTGACTCCGTATCTGGAGCACTGCAGCACCCGTAGCATTCAGTGTCGTAAAGCGCGGACTGCTGCATTGCGGTATATGTTCACACTGATCTTTAGTTTTTCCGCAGTATAAGGTGTCATCCATCAGATGTGACTGTGGTTCTCTCTGTTATCCGATACTGCTGGCTCCGTTGACATGGGATGCTGTCGTCACTTCTACTGCTGGTGGCAAAAATAGCATAAGCTCCAGCAACTGAATGTGTAAAAAGTCGGAAGCGCTGGTACTCTTCAGGATCTCGGGAGTTGAAGCTCACAGTACATACTGAGAACATCATGCGCTCCGAACCAAGTGATGACATCTGTCGTCATTTCTTTGAACTTTCTCTTCTGCCGCCTGGATCTTCAGTGATACTGCGTTATTAGTCACTATCTAGCTTCGTATTCTCATTCGTCCCTGGAGTTACAGACATTTATGTAGATCTTTGGTGGAATATATAGGGTGTTACAAAAAGGTACGGCCAAACTTTCAGGAAACATTCCTCACACACAAAGAAAGAAAATATGTTATGTGGACATGTGTCGGAAACGCTTACTTTCCATGTTAGAGCTCATTTTATTACTTCTCTTCAAATTACATTAATCATGGAATGGAAACACAGCAACAGAACGTACCAGCGTGACTTCAAACACTTTGTTACAGGAAATGTTCAAAATGTCCTCCGTTAGCGAGGATACATGCATCCACCCTCCGTCGCATGGAATCCCTGATGCGCTGATGCAGCTCTGGAGATGGCGTATTGTATCACAGCTGTCCACAATACGAGCACGAAGAGTCTCTACATTTGGTACCGGGGTTGCGTAGACAAGTGCTTTCAAATGCTCCCATAAATGAAAGTCAAGAGGGTTGATGTCAGGAGAGCGTGGAGGCCATGGAATTGGTCCGCCTCTACCAATCCATCGGTCACCGAATCTGTTGTTGAGAAGCGTACGAACACTTCGACTGAAAAGTGCAGGAGCTCCATCGTGCATGAACCACATGTTGTGTCGTACTTGTAAAGGCACATGTTCTAGCAGCACAGGTAGAGTATCCCGTATTAAATCATGAGAACGTGCTCCATTGAGCGTAGGTGGAAGAACATGAGACCCAATCAAGACATCGCCAACAATGCTTGCCCAAACGTTCACAGAAAATCTGTGTTGATGACGTGATTGCACAATTGCGTGCGGATTCTCGTCAGCCCACACATGTTGATTGTGAAAATTTAAAATTTGATCACGTTGGAATGAAGCCTCATCCGTAAAAAGAACATTTGCACTGAAATGAGGATTGACACGTTGTTGGATGAACCATTCGCAGAAGTGTACCCGTGGAGGCCAATCAGCTGCTGATAGTGCCTGCACACGCTGTACATGGTACGGAAACAATTGGTTCTCCCGTAGCACTCTCCATACAGTGACGTGGTCAACGTTACCCTGTACAGCAACAACTTCTCTGGCGCTGACATTAGGGTTATTGTCAACTGCACGAAGAATTGCCTCGTCCATTGCAGGTGTCCTCGTCGTTCTAGGTCTTCCCCAGTCGCGAGTCATAGGCTGGAATGTTCCGTGCTCCCTAAGACGCGGAGCAATTGCTTCGAACGTCTTCCTGTCGGGACGCCTTCGTTCTGGAAATCTGTCTCGATACAAAAGTACCGCGCCACGGCTATTGCCCCGTGCTAATCCATACATCAAATGGGCATCTGCCAACTCCGCATTTGTAAACATTGCACTGACTGCAAAACCACGTTTGTGATGAACACTAACCTGTTGATGCTACGTACTGATGTGCTTGATGCTAGTACTGTAGAGCAATGAGTCGCATGTCAACTCAAGCACCGAAGTCAACATTACCTTCCTTCAATTGAGCCATCTGGCGGTGAATCGAGGAAGTACAGTACATACTGACGAAACTAAAATGAGCTCTAACATGGAAATTAAGCGTTTCCAGACACATGTTCACATAACATATTTTCTTTATTTGTGTGTGAGGAATGTTTTCTGAAAGTTTGGCCGTACCTTTTTGTAACACCCTGTATATCTGGCAATCTATTAAGAACGCGACATGCTCCTTCATTATGTACTATATCACACAAACTTCGACTTCTCAACTGGTCCTTCTCTACCTTCGATCGAGGCGCTCCTGCATTATAAGCTCATGTGATACAGTTTCTTAATAGTGGCCAACTACTTCACGACTTTTTAACTACTGAAAACGCAAGTCGACCGACCCTCTCAACTAAAATATTCATTGTTTATCAAAGACGTTGCTTCCCAGATCATACACTGCTCAGTCCACAAATTTCTTAGACAATGAAAGAATCCAAAATTGGAGGCAGCCTGACAAGTGACCCTCCCCATACTGTTTCCGACCACAACACTCTATGGAACCACCACTAAAATAGACAGAGAGGACATTTTGATATTATGCAGCTGCAATCTGGACCATACTTGAAGCGACTGTTAAATGAGAACTACAGTGGCCTATGACATAACAGACGATACAGACATGGACTACATCGGCAGTAAAGTGGAACAGATTACAAATAGCTATGGACTCAGTCACACCAATGAAACCAATTAAAAAAAAACACAGACCAACTATCCTGCAAGGCGCTCTGAGACTAATATGGGAATAACGCAGAATTTACACGAAAATTAAAAGGACGAACAACACAGACCTCAATCCTCTGTGGAATAGAATGAATGCACAAAAAAGCGCATAATTTCAGACTATCCAAAGAGGCAATGGTATGAGACTTGTAGACAGCTAGATTTCTGTGACGGTCACAAGTTCTGGAAGAAATCTAAAACCAGTACGGGACAAGCGACCAAGCCCAGCTCCCATCTTCTCGCTGAGGCAACACCGCCGACGAATGACTGAGGGACGGCTGAAGCCTTCGAGAAAGTGCTGTAAGAAGTACGCTCTTTCCCCTGAGACGATCACCTTGACGGCAACTTCACACAGTCCATCTCCAGAAAGCGTTAACAGGACTGTTAGCGATGCCAACAGTAGTGAAGGAGGAAGACGGTACAGAGAAATGTGAAGTAACAGATGATGGACTTATTAATGCCATAGAAGCCGGACGTAATTCCGTTCCACATGGAGATGTTGTAATTAGACTACCTTTATGAAAATTCCCCCTGACGGTAATACTCCCCATATAAATGATATTGTTTAGTTACAGCTTGACAAATGAAACTGTACTTATGGCGTTGCGAATGGCGAAAACCGTAATGTTCACCAAACCAGAAAAGCCACTGACGACCCAAAGTCCTACAGACCCATCTCACTTCTACACGTCGTAAGATAATCATATGAAAGAGTACTCACCAACAGATTGACAAAGTTTGCTGACGAACACCATCTGTTGTCAGACACACAAGCTGATTTCAGAAACAAAGATCGGCGAATGACTCTTTACTAAGACTTACCATAGACAACAAAAAATATCAATAATGGACGCTGCACGCTAGCTTTCTTTTTGGACATAGAGCGTGCGATCAACAAAATCTGCCATGAACGGCCGCTGTAATAGCTGGCAATACTAGGAATACCGACCAAAAACAGGACGACTCACACGGACATTATTGCAAGACAGACTATGCAGAGTACATGTCAACGATACAACCTCAAACGACTTGAAGCAGGTGTAACACAGCGGGCATCCTGTTTCCTGTGATATACACTTCACACGCCACTGACGTTCCAGAAACCACCACGACTAATGAGAAACTAAGCATGTACGCAGACAACACCGTTTCCTGATGCTTGGCACCCTCCACCCCGTATCATACAGAGACAGACAAACCAGTACTAGAATCACTCCAGACATGGATGAGAAAGTGGAGAATAAAACCACACCCCAACAAGATGCAGACGATACTATTTAGACATAGTAAGAAAAGACAAGATGTGAGCACTTAAGCATCCTCCAACTGCCACGGTGCACTTCAGCTAATGACATCTAGACTGCAGCCAAAATGACACCACTGCAGACGTTACACTTCTGCTCTGTCTGATACCTAGAATTCTCATTAGCTACTATCAGCGTACACAACCCTTGAGGCCATCCTTTTGCTATCTCTCGTTTGATTGACTTATAAGGTGGTATCCATGTCACTATCCTGCCGCAACAGTCGTCTCTCAAGCAGCTACTCAAACAGTTCGGTAAATTTAGATGTCTGAACCACGCGAACGACGAACACCATTCAACAGTATCTAACGTACCGGTAACGTCTATCATGACGGCTACAATGTGTTTATCACAATTGTTATCAACGGTTGCAGCCACCTGGTATACAACACCGACGATTGACTTGCCCTTCCTGGAATCTCAGTGTGTTAGATTGAGACATGCTAGTTCTCTGTGTACTGTTTCGTGCTTGTAAAAGTGGTTCCTGTATTTCGTAAAGAGTGTGCAGTAGGTAAATAGAGCTGTACGATTTAGTGACTGTGAAACCTACACTCCTGGAAATGGAAAAAAGAACACATTGACACCGGTGTGTCAGACCCACCATACTTGCTCCGGACACTGCGAGAGGGCTGTACAAGCAATGATCACACGCACGGCACAGCGGACACACCAGGAACCGCGGTGTTGGCCGTCGAATGGCGCTAGCTGCGCAGCATTTGTGCACCGCCGCCGTCGGTATCAGCCAGTTTGCCGTGGCATACGGAGCTCCATCGCAGTCTTTAACACTGGTAGCATGCCGCGACAGCGTGGACGTGAACCGTATGTGCAGTTGACGGACTTTGAGCGAGGGCGTATAGTGGGCATGCGGGAGGCCGGGTGGACGTACCGCCGAATTGCTCAACACGTGGGGCGTGAGGTCTCCACAGTACATCGATGTTGTCACCAGTGGTCGGCGGAAGGTGCACGTGCCCGTCGACCTGGGACAGGACCACAGCGACGCACGGATGCACGCCAAGACCGTAGGATCCTACGCAGTGCCGTAGGGGACCGCACCGCCACTTCCCAGCAAATTAGGGACACTGTTGCTCCTGGGGTATCGGCGAGGACCATTCGCAACCGTCTCCATGAAGCTGGGCTACGGTCCCGCACACCGTTAGGCCGTCTTCCGCTCACGCCCCAACATCGTGCAGCCCGCCTCCAGTGGTGTCGCGACAGGCGTGAATGGAGGGACGAATGGAGACGTGTCGTCTTCAGCGATGAGAGTCGCTTCTGCCTTAGTGCCAATGATGGTCGTATGCGTGTTTGGCGCCGTGCAGGTGAGCGCCACAATCAGGACTGCATACGACCGAGGCACACAGGGCCAACACCCGGCATCATGGTGTGGGGAGCGATCTCCTACACTGGCCGTACACCACTGGTGATCGTCGAGGGGACACTGAATAGTGCACGGTACATCCAAACCGTCATCGAACCCATCGTTCTACCATTCCTAGACCGGCAAGGGAACTTGCTGTTCCAACAGGACAATGCACGTCCGCATGTATCCCGTGCCACCCAACGTGCTCTAGAAGGTGTAAGTCAACTACCCTGGCCAGCAAGATCTCCGGATCTGTCCCCCATTGAGCATGTTTGGGACTGGATGAAGCGTCGTCTCACGCGGTCTGCACGTCCAGCACGAACGCTGGTCCAACTGAGGCGCCAGGTGGAAATGGCATGGCAAGTCGTTCCACAGGACTACATCCAGCATCTCTACGATCGTCTCCATGGGAGAATAGCAGCCTGCATTGCTGCGAAAGGTGGATATACACTGTACTAGTGCCGACATTGTGCATGCTCTGTTGCCTGTGTCTATGTGCCTGTGGTTCTGTCAGTGTGATCATGTGATGTATCTGACCCCAGGAATGTGTCAATAAAGTTTCCCCTTCCTGGGACAATGAATTCACGGTGTTCTTATTTCAATTTCCAGGAGTGTATATTATCGAGTTATTCACATAACAATAAATGATTTTTTTCGTCTGATAAATGGAACCGAACATATTGCATAAAATATGGACGCCAAAAAGCCATTGGATTCGAGACGCGGAACGGTTTCGCCACAAGTCAAGAGTTGCGCATAGCAGTCAGTGTCTGGCGCGGCAGAAACGAGCGTGTCGGCTGTCGTTACGCTAGCCCGAGCCCAGCCGTCTCGCCGTTTTCCATCGCACTGAGCGGTGACGCGAAACAGGCTCACATCGGCTTGTGAGTGGGCGGCTTGACTACTTATGTACAGGAGTACAAACAGCAGTCGTTGTCTTTTGCCCATCAAACAGGGAAACGTTTTAATTAAGTTGTTAATAACCTGTCTTATTTTCGTGCACGTTTGTGACTACTGACCCTCGTAATTGTAATTGTCCTCTAGACTTTTCAAGGAATCTAAGAACATTGACTAAATCAGAGCTAGTTAAGCGGAGGTGACAAATTCTTAATAGAATTCCGGCCATTGTAATCACCAAATAAGTAATTTTCTGATTTTCACAATTCACTACTTGGCGGTTATAAAACACGCAGGATTTTACTGGGATATGAATTTCTGAAATTATGAACAATTCTTGTTGAACACGTGGTTATTTGACACTCATTTCTACAAGGAGATCGTAATATCTATATACAAGTTGAACGTTATTGCATGTTCTGATCTAAAACAGCTCATAACTGCTGACATTCCTACTCTCTTCACAAAATCAACACTCACATTAATGGAAATCTCTCAGACCATCAGTAGTATACGCTGGGAATGTCTACATTAATCCTTATACTAACAATTTATTGCATTTTCCTTGTTCTAGTAGCAGCAACTATTTTCCCAAACTTGGTAACGTATTGCGAAGATGGCAACTTTTATCCATCACAGATGGTGCAATATTTTTGCAATTGACGACAAAGATGATAAAGATTTCAAGCATCTGACGAGTTGCATAATCAGGGTATGAAGTGTGTGAGCCCAGCTTCCCTACTTAAAGGCAGTTCCGATGAACCTTTAAAAGGGTGGTAGGAGACAAGCTGCGACATGGTCGCGAATTGAACAGTTACCCGAATATGGAATAACTTTCCTTTACTTCATGTCTATGGTCACAAATTTCTTGTCATCAGACTACCGGTTTTGGTCTATAACGACCATCTTCAGGTCTGTTTTATGAAAACATATCCTAATATACTGGAGGCATAGTGGCATCGTCAAACGCTAAACGCAAAATTAGCGCCAGCTTCGTCAAATTTATATAAATAAATAGTATATGCAAGAGTCATCTTGTCAGCGGCACTACTGTTACTACTGACAAATGACTCTTGTGTATACTACTATTTATATACATTTGTCGATGCTGGCGCTAATTTTATGTTTAGCATTTGACGATGCCACTATGGCTCCAGTATATTAGGACATGTTTTCATAAAACAGACCTAAGGACGGACGTCATAGACCGAAACCGATAGTCTGATGACAAAAAATTTGTGAAACTAGTGTCAGAAAACTTTGGATTTTCTCACAACGAGGTGTCATTAATAGTGAAAGAAAAGACCATTACAGCCTTTTTTATGCAGCAAGTTGTTATTACTTCACGCATATGTTCAATGAATGAACGAAAATGCTCGATTAAAGAGCGAATACAAGAGACCTGTCTGTCGACCTATTTAAGTGTAGGTTGCAGCATCGTTGTCTGGTGAGGATTTTTCGTGCTAGGAATTGATGATGTATATCTAATTCTACTCTCCGCAAGCCACTTTGTGGTTTCTGGTGGAGTATACTTTTGTACTTTTGGCATCACTGTCACGACTTCCCCCCCCCCCTCCCACCTCCTCCGTCCACCATCGACGAAACTTCCCGTTCCATTCGCGAATGGTGTTTGGGAACAACGGACACAGCAAGCATATGTATAGCCAGTAGTTCCACTAATAACGTAATCGAGCAGTAATGGCTCTATTCGCCTTTTTATGCGCATTGCGTTTCATTCATTGACGTTCAGGGTCAACTTCCAGTCCTTCAATCAATCATTGAACCAAATCTCCCTGGATCTCGCAACCGTCTTCTGGCATCACAAACCTCCTACAAACAAGAGCGTCGGCTGTGAATAGCCTCACGGGCCTTGCGACGTTAACAGTTAGCTCAAGAATATACAGGGCGAGTCAGAGCCTTGCACATAAATAGCAGGAGCTAATAGAAGAGTAGGAAAACAACTTTTGAAAATGAAGTTATTATGATGTTGGGAGTAACCTGAGTCAGAGAAAGTTCTGGCATTTCAGAAACAATAAGATCAAAAAAAAAAATGGTTCAAATGGCTCTGAGCACTATGGGACTAAACTTCTGAGGTTATCAGTCCCCTAGAACTTAGAACTACTTAAACCTAACTAACCTAAGGACATCAGACACATCCATGCCCGAGGTAGGATTCGAACCTGCGACCGTAGCGGTCGTGCAGTTCCAGACTGTAGCGCCTAGAACCGCTCGGCCACTCCGGCCGGCTAACAACAAGTTCAATCAATGCGGACGTGCCTTGGCTTCAGTAAAGATAACATACTGTTTACTAAATAATGTTGTACATCAGAGAATGTGCTCATAACGGTTACCTCCACAATCAATACAGGCATAACATCATCATAGACAATTCTGGAGCGCGCTGCACCGCAGTAATCTCATCAGAACCTGATGAGCAGCGTCTCTTCGTCGGGAACTGGTGTCACGAACACGAGGCTTTTGTGAGGCCAGTTCCCGTCGAAGAAACACTTCTCACGAGGGTACTTGCGAGGTCTAAATTCTACTGGCTAGGCAGTCCAGTCACAAATATGATCAGATAGCCAGTAATCTCGTACTTATATCACTGATTGAAAGTCCAGAACTGTATCAAATTCCTCCTGCAACACATGGTACACGACACGAACATGGACGTCCGTATCTACGGCGCTATGGGCCTCGGGAACGAACAGAGCGAGTTAGTTTTCACACGATTTTCATGTTTATTGTTATAGAAGAGATAATGCATGAGCACGACACTGTTTCCAAAATTCTATGACAGACTGACGTCAGCAGTATAGCACTTTAGTCAATGCGCATTAGTCCGCCAGCCCTTCTTAAAACGAGGAATTACCTGTACTTCTTTTTCGAATCGCTCGTCACGTTTCGTTGCTCTAGCAACCTTGATAGGTGTCATGTATAATTTTGGTATCTGAATCGATTGTGAGCGAGCAGCGATGTTGTAAAGCTATATCGCAAAAGTTAAGTTAGTATCTCTGATGTGCGCGAGAGAGCAGCGGAGCTGACAATATTAAGCTGTGTTACTGTGAGGAAGCAATGGCAATGTTAATTTCAAACATGATTATATCAAGATTGTAGCGGAAACTGATTTGCGAAGGAAGAAGTCTAATAGAATGTCAAAGGTAAATGTTATAATGATGTTACTTTTTTTTCACTATTGCTGCGTCATCGGACTAACTTGGTTACTGTACTAAGAGCTACTAGATTTGAGAGACAGGAAAGTGTATTGTTTGGATGTTAAAAAGATCATTAAATTTAAAATCTGCCTTGAGCACTTTTTCACAGTATACAAAAAAACTTTGTGTTGTCATTTGTGCGCATATTTCATTTTTACCAACCTTTCTCTTACAGTTTTTAATGGATCATGGCACTAAGTGTATTCGAAAAACAGTTAGTTCGATTTGCAGTTAACAGAGAACTCATTGCACCTCTCGAGTGTCTCTGTGTAGTTACAGTAATTTACAGCTTTGGCATTGCGGCGCGCAAGACTGAGCAGTACAGCAACGCGTTATCCAGATTTGCGCAGAATAGTAGTAAGGACAAAAATCTTGATTTTTGTTTTTATTTATTCAATCAGGCCAACTTATGTCATTCAGAGACAGTTCTTGTAACCAATTTTGCAAAACCAATTACTGTGAGTTTCATGTCAGAGTTCATTATTCAGGCAGTTTACACTGTTCAAAATTCTTGCTGTCAGACTGCTAACTTTTACAGTAGGAAAGACTTCCCTGTTCGTTACGGTAATTAATTATTATTGCAGTGCAGCTTTGCTTCACATTACGACAGTTCATTTATTATCACAGGTCAGAACTTACAATAAGAAACAGTATTCCAGTTAGGTTATTTTTAATGATTTAAAAGAGCTATATCTCTCTTACTTTTATTACGAGGGTTGTACAGAAAGTAAGTTCCGATCGATCGCGAAATGGAAACCACAGTGGAAACCAGAAACGTTTTATTAGCAACAGCTAGGTACACCTTCCACTCCGAGTTTTGTCGTAGTGTTGTATCAATTTTCCAGTACCCTCGTCATAGAAAGCAGCCGCCTGTGATTTCTGCCAGTTATCTGCACTGGTCTGCAGCTCGTTGTCTGTGGAAAAATTTTGTCCTTATAGCCAGCGGTTCTTGTGAGCAGGGATGACACTCAGGGGGGCCAGTTTTATATCGACTTAAAAGAACATAAGAATAGTCATTTTTTTCGTATATATATTATATATTTTCATTTTGCGACGGGCATGTTTATATTGCATCTTTGCTCCGGACAGTACTTATTAAATGGTATATACTTTATGTACCATTTATTATTAAATGGTATATACTTTATGGCCCCCCCATGAACCATGGACCTTGCCGTTGGTGGGGAGGCTTGCGTGCCTCAGCGATACAGATAGCCGTACCGTAGGCACAACCACAACGGAGGGGTATCTGTTGAGAGGCCAGACAAACGTGTGGTTCCTGAAGAGGGGCAGCAGCCTTTTCAGTAGTTGCAGGGGCAACAGTCTGGATGATTGACTGATCTGGCCTTGTAACAATAACCAAAACGGCCTTGCTGTGCTGGTACTGCGAACGGCTGAAAGCAAGGGGAAACTACGGCCGTAATTTTTCCCGAGGGCATGCAGCTTTACTGTATGATTAAATGATGATGGCGTCTTCTTGGGTAAAATATTCCGGAGGTAAAATAGTCCCCCATTCGGATCTCCGGGCGGGGACTACTCAAGAGGATGTCATTATCTGGAGAAAGAAAACTGGCGTTCTACGGATCGGAGCGTGGAATGTCAGATCCCTTAATCGGGCAGGTAGGTTAGAAAATTTAAAAAGGGAAATGGATAGGTTAAAGTTAGATATAGTGGGAATTAGTGAAGTTCGGTGGCAGGAGGAACAAGACTTCTGGTCAGGTGACTACAGGGTTATAAACACAAAGTCAAATGGGGGTAATGCAGGAGTAGGTTTAATAATGAATAGGAAAATAGGAATGCGGTTAAGCTACTACAAACAGCATAGTGAACGCATTATTGTGGCCAAGATAGATACGAAGCCCACATCTACTACAGTAGTACAAGTTTATATGCCCACTAGCTCTGCATATGACGAAGAAATTGAAGAAATGTATGATGAAATAAAAGAAATTATTCAGATAGTGAAGGGAGACGAAAATTTAATAGTCATGGGTGACTGGAATTCGAGTGTAGGAAAAGGGAGAGAAGGAAACGTAGTAGGTGAATATGGATTGGGGCTAAGAAATGAAAGAGGAAGCCGCCTGGTAGAATTTTGCACAGAGCACAACTTAATCATAGCTAACACTTGGTTTAAGAATCATGATAGAAGGTTGTATACATGGAAGAACCCTGGAGATACTAAAAGGTATCAGATAGATTATATAATGGTAAGACAGAGATTTAGGAACCAGGTTTTAAATTGTAAGACATTTCCAGGGGCAAATGTGGACTCTGACCACAATCTATTGGTTATGACCTGTAGATTAAAACTGAAGAAACTGCAAAAAGGTGGGAATTTAAGGAGATGGGACCTGGATAAACTGAAAGAACCAGAGGTTGTACAGAGTTTCAGGGAAAGCATAAGGGAACAATTGACAGGAATGGGGGAAAGAAATACAGTAGAAGAAGAATGGGTAGCTTTGAGGGATGAAGTAGTGAAGGCAGCAGAGGATCAAGTAGGTAAAAAGACGAGGGCTAGTAGAAATCCTTGGGTAACAGAAGAAATATTGAATTTAATTGATGAAAGGAGAAAATATAAAAATGCAGTAAATGAAGCAGGCAAAAAGGAATACAAACGTCTCAAAAATGAGATCGACAGGAAGTGCAGGATGGCTAAGCAGGGATGGCTAGAGGACAAATGTAAGGATGTAGAGGCTTATCTCACTAGGGGTAAGATAGATACTGCCTACAGGAAAATTAAAGAGACCTTTGGAGATAAGAGAACCACTTGTATGAACATCAAGAGCTCAGATGGAAACCCAGTTCTAAGCAAAGAAGGGAAAGCAGAAAGGTGGAAGGAGTATATAGAGGGTCTATACAAGGGCGATGTACTTGAGGACAATATTATGGAAACGGAAGAGGATGTAGATGAATATGAAATGGGAGATACGATACTGCGTGAAGAGTTTGACAGAGCACTGAAAGACCTGAGTCGAAACAAGGCCCCCGGAGTAGACAACATTCCAGTAGAACTACTGACGGCCTTGGGAGAGCCAGTCCTGACAAAACTCTACCATCTGGTGAGCAAGATGTATGAAACAGGCGAAATACCCTCAGACTTCAAGAAGAATATAATCATTCCAATCCCAAAGAAAGCAGGTGTTGACAGATGTGAAAATTACCGAACAATCAGTTTAATAAGCCACAGCTGCAAAATACTAACACGAATTCTTTACAGACGAATGGAAAAACTAGTAGAAGCTGACCTCGGGGAAGATCAGTTTGGATTCCGTAGAAATACTGGAACACGTGAGGCAATACTGACCCTACGACTTATCTTCTAGCATTTGTAGACTTAGAGAAAGCTTTTGACAATGTTGACTGGAATACTCTCTTTCAAATTCTAAAGGTGGCAGGGGTAAAATACAGGGAGCGAAAGGCTATTTACAATTTGTACAGAAACCAGATGGCAGTTATAAGAGTCGAGGGGCATGAGAGGGAAGCAGCGGTTGGGAAGGGAGTGAGACAGGGTTGTAGCCTCTCCCCAATGTTATTCAATCTGTATATTGAGCAAGCAGTAAAGGAAACAAAAGAAAAATTCGGAGTAGGTATTAAAATCCATGGAGAAGAAATAAAAACTTTGAGGTTCGCCGATGACATTGTAATTCTGTCAGAGACAGCAAAGGATTTGGAAGAGCAGTTGAACGGAATGGATGGTGTCTTGAAGGGAGGATATAAGATGAACATCAACAAAAGCAAAACGAGGATAATGGAATGTAGTCGAATTAAGTCGGGTGATGCTGAGGGTATTAGATTAGGAAATGAGACACTTAAAGTAGTAAAGGAGTTTTGCTATTTTGGGAGCAAAATAACTGATGATGGTCGAAGTAGAGAGGATATAAAATGTAGACTGGCAATGGCAAGGAAAGCGTTTCTGAAGAAGAAAAATTTGTTAACATCGAGTATAGATTTAAGTGTCAGGAAGTCATTTCTGAAAGTATTTGTATGGAGTGTAGCCATGTATGGAAGTGAAACATGGACGGTAAATAGTTTGGACAAGAAGAGAATAGAAGCTTTTGAAATGTGGTGCTACAGAAGAATGCTGAAGATTAGATGGGTAGATCACATAACTAATGAGGAAGTATTGAATAGGATTGGGGAGAAGAGAAGTTTGTGGCAGAACTTGACCAGAAGAAGGGATCGGTTGGTAGGACATGTTCTGAGGCATCAAGGGATCACCAATTTAGTACTGGAAGGCAGCGTGGAGGGTAAAAATCGTAGGGGGAGACCAAGAGATGAATACACTAAGCAGATTCAGAAGGATGTAGGTTGCAGTAGGTACTGGGAGATGAAGAAGCTTGCACAGGATAGAGTAGCATGGAGAGCTGCATCAAACCAGTCTCAGGACTGAAGACAACAACAACAACAACAACTTTATGGGTAAACCAAAATATGATCCATCATAACTGCCCTCCTATTGTATACTGGAGTTGTCCATGATTACTGAACGACAGTATACAGTAGTGACGTCTTTAACAAACATAAATAATCAGATTTCATATGAAAATACCACTTGAACTACTATTTGGCCTGGCTGAGGATCAAATCCCTTTATCTGTGGTCAGTTTTATATCTTCTTTACCTCCCCCCCCCCCCCCCCCGCACGTGTCAGCTTTACTTATATACGAGGGTCGGAACTTAAATAGTGGCAACTATTTATTCACAACCGATACAAAAGAGTTCCATGTTTGCACCTGTCACTATCCTTCAGAGTAGTCACCAGCGTTGTGTAGAACCCGTTGCTAGAGATGTGGAAGGCGTAGTATACCGTTAGTAGAGCCTGGTCTGTTGATGGTGCGAATGAAACGGTCTAAAGTTATACTGATTCTCGTGTATGACTGCGATGGTGTTATCCTAACGCATTACATTCCTCCACGGCAGACCGTCAATGCACAGTATTACTGTTCGTTTTTGGAGCGTCACCTGCGACCAGCTTTGCGAAAGAAGCGGCGACACTTTCTGCGCAACCCATCCATCATTTTGCACGACAATGGGCGGGCGCATACAGCCCAAGCTGTGGCTGCTCTGTTCGATCGATGGGACCAGGAAGTACGGTACCATCCACCATACTCCCCGGATTTAAGTCCTTGTGATTTGATTTGATTCCGAAGATGAAGGAACCACTTCGTGGCATTCGCTTCAGAACTGTTCCACAGATTCGACAGGCAGTAGACCGCTCCATTCGCACCATCAACAGAACAGGCTCTACTAACGGTATACTTCGCCTTCCACATGGCTGACAACAGGTTCTACACCGCTAGTGACTACTTTGAAGGACAGTAGCAGGTGCCCACATGTAACTCTTTTGTATCGGTTGTGAATAGATAGTAGCCACTATTTAAGTTCCAACCCTCGTAACAATTAATTTACATAAAATTTACAAAATTTCCAAAATTAAATTTGTGAGGCATCACGACTTGACACAGGGCGTGTTTCAATAAGAGTCTTTTGATCCAGGTTGAGGCGTAACCGCCACCCGCAGTTCGCGTAGCCACACCCCCACACGTTAAGTGGTGTTCGTTGTGCTCGTGATTTGCAGTACCATCGGTGCAACTACGGAGATCGGTTCAACCTCGGGTCTGTAACTTCGTAGACGACGACGAACTGCACGACATTATAACGTCCAGGGGGGGCTGCTCCGTAGGACAAGCGCGCGTCGATGTGTGTTTGGTTAAGAAGTTCGATGCTGCGACGGAGTAGCCATAAAGTTCCGACCATGGTTATATAGACCACTTTCTCCATCGCATATTTCAGTATCCAAAAGGCCATTTCGTATCATCGGCACCGTCGAGAGCTCACCATATTCCAGGTAAGTCCATAAACTACTTGCTTTCATTCTTTTTTCGAAGCAAAATTCCGCGTCCAACGCCACTACAAAGGGCACTCTGTTCTCGTCATTGTAGGCATACGCAAGTTTGATCACTGCTTCACACGAGTGTGCATTTCTCATTTAACACACGCTAAGTATATGATATGTGGACAGTTTTTCTTGAAGTCTTTTTTCATTACACATATCTTAAACCTCCTTTTCACATACAGTTTTCTTGACATGTCTTTGTACAAGTGCGTAAAATTTTGCATGACATACATAAAGAAATTAAAACATGAAGTAAATTTGCTGCTTATAACTACTCATAAACATCATTTTAATGTTAGCTGACATGCGAGGTCTAATACATTTCATTTGTATACAAGTTAAAACATGAATTTCTTACATCATTTTCGATGTTTCCATAACAGTATTTAGATACAAGTGAATAACATTTAAGAAGTCGTTTTCGCCTACAACATTCCAAAGGCAACATCTCAATGACAAGTTAATTCATATTGATTCTCATCATTAATAAATCGTTTATATTTACAACTTTTATGATGAGCTAGTACTCCCTTTAACTTTTAAACTCATGATGTAATCCTTTTTTACATGAATATTTGCCAAACATGTTACATGTCAGGACCGAAAAAAACAATATACGTACATCCAATCTGATGATATGCTTGAACTACTATCATCATCTAGTGTAACTCCAGCGCTTGTAATTCCAGGTTGTTAACGAAAGGAACTTAACTCTCACGTTTCCAACACAAGTAAGCATAACTACGCTTAGCCTCGTCTCTTTCAATTCTTCCAAGAGGTGGTTTATGAATCTACAGGGAGCTATTATAAGGAATGGAAAGAAGCATCTCCTGCTAAAATCCATCGTTTACACATCACACAGTAATTGAGTGAATTCTCTACGAACGCTTCGTTGTGTTTTGCGACAAACTATTTTCTCAGTGTTTGCAGCACTATAGATAAATCTCCAACATCATTGCATCATTCAATTTTATTAATGTCATTTGCTTAAAAGTACCTCTAGTTATTGTACTTCAGCGTATTGCTAATTTATACATTTCTCTGCAAGATATACTATAAACTATACTACTATAAACTATATACTATAATATGTATCTGTGTAACTACCTTGCTAAGAAAGTTCCTTCAAAAGAAATGTTCGTGTAAGGAGATTCAGATAACAATCATGTCTAATTGTCTCCCGAACTCTTGTATTCGGCGTTCACATCTGTTACTTGCATTCTTCAGTGTACAGTCCGACCCTTATTTTTGTCCTTTGTTAGTACAGGGTCTCGACTTCATTACATTTCACGTACAGTAACTCCTTTATATTCACACATGACACTGACACTACCACATTCATACAAAGTTACACATAAATAATTACTCATATTGCGGTATGAGCCGGTTCTTTTGGTACCAGCTGCCTAAGTTGTCTTTCTTGTCATTATTGGGACCTGTTCTTGCATCCTTTCCTGTAAAAAAACTTACATTAACTTATCAACTAAGTTCATAGTTGCTCCAATGCCAACCAACATATCATTCACACTTCTGACATATATCTTTTCATTCAGTACGCAAATGTTTTAGTTCGTTATTTTTCTTAACGATTCTCAGAATTCAACAACTTCTTCTGAAAGAGAAAATATTAACAGAGTGTCTATCGCTTCATCTTACCTTTAACGTCTCTACCATATTCATACAATGAGTGCACATGAAACTAAAAGGGATCTTCGCAGATGAGGCGCGATGTCATTACCACCTCTCATAGCTTTCGCAGTTTGAGTATATCCCAAGAATTACTCATTCCTTCACGGTATACACAGATTTCCTAAACAACGGTGTTTAGTTTATTTTGCAGACAGCCGATATGTAGATATTTGTGTGTATATAGTAAACAGTAACCTAGTGTGTATTCATCTTCCTGCAGTAAGTTCATTCTCTTTCCTTCCATGTAAACTTTTCCATATCTCAGTTTTATTTCTTATTTTAATTTCATTTTTGTAGTGTAGACCTCAGTATTTATTTTAGTGATCAACTATATTCATAATTTTCGAGTATATTCTACTTGGTGTATGTTAGCCGAGCGTCTGGCACGTTTAACAGCGTGTTGGACCCGTTTTGTCATCGCGCATATGCCGTGGTCACTGTCCTGTGATGCAAATTTCTACTGCGCTTGCGCGTTGCCTCTCATCGCAATACTGCATCGTTTATTTCTCCCCACCACATTTATCAGTTTGCGGTTTGAAGGTGTATTTACTTTAGTAGATAATTCGCATCTTGGCGATCACATTCCACTTATTATTGATTTTCACAACATCTTTTTGTCAGTGAACACAACCTTAAATAACTACTGACTTACCATATTTATATTTACACTCATGTAAATGACAAAAGAGAAATTTATCCTACAACTAAGTGAACATCTTAACCTTTAGTCAGACACATTCTACATACAAATTCCTTGAGTGCAGACAGGTCCTTGTCCTTTCCACTTATAGGGCAAGCGAGTCACTACGATACTGGATGAGGGACTTGTGTAATTACAAATGGGCCAGTGTATAAGCATTCCCATTTGCGGTTTTTCATGTTTGGTAGGAGGGATGTATTCGCAGCAATACTTCTTGTCTTATGTGTAATTGTACAGTGTGCCCTAATCTTTTGTCGTAAGACTTTTTCTGTGCTCGTCCTTTTCTCCTAGATTAATCAAGATTTGGCTTATTTTTTCTCCAAATGACATAACTCCCTTAGGCACTTTAGGCAGTGGTTTTTGCCAGACGTCAATCTCCCGTTTTCTAACGTTAATTGAGTTCGTGTGAAATCTGTCGAAGTATGTGGCAAGATATTAATGATTTGCTGAAATGGCGAGACGAACTCGGTCCATTTTGTACGAGTATGTTTCTGTGGTGTGTAGCAGCGTATAAATCTGTTAAATTCTTTAAGCACCCTTTCTATGGAACTTGCTTCAGGGTGGATAACAGTTAACAGCATCAGCGGATTTACTACTCTCGACAATTCTTCTGATAATAGAACCAGCGATCACAGACCTCAGGGCATACGACTTCCATACACCTGTAAGTATGGTTTGTATGCTGTGCAAAATTCATCGAAGAATCTCTCTTACTTGTGAAGAAAAGTGTACCTATAGCAACAAATGCAGCCAATAGTAAGTGAAAAAATGATGAAATTTCACACGTAAAAAAATTATTTTGTTATATTTTGAACTTACATTGCTATGGGTTTGAATCCTGAATCCTTCCTGGTCGTGATGTCAAAGTTTTATGAATTTATTTCTAAAAGTATAGACAGTGGAAATTAAAATGTCGTGTGGTGCCTCTCCTGCTCCAAGTCGGCCCGTTTGACGTCCTACCCCCCTTAATGAAATGTACCAGCGGTTCCTTCTGCCTTGTGGCCGTTGACGTTACGGTGACATGCCCAGGTCGTTGATGTAGTTTTTGGCAGCGTATTTTCCTCGTCGTGTTGATACTGTCCAGCATGGCATGTAGTTCGACAGCTGAAGTGTTGTTGGTAGTTTTTGGCGTTTATCCTGACTTGTCTGGAATGTTGTGCTATTGACATTTAGTTGACGTTTTGCTGGTCGGGTGGAGCAGAACTGATCTTGTTGGTTGGTTCGTCAGCTGGCTTTCGGTTGGGTTGCCTTACGATTAAGAGGTTGGCTGGTTGTCTGGCTGCCTGTCCCACCTAAACGTGCGTTAGTGTTACCTTCCCAGGCAAATCCTTGGAACCTTCTACGCCTTGTGTTTTACACAGTGATTTCCTTTTTAGTCTTAAGTACTCTGTGTGGCCTTCAGCCGAGTTTTAGCTTATTAAAATTGCTACGCTTTTCTTATTAGGCCTTAAGCCGTAAAAAAAAAGTTTCTTGTATGGTATGTGCCTTCAGCCGAGTTTCAGCCTTTCGAAATTAAAACTGAAAATACCTTGTGCCTAGGCCTTAAGCCGTAAGTTGGTTTCAAGTTGGTATGTGGCCTTCAGCCGAGTTTTTAGCCTGTTCAAATCAAAAGTTGAAAAATTTTGTCTAGGCCTTAAGCCGTAAGAAATATTTTTTAGTTTTTATGTGGCCTTCAGCCGAGTTTTCCAGCTTCCATTAAAAATTGAAATTTCTTTGTCTGAGTTTTAAGCCATGAGATTGTTTGGGTTTCGTATGTGGCCTTCAGCCGAGAGTTATGTGAAGCATTTTAGGATAAAGCCTTTAGCCTATTTTAGTTGAAATTTAGAAGCTCTTCCCTTTAGGCCGTAAGCCGTAAAATTGTTTTCTGCATAGTGCGGGGCCTTCAGCCGCGTTTTAATCTTTCCTAAATTAAAAATTAAAAATCCTTGTGTTGCCCTTAAGTCGTAAGATTGTTATTCTTTAGTATGAGACATTCAGCCAAGTTTTACACGAAATAGTTTAAGATAAGCCTTTTCAAATTGAAAACTCTTCTTCCTAGGCTTCAAGCCGTTAAATTGTTTTGTTGATAAGCGGCCTTCAGCCGAGTTTTCAGCCTATTTAGATCAAACTTTGGAAATCTTTGTCTCGGCCTTAAGCCGTAACACTGTTCTTGAGTGATGTGAGCACTTCAGCCAAGTTCTATGGGAAAAATTTAAGCTAAGGCTTTCAGCTAATTTATATTGAAGATAAAAAAATTTATAAAGAAGTGAAACCTCAATTCCTGGCTTAGGCCTTGTGCCTTGGATTTTCGATGTGGCCTTCAGCCGATCTAAATTACACCAAAGGAGGTCTTTCTTTAAAACCTTGAGAGTTTTGAATCTTGCTTGTGTGACTGTGTGTTTTAAGAAATAAAGTTTATATGTTGAGTGCAACTGACAGTAACTTATTTTGGCCCCTTTCCACAAATATAACCGCATCCACTCTGTCCTGCTAGCCCAGGGATTTCAACCTTTGGTGTACATTTCCTCCAAACTGAATTCCTGCGAGAGAAGACACCATCTGGATATTCTTCTGTGCAGCAGTTTGCATGTCAAGAGAAAAGAAAGCGCTTGGTGGTCACAGTAGACTTTGGTTTGTTTTCCCCACAAATAATATTTGAATTTCTTAAAAGCCCATTAAATACAGAGAGCTTCGAGCTCTGTTACTGGATATGAGTTCTCACATTCAATAAAATTTCAGCTTGCAAAACTATCTGTCTTGGGTGTTTGTTGTCATTCTTTCTTGGTGATTTGGAATAGACATGCCCCCAATAGGCATACCCCCAGACCCTGCAAACACACAGCAGTGCTTAAACAAAACTCTTGTGACATGTCTGGGTGATGCAATATATTTGCACTGAGTAGAGCTTCTTTTATGTTTTCAGAGTCGGTTTGACACTGATTGGTCACTATCCATGGGTTATTCTTCCATAACAAGTTTAACTTGGCACCGCTGTTCAGCAACTGGCAAGGCATAAATTTTCTGAAGAAAGATGCGAAGTCCAGATAAGCTTTGAGTCGTTTTTTGTTCCAAGGCGGGGGAAAATGTCGGAATGCATCTAGCGTCCGTGGATCTGGCAAAATACCTTGGGGTGATACGATGTGTCATAGGAATTTTTCCTTCTAAAATTCAGACTTCTTTAAATTCGCTGTGACACTGTATTCTGAGAATTGGTATATTACTTGTCCCAAATTTCGCAAATCCTCTTCCCAGACAGAAGTTGCTATTAGCAAGTCATCTTCACAGACGATGACTTTATTAAGTAGTTCTGGACCTAAGACTTTGTCTAAAGCAGGAATGCAAACACCTGCTCTCACATTTAAGCCAAAAGGCAAGACACAAAATTTATAGCTTCTGCCCCCACATACAAAGGCTCTGTATTTCCTGCTGTCTTCAGGGAGAGCTATCTGCCAATACCACGCCTTTAAATCGATTATGGTAAGGTATATCACTTTATGGAACTTTAGTAACTCCTCTTCTAAGTTGTCAGTACGTGTCCCAACAGGAATAATTATCTTGTTTACGTTTTGTGCATCGAGTACAGGCCTGACGCTACTGTCAGATTTGGCGGCAGCTAAAATAGGATTACAATACGGCGAATATGAGTGTTCTGTGACACTCCAATCTATCATCCTCTCAATTTGCTTTCTCACTGCCTCCTTCTTGGATCAGGGTATGGAATATGATGAAAAACAAAACATTTCGTGTGAGAAAACACGCATTTTATATGTGTAACCTTTTATTACTCCCGGGTGCTTTTCAAATACATGCGCATAGAATAGTGTTAATTTCTGTAGCTCCTCTTTCTGATCTTCTGACAACTAAACTGATTCACTTACCTTGAATCCACTAGCGCTAACTCCATACTTCTTTCATGTAGCTGTTCGTCCTTTCATGCACCTTGAAACAATACATTTGAATAAGACAATTATACTCTAATGTCTATATTTGGCAGAGGTTTGTTTTCTACTGTAGTGGTTCTGATTAAATTTACTGATGAAACACTTTCCCAGTCTTATGTCAGTCTGTACCTCGTGCTGCTGGATGGTGTCCATATCAATAAGACAATTAATTACAAGTTTTTCCACCATTATAAACATGCATTTTAAAGAAAGACTTTCGATAATAAAGGGTATTAATGCTTGAAGTTTCACCTCTTTAGATTTGCTGCCCACTGCAGTCAAGATTCGACAGTTCTGTACAGGGAATGTTGGTATGTATGTTCGTTTGTAACTCATTAAATAAACCTTTTGACATTATAATTGTCGATCCACCTATATCCAGTACAATGTGCATATCTATATCAGCTATCCTGACACTTATGAAGGCCTGTACAGACACCCTTCCATATTCTTCCAAATTGTCCACATTTTCCTGACACAACTCCTCTTTGATATCTACTTCTTTGTCATATCTCAGAAAATAATTAGGACTTTCAAATGATAGAGCACAGTAACCAGTCTGCTCTCCTTGCAGGTTTCATTCGGCAAATCTAGATTTCGGTTAGTACACGGGGGCCTAGCGCGACCTGTTTTGGTTTTCCGGATTCGTCGTGTTGGGGAGGGGGAGAGTGGGGGAGTGGGCGGTAATCTCGTCATTCTGGGTAAATTTCACTATATGCACAGTGTGATATTGACATCGCCAAGCCGGCCGGAGTGGCCGAGCGGTTCTAGGCTCTACAGTCTGGAACCGCGCGACCGCTACGGTCGCAGATTCGAATCCTGCCTCGGGCATGGATGTGTGTGAGGTCATTAGGTTAGTTAGGTTTAAGTAGTTCTAAGTTCTAGGAGACAGATGACCTCAGAAGTTTAGTCCCATAGTGCTCAGAGCCATTTGAACCACTTTTTTTTTGTTTTTTTTTTTTTTTTGACATCGCCAGTTTGTGTCCTGCGATGCCAGTGAATTAAATTCCCCTTGACCTCGACTTCTACCCGGTATATAATTGTTGTTCCACTGGTTGTAGCTGCCAGGAGGGGGGCTGACTGGCCGTCTACCGCTGGTTTGTTATATTGGTTATTACCTCTCTGTTCGGTATGCGCTGGTCAGTTGTAATTAGGGTTGTACTTCCCTTTAAAATCTCGTTTGTGTCCTCTGTTTCCACGATTACCATAGTTACCTCTTGCACGATTATTATTACGTGGGTGATATGGGTGCCCACCATGTTGGATGCTTCTGCCGTCACTAGTTTGTAGATCACTGTTTCTTCGACGTTCACTTTGCACATTATTGTTCTGGGGATGCAACTGCCCCTCTTCATAAAACAGGTAAGTCGAATCCAGAACGGATAAAAAGTATTCCGCATCATTCTCGGGTATAGTGATTAATTTTTCCTTGATATGTGCTGGAAAGCGACTTTGGAGTATTTTTAGTATATCCACATGTGAGACTGGAATATCCAGTACCGTGTTTTGTTTAGGTATTTTTCAAAACATTTCTAGTCCACCATGTTTACTATTGAATGGCGCTGAGTTAAATACCTCTTGCCTTAGCCTCTCTTGGACTGCTATGGACCACAGTTTGTCCAAAAAGGCACTCAAACCTTTTCGTAAGCTGTTCGTAAGCATGGCACCGCTCGGCCATATCGGTTGCCCATAATAAAACATCACCTAGGGTGTACCCCACAATGAACCTGATCTGCTGTGCCTCGGTCCATTTGCGTGGTAACACGTTACGGAAGTGTGTGATTAATTCCTAGGGGTGCGTTCTTTTAGCCTCTGTAGTAAAAATAGAAAACTGCCTATGCCGTAGTAACCCTTCGTCAGCCAGAAGAGTAGACAGGCAGGAGGTGCCGTCTGCTACTGCCGTTGCATTGTTCGGCTGCGTACGGATATGCTACTTGTATGCCCGTACAACTAGTATTGACATTGGCAGTGTCGAATTTTATACCCCCCTGCCCCCGTCTTTCTCTCCACCTAAATGCCTAGAGGTAAACGGCGGATAGGTTTTGTAGCTCTCTTTTCTGTCAGACTGCACCTGATTGCTAGAGATTAGTGGCTCCTTTGTGATATCACTACCACTAGTTAAACTGTTCCGCAATTTTTCCTACACTGCCTTTAAATCCGATTCACTCTGATAATTAGTTCATTTTCCTTCTCCTTGACTGCCTCTTCGACCACTTCCACATAGGTCTTACGCTCTTGCAGTACCTTTTGTGCTAGTGTCGTGCCCTTATCTAATAATGCCGATTCGGCTGTTTCCATTAAGTTTTTACATCCTTATCAAATTTTTCTTAGTTTTTCTTTACGAACTTACTGTTCAGTTTTAAATTATTCAATTCTACAGACAGTTCCTTCACTACTTCAGACAAATCTTTACGTATAGTTGGCAACTCGGTTGTAATATCTTACAGTCCTTTACACTTTTAGTAATTTCTGATTGAGTTCCCTGCGTTTTAACCTGTGTGTCGCTCATGTTTTTCAGTTTACCTGTCATTTCCTCCTCTGCCTGTCAGCATCCGATACTTTTTTACCCAGCTTATTTGTTTCCTGAGATAGATCTCTCAATAACTCTACCTTTAATTCTTCCCCTTTTCGAACAACTTAAATTTTCCATCATTTGACAGATCAGTGCGCAACTTTTTACTTAGGTCATCAAATTTTTGCATTTTCTCATTTGAAAGTACCTCAAATATTTGTGTCACATGATTCCTAAAATCATTAAGTATCTGCATTTGTGGTTTCGAAGAATCTTCGGCCTTTTGTGTTAATTTACTGTATTATACATTTTTAAGTTAAATCATTAAAGTTTTGTGTTTGTTCATTAAATTTTTGTGTTTTTTTATTCCCGAAATCATTAAGAGTTTCCATAATCCCTTGCATATCTTGTATCAGTGTTGGGGTATTATTTTGAATACCTACTGACCCCGTTTCGCCCGATGCGGAAATTTTAGATCTACTAGAATCTGCGCTACCTCATTTCATTAGCCACATGTGAAAAAATGCTTTCGGGTGATATTCGTGAATTTTTTTCGTCTACGCATGTAAAGTCATACCATTAATCACAACACTGCTATCCTCAGTCATAGTTGAGCTTAAATAATACCCGCGGTTGTTGTCTGACTCACCGACATTTTCACGCTCACTGTCATTTGTCATCACGTTAGTTGCGGCGACACTTTGTGCTTCTTCATGAATTACTGAATTGTCAACAATCGTTATATCTGCTGTATTTATTCCTGTCCTTGTCATTCACTATTTAAAAAATTTTAAAATGAATATCCTTTTCTTAATTACTCCGAGAAAAGAAAAATTTAAACTATACTGTGACTCGTTGCGAACGTCTACTGGAACTAATTGTTACCGCAGTTACAGCCGTACAGGATTCTCAGCCAAAATATGATTATTAATAAATACACTATTTTCTTACAATTTAAAATGCTTCAATTTTAGGATAGAAGAGGAGAGGTATTACTATTTCTATCAGATACGAGTGAGGCGTGACCAAGCGGAGCCATAAAAGATATAAATTAGAATTTTCCTAACTTCTCGATGGTTTTCACAATTTTTTTTTTTGGAGTTTCCACATAAATCTTATTCTCCATCCATGCACATCCTTCTTTCGTCATTCTTACTCTCTTTCTCTTGGGAACAGTGTTCCTTTCATGCAACGAAGAAAACAAAAAATGATTAATACAATGGAAAATTTTTACAACACGTTTTGTATACTTTAATTACTTAATACGTGGCACCGTCCTTTCAACGGTCGCCAGTTATAATTGTTATTAAGGCACTGGCGGCGCAAGGAAGCTGCAAGTAATGTGGATTATTTCGAGGTGTGTGGCTGGTGAATACTTTCACCGGTAACAATTCACGCGTCTAAACTAATACTTTTCTTCTTAAATTATTTCTACGAATAATATCTAGATGTTCACCATACACAGTGAATATTACGCATTGTCTTTCTATGGTTTGTTTTCAGAGCAGCAGGTAAGTGGCAAAGCAGATGGAGTCAAAAAAATTGTAGTTCATCATTTAACGTACAGTGTGACTATTTTAAGCGTTGTACTTATGAGTTATGATAACAGTCTGGACGCACAATACCCACTGCACCCAACATTGTTGCTTAAACATTTTTCATGTGAGTTCAGATGCTTGTTTCGACTAATCAGACTTGCTACGCCCATTATGAATAGTTTAAGTCCTTCTTATCCATGTCACATTTTCCAAATATTGTAAGCAGACCGCGTTCCTACATAAATTCAAGGGTCTAAACTTTGTATTTGAGAGGGTAAGTTAATTCAGGGACGATTTCGGACTTAGTCTTCCAGACAATCCGCTCTTAGAACTAGTCAGGGAGCTTAAACTGTACCAGACTCCTGCAGTGTACAGTCGTCAGTAGCTTTCCTACATATCTTGCTGGACCACTGCTCCTGCGACGGCAAATGGAGAGTATGAGTTCGGTCGCGGTTTACGTCTAGATAGCTTGAGAGGTGAGAGCATTCGTTGCTTGCGAAAGGTGAGCATACGGCTTCGAGTAACGGGTCAGCAGACAGTTTTATTCTCTCAAAACGTTTCATAACAGCGTACATTTCGCTTCAGAGTGAAAGATTAGTACTGAAAATATCAGTGGTATTAAATGAGCAAAGTGACATCATTTTCCTACTCTTTTAACTAAACCGCTTACGGTCCATCTAAGTCGAATCTTTCATCCGTCCATGTTCATTCCTACGCAGTCGTTCTCAGGAACCGGTCCACTCCGCCGCCTATCATCAAAGCGCGGATCCAAACATAAGGTGATTGCCAATCGGCGTAGCCGCCAGAAAGGTCCCGCATTCAGCTACGAGCGAAAGCTGACTGCATGCGGTCTACGACTATTGCGAGATTACTGAAGCAGGGGCGGCCGCTCGATTTCTTCTGGTGAACGTTAAGGCGGAAAACAGCCGCAGAGCAATCAGATTCCTAGTTCCCCGCCCTGGAGCATCAGCTACCGATGTGTGATTACCGCAAAGAAACTAGCGCAGTCCCACGATCCCGGTAGCCAAACACTGCACTACAACAAGCGACGTAAAAAGCGATTGGCACCATTCCGATAAACTTTTGTAGTAGGAAGTATGTTTCAGATACTTGGTACTTGTTTCCAAATCTTGTTCATTTCCTCCACACAGCTTTCACTGAATGCAAATACAATGATTAGACCAAAACTTTCGTAAAGGACTGTGTAAACATGACCTCCAATTTGAGAGTACGCACAGCCCGTCGCCTCCCTGCACGTTCATCTGTCCGAAATGACCTATGATCACACAGACGCCCAAAAAGGGCTTGAAATGTTGTATGATATGACAGGTCTCTGTGACAGTACTTGTTTTGATATAGACATGCTGCTTCTCGACTGTTTCAGTCTGCTTGGCCGTACACAAACACCATCTCGGCTTGTTCCCGACATGAATACCGGATCATTCTGCTGCTTACAGTACACTGCATCAACCATACAGCCTGCAACACATACGAACACACAGCACGTGGTCAGAGGAACTCACGTTCGTTAGCACCATTTACCGTGGCAAGATGCATTTCCGAAAAAGTGTTCATAGGACCATTTTCCCTTCATTTCCAGTTGGGAAACCGTCCCTGCAGTTTGTCTGTTTTATTAATGTTCTCCCTGTATATTTAAAGAAAATGTACATCCTATATCCATCCGTGTGTTTCTTGTAGCACCGTGTAAAAATCTGAAGTAAATCGATCCAGAACTTTCCGAGATTTTTGATAATAGCTTTAAACAACGACTTGTGTTTACACAGAGTGGTCCATTGATCGTGACTGGGCCAAATATCTCACGAAATAAGCGTCAAACGAAAAAACTACAAACAACGAAATTTGTCTAGCTTGAAGGGGGAAACCAGATGGCGCTATGGTTGGCCCGCTAGATGGCGCTGCCATAGGTCAAACGGATATCATATCCTTTTTTTTTATTAAATAGGAACCACCATTTTTATTACATATTCGTGTAGTACTTAAAGAAATATGAATGTTTTAGTTGGAAAAAGTGGTCCAACTAAAACATTCATATTTCTTTACGTCCTACACGAATATGTAATTAAAATGGGGATTTCTATTTTTTTAAAAAACGCAGTTGATATCCGTTTGACCTATGGCAGTGCCATCTAGCGGGCCAATCATAGCGCCATCTGGTTTCCCCCTTCAAGCTAAACGAGTTTCGTTCTTTGTAGCCGATCTGAGGTGTAAAATTAGTTTTGCGTTGTTTCAGTGTCACATAAGTCAACTATCTAAATGTTACTGCCCAATACGTTTCTTTTCATATGAGTTACATGCCCTGCTGCTGTAGGGAAAGACAGGAACCAGCCGAACACATGTGTTCCTCTTAATTTAAAACATTAACTGAAGAGTGGAGTACCAGCTGCCTCACTCTACCTTCCTCTGCACCTATAAAATTTTTCCCAAAAATTCTGGCGTGCGAACGCATTCGCTCTTTTTTATGCTGAGGGAGAAGAAGACAGACAGTGACAAAGCGATAGAAAAAAAAATACTGGGAGATACTAGACAGTGGTTGTGTAATATAAAGAGCGAAGTTGACAGTGCCAATGTGTGAGAAAGAGTGGGACGCACTGAAAGCGGGACATAATCGACAGTGACAGAACAGCGCTAGGGAAAGAGTGAAGGAGACGGTACCAGCGGTGGTGGAGGGGTTAGGAATAAAGAGAAAGTGGGAGTTGCTGAGAGCAAGTGATAATGAGAAGCATAGTATATGATGATGACGACGAGGAAGAGAGAAATAGTGACAGTGAGAAGAGAAGCAACAGTAGGAAGGAAGGAATGAGGTATTAGCAGTAAGAGGGAGCAGAATGGGAAGTGACAGTGAGACGAGCCGTTAGTAGCACGACAGAACGAAGGGGGCTGTGGTTGTGTCACGGGACACGATGGCAGAGAGACACACAGAGATAATGACAACGAGTTGGGCTGAATGAGTGAGTGAGAAAGGGCGAATGGGAGCGGATGGGTACGAACGGCTCACAGTGGTAGATTGGCGGGTGTGAGTGAGTTTCAATTAGGGGAGCTTGTGGGAGTCTGAGGTTAATTGCATATTAAAAAAGAGCGAATATGTTGTCAAGCCAAAATATTTTTGAAAATTATTAAAGGTGCTGAGGCAGGTAGAATGAAGCTGCATGTACTCCACCATCCAGTCAAGAGTCTTTTAAATAAACAGGAACATATTCACATTTTTGTGCTCCGATTGGAGCATTTTTCCGACGGTTTGTTTACTTTATCTCAACAGACGCACTTCGCTGAAGCATGAGCCGCTCGGAGCTGACGGTCCTCGTTGTGGCCTCCCCAGTAGTATAATTTCTAAGATAACAGGGCTAGCTTCAGTTTCCAGTAGACGAGGTTATTGTAGATATGTAGGATACATTTCGAAGATAAAGTTTCTTTTCAGAGTGGTTGTCAGTATGTTGTGAGGGAATATATGAGAGGTTTTTAACGAGAACTAATGACTTACTGTCATGATCAGCGAGGAAAACCACCCTTGTTAATGTGGGAGACACCAAATTTAGAACCCAGGAGCGCCAAATGATATGGATAAGCGAGTAGCAGAAACGCGTATGTTCTTTCTGTGTGTCCCGCCGACTACAATCCATCCTTGGAAATGCCTGGCAGGTTCGTCCAGTCGGAATCGCTGACGACATCTGTGAAAATGTGGGCTCAACAATGGTTCAAATGGCTCTGAGCACTATGGGACTTAACAGCTGAGGTCATCAGTCCCCTAGAACTTGGAACTACTTAAACCTAACTAATCTAAGAACATCACACACATCCATGTCCGAGGCAGGATTCGAACCTGCGACCGTAGCGGTCGCGCGGTTCCAGACTGAAGCGCCTAGCACCGTTCGGCCACTCCGGCCGGCAAACAGTGGGCGTCTGTTGGTCAAATAGAGCTTTCCAGCGACGCTGTTGTGCAAGACTAGCTGTAAGCAATTAGCTGCTTGCTTCTACTCGCACGAATTCAAATCCCAGCAGTCGTTTAAACTTGGGATCGCTGAACAAAGGCTTTTAAGCAGGGTGTCCTGACCGCGGTAAAGAGAAGTAATGACAGTCAGACCCGATCACATCAAACTCAGTACGGGCGATCGTTGTTAAAATTATTTGCGCGTAAAGACTAGACCCTCTCTTGCGCCGACACACGAAGGTAAACGAGCACATTTTGGACAGTTCTCTTGGAAATCTATCACGAAGAATTGGCCTCTCGTCCTCACCTCAGGGGAAGGTGGTGAAGAGAGATTCTAGCCTGTGCATGCCAATATTTTATAAGCAGACACTTTCTTTGGCGACAGTCGTAGGTATGCCGAGCATGTGACGGTTGATTTCCTACCAGTAATATGAAATTTGCGATTTTGCGTCTTCCTCAGTTAAACGAGTCAAATACAATACGATATATGGCCACCTAAATTTTTAGCGTTGACTTTACAGCAGGTAATTGCTGATCGTTATCAGACATAAAGGTGACACGAATGCCTTCCGGTCACAACAGTACCGGTGACAGAACATTGCCGATTTTTTCCGATTGCTTAGCGTTGGTCATCTATTTCTGACTTTACGGCCGGAGGCAGACTTCATATATACTACACTGAAGAGCCAAAGAAACTGGTACACCTGCCTTGTATCGTGTAGGGCCCCTGCGAGCAAGCAGAAGTGCAGCAACACGACGTGGCATGGACGCGACTAATGTCTGAAGTAGTGCTGGAGGGAACTGACACCATGAATCCTATAGGGCTGTCCATAAATACGTAGGCGTACGGAAGGGGTGGAGATATCTTCTGAACAACATGTTGCGTGGTATCTGAGATATGGTCAATAATGTTCGTGTCTGGAGAGTTTGGTGGGCAGCGGAGGTGTTTAAACGCAGAAGTGTGTTCCTGGAGCCACTCTGTAGCAATTCTGGACGCGTGGGCAGTCGCATTATCCTGCTGAAATTCCCCAAGTCCGTCGGAAAGCGCAGTGGACATGAACGGCTGCAGGTGATCATACAGGATGCTTGCGTACATGTCACCTGTCAGAGTCGTATATAGACGTACCAGGGGTCCCATATCACTCCGGCTGCACACGCCCCACACCATTACAGAGCCTCTGCCGTCTTGAACACTCCCCTGCTGACATGCAGAGTTCATGAATTCATGAGGTTGTCTCCACACCCGTACACACCCGTCCGCTCGATTTAATTTGAAACGACTCGTCCGACCAGGCAACATATTTCCAGTCATCAACAGTCCATTGTCGGTGTTGACGAACCCAGACGAGGCGTAAAGCCTTGTGTGTTGCAGTCATCAAGGGTACACGAGTGGGCCTTCGGCTCCGAAAGCCCACATCGATGATGTTTCGTTGATTGGTTCGCACGCTGACACTTGTTGATGGCCCAGCACTGAAACCTGCAGCAATTTGCGGAAGGGGTGCACTTCTGTCACGTTGAACGATTTCTCTTCTTTCATCGTTGGTACCGTTCTTGCAGCATCTTTTTCTGGTCTCAGCGATGTTGGAGATATGATGTTTTACCGGATTCCTGATATTCATGTTACACTTGTAAAGTCGTCGTACGGGAAGATCCCCACTTGACCGCTACCTCGGGAATGGTGAGTCCCAGCGGTCGTGCCGACTACGGCACCATGTTCAAACTCACTTAAATCTTGATAATCTGCTATTGTAGCAGCAGTAACCGATCTATCAATTGCGCCAGACGCTTATTGTCTTATATATGCATTGCCGACCGCAGAACCATATTCTGCCTGAAAGAGATTTTCACTCTGCAGCGGAGTGTGCGCTGATATGAAACTTCCTGGCAGATTAAAACTTTGTGCCGGACCGAGCCTCGAATTCGGGACCTTTGCCACAGTTTTAATCTGCCAAGAAGTTTCGTATCAGCGCACACTCCGCTGCGGAGTGAAAATCTCTTTCTGGAAACATCCCCCAGGCTGTGGCTAAGCCATGTCTCCGCAATATCCTTTCTTTCAGGAGTGCAGTTCTGCAAGGTTCGCAGGAGAGCTTCTGTGAAGTTTGGAAGGTAGGAGACGAGGTACTGGCAGAAGTGAAGTTGTGAGGGCGGTGCGTGAGTCGTGCTTGGGTAGCTCAGTTGGTAGAGCACCTGCCCGCGAAAGGCAAACAAATAAAACTGCATGTGCTTCAGTACTACAAATAGCGTTTCCAGATGGTAACGGAGACACGTTACACCATATTTCTCCGTGCTACGTCACTTTATAAAATACGTTTTCGCCTCAGACCAGATTTTACGTGCTTGTTTTGCGTGAACAAGTAGACTAACTTTGAACCTCTGTATCTTGGCAACGGAAAAAGAAATTAAGAAAATTTTGACGGTAGTTCGAGATTGGGATCATAGGAAAACATCGTAAAAATTACATCCATTTGCTATGCATAGCCGTCTTGGAATGCCCGGCTGGGTTCTGGTCCGCTGGTGACAGCGAAAATAAAGTAAAAAACATTTTTTGGGTGTTTTCCGAGGAACCGCCCATGAAATAATGGTCCCTCCATAGTTCTGATCAGTCCCACCGCAGACCAAAGCAAATTCAAAAAGAACCAATCGATTTGATCCATTTGCCTGTACAGGAGGAAGTAAGTACTATTCATACTTTGTCGCTGTACTGTACGATAGTACCACTACGTTGATCCTTCTGTTCGGTATACGAATGGTCCCAAGGTCAAGGGCTATCCAAAACACTTGAATCTACTTTTTTATCAGCAATAGAATCCGATATATGAGCCCGAAAATCCCCTTTTTATGCGCGGAGTTTTGGAACATGTTAGGTAGAGATGCAGTCGCATTCATACCGATATAGTATAAAAATAATAAAATTTTAAAACGAAAAAAATTATTCCATGACTACAAACGCACGGCGTGGAGCAGCGCTGAACGGCGCAGAGCAGCGCAGGTTGGAGCAGAGTGTTCGTAGGTATGCACAATGTTCCAGTTGTGTGAGTGCGCGTGGGCGTGTCGTTAAAGTTCTAAAACCAGTACCGCCTACGAACGAACCATTTCCGTTGATGCACCGGCACTGCGAGGAACTTATTTGTTGTCGCGCAGAGCGGCGCGGTTTGCTGTCCACACCCGACACACCGCGTTGCGCCCAACCTCTTTTGTAGGTTTTGCGCAGCGTAGCGAGGCCGGCTTAATACAAAAGGGAATCCCTGATCACACTCACAACTGTGCAATCTTCTTGTCGATTTGACAATACTACGCCGCGCCGCGCCGGCCATGTTGCAGCACGGATCGAGGTGTGGCAGTAAGTAGTGGATTCCGTGCATAACTAATAACGTGGTTATTTTTCTCCGTGCATTGACATTGAATTAACTCGTGGTTACTGCTGCTGTTCTAACAGTGAAAATGTTATCTTAGAAGCACACATACGAAGAAGATAACAGAGTGTTTAGAGAAGAGTGGAAACAGCAGTTCCTTTATGTAGAGGGGAACGGTAAACAATGTGTCTTTTGTGTCAGTTGCCACTGTCACAGTACAAGGCCAGTAATCCCAAACGTCATCATGACACTAGCCACAATCGATTTGGGAAATACTTCCCTTTTGGTTCTCAGTTAAGGAAAGCTAAGCTGTCGCCATTAAATGAAAAATTTCAAGAGCGAAGCTGGGTTATGACCACGTTTACCAGGCAAGCAGATTTAACAAAGCTAACTTCGCCTTGGCTTTTAATATTGCAAAATCAAAGAACCCTTACATTGAGAAGGAGTTTGTATAGGTCAGTATTAAACTAGTTGTTTCCGTTTTAGACCCAAAAATAAGGAACTACAAAAACTGGTTGACCAATTCCCCGCTTCTAAACATACAACGACTACTCAGCAATGAGTCTGGATTTGTAAGAGTCTACAGATATCCTAGATACACCGCAACTTGCCATATTTGTAAGATATGTATCAAATGATTTGGAGGTGGTGCGAAAAGCTCTCATTAGACGTTAATACATCGAAGGATACTACTCGAGACTGTGACATTAGAGAAGCCGTGGTTGGTGGTTTAGTGAAATATTCATTGCCTGCTGGGAAGATTGTCGTTATTGCTGCAGATGTTGCACAGTCTATGACAGGTGAAAACCAGGGCTTCGTGGGGCTTACATTTAATACCCTGAATTCCTGTCTGTCAACTGTATTATTCACAGATAATATTTAGCGTCTAAGTGTTTTCAATATTCACATCTTATGCAAGTCATATTAAAAATTGTGAGCTACATTCGGTCAAATGCCAAAATATTCCTATAGTTTAACTCATTTATCGAAGAAATCAGCAGTGACGGCCTTCCTGGTGATGGGTCTTGGTATTGTTTAGTGAGCTGGCTATCAGTAGGTAATGTTCTAGGAAGATTTTTTCCAATCAAGCAATCTCTCCAAAAAAAAGGCAAATCTTTCCCTCAACTTGATGAGCCACAATTGCTGTTAGATAGCGCCTTTTTTTACCGATTTTGTTCAGCACATACAAACACTAAACACATCATTACAAGAAAGAGATAAACACATTTCTGATTTAGTGCAGTCTGTGTTCGGCTTTCATAACAAATCAAGACTGATTCTGAAATACCTTGAGACTAAAACATTTGCTCATTTCATCTGCTTCAAGAAAATTACTTTTAGCCTTCCTTTAGCTCAGGTGCAAATATAAGACTATTTAAGCAGAGTGTCTATTCTAAATGTCAGGTTTTGTGATGTGAGGGCAGTTAATCCTTCATTCTCATTATTGTAGAATCCTTTCCTTGTTATGAAAGATGGTTGTCCCGTTCCACCGCCAATTATTAAGGATTCAGCAGCTGTAGAGTTGAAGCTACTGGAACTTCAAGAGGACAAAGGACTAAAGTGACTGAAAAGTAGCGGTTGTTCAGCTGCTGCATTTTTGAAGAAGTTCCCAGAAGAGAAATATCCACTAACAACAGACTGTACCAAGAAACTGATATCTATTCTTGGGAACCACTATGTGTGAATCGCTGTAGTGGGCACTCAAGTTCATCAAATCTAAATACCGATCTGTTTATCTGATGAACATTTAAGTGAACTTGTGCGAACTGCGCTCACCAATTATCAGCCAGATTTCAAACAGCTCACAGCAAAAGTAAACACTCGAAAAATCACATCACAAATGTAACTTGAATTTATTGTTGTGTAATAAAATAGTTCAGTAACATTGTTTTTAAAATAGTGTTTTGTCATTTACGTTAGTTATTAGCCCACAAAACAATGCCAGCTCGCTTCGAAACAGCTCCATAAGTTTGCGGTTCGCAAAGGTAAGGAAAGTCATATTTCCTTTGTGGGGCGCTCAACTGTGGGGTCATCAACGCCTGTACAAAATCCCAATTTTTACACAGTCCTAACATTTACACAGTCCAATCTAGCGACTGTCAAGAATGATGATGATGATGACGATGATGATGATGAAATGCTAAGACAACAGTCCCTGGACAGAGAAAATCTCCAACCCTACCGGGAATCGAATCTGGGACCCCATGATCCAGAGGCAAGAACGCTAGCCACCAGACCACGAACTGCGGACAGGCAAGATAAGTGGCCACCCTCCCCTGTTAAAGAACATGAAGATGATATGTACCAATTAATTCAAAGGAAATACTATAGATCATTGGTGTTACAGAAATTGATACAACTAAAACTGATAAACTAAAAGCTTTGCTCCCCAAAACAATATACACGCTATTGTCAGATCATGGGCTAGTGAATAATGCATAAAGATGCATTGCTGTAATTACATACCGTAACATCATTTTTAACGTAGAACTTGTTGATAGGAAAACCTGTACAGTAATATAATTGCACCAGGAGTAGTACACATTGAAGAGTTTGTCCACAAAGAGTGATTTTTTTATTTATAGTAATGACGAGTGTGTATATGTGTATTGTTATCTGTTCTATATTTCACTGACGTTTGGAGTGCCATCTCGTGGCAATGATCTGACTACGAGCTGGTTAGCTCCAGAGGATTTGGCATCTATCGGAAAAAAATAGTAGAGTATGTAGCCGCCATAGCCTGGCAGAGAGCAGCGAGTTCTAACCAGAATGCTAAACAACTCACAAAATTAAGTTGGCTGTTATTAACGCATTATTTATATGATAAAAATGAAATATATTGTTGTAAGCTTTTTTCAGTTTGGCTAGTTGCGAGGCAAAAGCAATAGTTAAAATTGGGAGTATGATTATTTTATCGCTCAAAATGCTACATCACAACTGTAGGATAATCAATAAATAAATAGTTTTTTATTTAAAGTAGCAAAAGAAGCACTTTTAATAAGTAGATAGCAATCTTAGACACTTTTTCCGCATTATTACTTAAGCAGTTTGGGATGGCAGTTACCTTTTTGCCCCAATCTCACATTTTTATCTGCAGTAAAAGGTATTCCCCTTATAAACTTATGCAGAATTAAATATTAAAGAAGAGAATTAAATTTGCCAATTATAAACTGGTTTCATTCAAAAGAAAACAAAATAGTGTTAAAAGAAAAACTTTGAATAGCCTATAATATGTCTTTCTATTTATCAAATGTATATTAATGAAATAACGATTAATAAAAAATTAATATCTGGTTAATAACCTCCCAAAATAGTTGCTTATTACGTTGTCACAGCAAAATCAGTTTCATTTAAATATCTGTTTTAACTTCTACAAAATAAATCAGTCAGATACATTTTTCCAGACTGATTGAATTTTGTTTTAAAAAACTGTACCGTACAGAAAAGTAATGTCAGATGAAGACTGCTGTGGCACATTGTTGCCAGTCGGTGCAGTGATGTTCCTGGCATGTCATACAAGTAAAATTATATGATACATCTATATCGATGATTCAAGAGAAGAACAGTTTTTAATAATAACTGACAAGTTGCTGTAACACATCAAAGAAATATTTACAATGGTAACAATGTGTGGCTTTTGTCTAACAGTCACTTGCTGAATAAATCCACAGAACTTAGCCCCTGTGGTATGCTGAGTTAACATTGCGCACTAAAAAAATTGTTAAAGCAGAACCTAACGACGCCTTTAACACACAGTTTGACGATACTGAAACTTCTTAGCATACATCAAGGCAGTGGGCAGAAAGGAGCAACGATAATGAACAACTTGATTCTCAAAAGTTAGAGAATATCCTTTATATATTTTACATCGAAGAAACCATACTACGAAGCTAACTGGACTGTTTCACGGCGTACACCTTGACCAAATACACACAAAGACTATGTGCCGTGCGAGTGTTGTAGTTATCTTGTGAAGTAATTTTACAAACATACTTTATTAGTCAAATTTCCAAAATGGCCCTACAGAACGAGAAAAGACCAATTGTGTGATTGGATTGAGGAGTTCCTAGATAACAGGACGCAGCATGTTATTCTCAATGGAGAGAAGTCTTCCGAAGTAAGAGTGATTTCAGGTGTGCCGCAGGGGAGTGTCATAGGACCGTTGCTATTCACAATATACATAAATGAACTGGTGGATGACATCGGAAGTTCACTGAGGCTTTTTGCAGATGATGCTGTGGTGTACCGAGAGGTTGTAACAATGGAAAATTGTACTGAAATGCAGGAGAATCTGCAGCGAATTGACGCATGGTGCAGGGAATGGCAATTGAATCTCAATGTAGACAAGTGTAATGTGCTGCGAATATACAGAAAGATAGATCCTTTATCATTTAGCTACAAAATAGCAGGTCAGCAACTGGAAGCAGTTAATACCATAAATTATCTGGGAGTACGCATTAGGAGTGATTTAAAATGGAATGATCATATAATGTTGATCGTCGGTAAAGCAGATGCCAGACTGAGATTCATTGGAAGAATCCTAAGGAAATGCAATCCGAAAACAAAGGAAGTAGGTTACAGTACGCTTGTTCGCCCACTGCCCGAATACTGCTCAGCAGTGTGGGATCCGTACCAGATAGGGTTGATAGAAGAGATATAGAAGATCCAACGGAGAGCAGCGCGCTTCGTTACAGGATCATTTAGTAATCGCGAAAGCGTTACGGAGATGATAGATAAACTCCAGTGGAAGACTCTGCAGGAGAGACGCTCAGTAGCTCGGTACGGGCTTTTATTGAAGTTTCGAGAACATACCTTCACCGAAGAGTCAAGCAGTATATTGCTCCCTCCTACGTATATCTCGCGAAGAGACCATGAGGATAAAATCAGAGAGATTAGAACCCACACAGAGGCATACCGACAATCCTTCTTTCCACGAACAATACGAGACTGGAATAGAAGGGAGAACCGATAGAGGTACTGAAGGTACCCTCCGCCACACACCGTCAGGTGGCTTGCGGAGTATGGACGTAGATGTAGATGTAGATGTAGGAGTTCTGAGTTCACGATATTTTTGACGAAGACGATTCAGGGCTAGGACTTCAGAATCAGAGTTTGGAAGATTCGGTAGATACAGGAACCAAACCGTCGCTAGAGCAGTTCCTGAGGGAAATGACCACAGGTATAAAGGTTTTGGGGCAGAGCATTAACTCTTTCAGCAAACAAATTTCTGATATTAGTGAAAATCTGACCAAACAAATTTCTGATGTCAGTGAAACTTTGAACAATCGAATTTCTGAAACAAACAAATTAATTTCCGATGGCAGTGAAGCATTGAAAATCGAATTAGAAAATAAGATAGATGAAAGTTGTGATGCTGTTAAACTGGAAGTAGGAAATCAGATTTTGGCATTCAGGGACGAAGTGGAGAAACAGAAGCTGAAAATTCAAAAATCACAGAATTAAATGACATAGTCATAAACACAGAAACCAGTGTTCATATTGTTAATCAGGAAGTAAGTGATCTGGAAGTAAATTTGTAAGGTAAAATTTCAGAAGTAGAAAGTAACTCTAATAATGAAGCTGTATCTATTAACAATACTCGTGAAACAAAATTTTATAGTGATGAAAAGACAATTTCAGGAAAAGATAATGAATATAGTGAATATTTTAGTGAATAATTTACTTCATGTTCAAAAATAGTTTCGTAGGTTACAGGAAGGTGTTGCAGCGAAAACAGTTTTAATACAAGTTGTAATGTATTTTCTAGTACGCCTGTGAAAAGTTTTCCTTCTCATTTCTTACAACACTAAAAACAGTTTCATTCCAAACGTAACTGATTCTCTTAAAATCAATTTTCTGAATTACTATGTTGGATAAATCACAGTTACACGCAATATTTATATTATTGAAAGTCTCAAAAGAGTTTTCTTAACAAGTTTCGCTCAAAGTCGCAACAAGCTAAAATTAAAAGCGAATCTCTCATTTGGCCACGTCACAGAGGACACAAATGGGGTATAAAATAATTTTCTAAGAGTTAGTTAAATAAATTTGTTCATTTAAAGAAACCTTTCGACGAACTGACGCAATTTGGTGGTTTAAAAAGTAGATACCTGAGAATGTGCAATGGAGATTAGTGTACATGCCTGATGAATCAGCTGAACAGTAGCTTAAATATTTAAAAATGTAGGTAAGTTGGACAAAGTGTTTTAAAGAAATAATAGACAGGGTTTTGGTTCAAATCATTTCAGACAAGGGGTTTCTAATGGGAACTGGGAAAACAATAATTGTTATGGGAGAAATCATAGAAACGCGACCACTAAGAGATTTTGATAACAGAGGGAGAAACTACAATACAGAATAAGAATGAAGTAACAGAAACTGGAATTGTAATCCATATCCACCTGAATATTTCAATCAAGGTGCTAAAATTAGTAAATATTTAAACTTTACATTGCCTCATTGGATGTTCTCAGTGTTGAGAGCAGAGGATAATGATTTTAGTATAGGTACCAATAAGCCAATATCATTGCTACACAGAACATTTCCTACACAAGAGAACCATGTTAATAAAATAGGAGTAGATCAAGAGTTTTGGGGTAATTTCTAAGAAGACAAGGTTAATGAGCAACACACAACAGAAACGAAAACTCTTAACTATGAGTTGAGGAAGCTGATTCAGAAAACTTGTACAATGTTGACAGAAAAAAAATCGTAATGAGACTGCTGATGATAGTTTAGATGTTTGTGAGACCTTTTGTGAATGAAAAGGCATACTATAATATGAGCAGAATGAGAATCATATGGTAGATGAAGATGCAACTAATGATTGTGATGTTGTTGATGAGAGAGGAATTAAGGACAGTGAAAGTAAAATGTGGATTATTTTGTTGGCTTTAAGGATGTTTTGGCATATGAGGAGAAAGAGGAGTCTGATCTATTCATTAAGTTGACAGTGTTAAGTAGAAATGAAAATGAAGTGTCTGGATCTGTTACATGTTTAAATATCAGTGATGCACATGACACAGTCACTGAAAGTGTTCAGAACAAATCTGTATGTGAGGTTCCTGATCCCTGTTAAATTTTAAATCCTGAACTTCGCGATGAGAGTTTTCTGTGTACATTTTGACTAAATGTTGGGGAAGAGTTATTAAGTGAGACAGTTTGCAATCAGAGTTTATTCTGATTAGTGGAAAGTTAACTGCAATAGAATTTATGACTCATTTAAAAGAAAATTATGGGCGTGTAGAGATTTAATAGTGCTTTGAGGGAACTTACCACTATAAGCAGAAATAACGACTCTGAGACAAACATTAATTGGATGAAGAAGGTAAGTGGTTTAACACGAAGGGAGCATTCAAACCAGCAGAGGTTATGGAATCAGTGCAGCTGGGAAGGTCCTGTTAGATGATGAGATTGATACAAAGACAAGTAATGAAATAGAATATCCATATGTTCATGTAAAAGCAACTGAATATTTATTTATTCTATGTGATACAATGGAGTGGTAATGGTACATAATTCTACTGATTTGACATTGTTGTGTAAGGACACAAACATACACTATTACAAAGTTTGAAAATGGTTCAGGGAACCTTTACTCATGAACAAATAGTGACTTACATTTCTAACTTAAGTCAAGAGTGAAAAAGGCTTTCATTTTTCTTCAATCGATAATTATAAAACATTCACTATTTAATCTGTGTTTATATGATCTACAATTGTAGTTATTTATATGATTTGCATTTAATATTATTTTCGCAATCTTATAAAACATTTCATATATCAGAAACATTTAACATAAATTCATCAAGCTTATAAAAAACTTACTAAATTGTTTTGTGTCTGCTTATTAATGAGATCAGTTTTTTCATTCATTTTATTTCTACTAAGGCAATTCATACAGACACAAACAAATTTCAAATTTGGTTATTCTTATGCATTACTTACCTATTAAAACACTACAGAAAAATATACAAAGGTGTTACAGTGTCTGTATTACTGGAAAAAAATTTCTTGCATGTAAACTTTATGTTTACTTGCATTTATTTCTGTATCAGTTGAATATATTAGTTTTCGTGTTAGCTAAATAACAGCTTGGTAACTTTAGCAAAATTACTGTTGATCAGTAGTGAAATTCTAGATCCATGCCATGTGAAACTGATTAATACCCCCCCCCCCCCCCACTCTCTTAAGTGGCATAGTGCAACTATCATTTTTCACTACACAGTAGACCAATCAATGTACATTAGTACGAAGTAGTTTGGCGCCATTGCACTTAACCAGACAGCAGATTAATTATAACTGAACTCAGTACTAGTGCATACTAGTGTTGTCAGGTCAGAATAGTAAAAAAAGTTCTTATTGAGGTAAAGCTTAATTCAGCAGTTCTTTTACCTTTCTCTGCACATTTAGCTGAAATTACTTTTGTATAATGCAGGTTGACGACCGTCTTTATTTTGCATGCTCTCATCATTGTAATTTTGACTACATGCCGTTGGTTCGACTCCCCCTCGAATAACTTCTCCTTTTTTCAATAAGTAACTCATTAGTAAAATATCACCGTCATTTTAGAATACTGGTAAAGGTGAATTACCTCCTGTAGTGTTATAAGGTCGCTGTAGGAAGCGTTTGTAGTTTCATATCAGGCAACAATTAATTTGCTGCAGATACTGTCTTCCTGTTGTGAGTGAACCAAGGCGGCCAAATTATCTGATCAGTTCGAATGTACACTGAAGCACCAAAGAAACTGGTGCAAGCATGCATAATCAATTACAGATAAGTAAACAGGCAGAATACGGCTATGCAGTCGACGAAGCCTATATAAAACAAGTGTCCGGCGCAGTTGTTAGATCGGTTACTGCTGCTACAATGGCAGGTTTTCAAGATTTATGTGAGGTAGAAGGTGGTGTTATAGTCAGCGCACGAGAATGGGACACAGCATCACCGAGGTAGTGATGAAGCGAGGATTTTCCCGTACAACCATTTCATGAGTGAATATCAGGAATCCGGTTAAACATCTATCTCCGGCATCGCTGCGGCCGGAAAAATATCCTGCAAGAACGGTACCAACGACGACTCAAGATAATCGTTCAACGTGACAGAAGTGCAACCCTTCCGCAAACTGTTGCAGATTTCAATGCTGGGTCATCAACAAATGTCAGCTTGCTAACCATTCAACGATACATGATCGATATGGGCTTTCGGAGCTGAAGGCCCGCTCGTGTACCCTTGTTGACTGCACGACGCAAAGCTTTACGCGTTGCCTGGGCCCATCAACGTCGATATTGAACTATTGATGACTGGAAACATGTTGCCTGGTCGGACAGGTCTCGTTTCAAATTGTATCGAGCGGATGGACATGTATGGGTATGGAGACAACCTCATGAATCCATGGACCCTCCATTTCACTGGGGGACTGTTGAAGGAGGTGGAGGCTCTGTAATCGTGTGGGGCGTGTGCAGTCGGTGTGATATGGGACCCCTGGTACGTCTATATACGACTCTGACAGGTAACATGTACGTAAGCATCCTGTCTGATCACCTGGGGTGCCTGATATCTGGGATGCCTTGCAACGTGCTGTTCAGAAGAGATCTCCACCCCTCTTACTCTTACGGATTTATGGACAGCCCTGCAGGATTCACGATGTCAGTTCCCTCCAGCACTACTTCAAACATTAGTCGAATCCATGCCACGTCGTGTTGCGGCACTTCTGAGTGTTCGCGGGGGCCTTACACGATATTGGGCAGGTGTGCCAGTTTCTTTGATTCCTCAGTGTATAAGCCACTAGTAAAATATTTAATTTTTTATACCTATGAGCACAAATTACAGATGTCTGATCTTTGCGGACGAGTCTAGGATGTTTTCAGATGGTAATTTCCAACCTACGAACTTTATATTGACATCGTGTCATAGTCTTTGCTGTATCACATGTTGAATTCACAAGACTTGCTTGTTCCTCTAACAGTCCTTCACCATATACCGCCTGATCAACGAGGTATTCCAAGTTCGTCAAGGCCATCCAGTTTTGAAAAGCATGGAATTGGCGTTTCGCAGAATAAAAAGCCATATAACTGATATTGTTTCGTTTTTTTTGTAGATTTCTAGGAAAGTGTTTTGAATCAAAGCACAATTAATTTGCTAGACACGATTTCCTTTCTAGAAATCGACAAGAATCAGGAAGAAGTATCCGCACACAGCTCACTTTGACACACATAAAGCTGAACATATCAACACTCGAGCAGGTCTATTTCTTAGTTTTCGGTAAGATTTTGATGTAGTACCACACTGCCCTTCAACAAACAAATACCACACTTACGGACGCTGCCGTCGTTTATAGAGAAGTTGTGCCACGAAAATGATGACACAGTATCTAAGAAACAAAAAATTGGAATTTTATTAAGTAGTACAAGTACAGGTAATCCTGAACGTAACACAAATAGACCTTCAGATGAAGAGACAAAAGGAATCGACATCATCTGGATGTATCATACGTCCATCGCAAGAATGTTAAAACGGATAAAATATGTGAATGTTCAAATTTGGAAACCACGTAAGTAATAGAATTACAATGTGACCCTTATAATGAGAAAGGCAGTGAGAATTAGAATGTGACTCTTATAGTAAGAAAGGCAGTGTTAGAAATGTTTACCAACAGAATTCTGAGAGGGTAGCGTTATGAAATAATCTCTCTTTAGGTCTGTTCTGTAGTAACGTTCGCTAGGCTGATATCCATTTCATAAAACAGAATAAGTGGAATGTAGAATCTGGACGAGTTTCATGATACGTGGATGGTTTATTTCGGCGTCACTAATGTGTTTTGAAATGTCAGACTCAGGTGGACGCATTGCAAAACAACAGCCATGAGTCACGAGAATGGGTACTCCTAAGAATTGAAAATCGTGTCAGCAGGTGACAGGTGGTACATAAAACATCATTTTCCTTGTATATACGTAGTTTAATAACCGTGACTATAAAATTAATAAAATTAGGGCACACATAAAAATTATATACCTTCTTATTGTAATCGTAAACGGGGCACATCATAAGCTAACTGATAGGTTAAAAACGTAGAGGAAGATATTGATGAAGTCAATGTTTCGTGCATCGCTGATTTCCTTTTCATAGCGCTTTCCTGTAAACAACCGCGAAATTCAGCTTTATGCCGTCTTTTGTATCCTGCTAGCCGGCCGGAGTGGCCGTGCGGTTCTAGGCGCTACAGTCTGGAACCGAGCGACCGCTACGGTCGCAGGTTCGAATCCTGCCTCGGGCATGGATGTGTGTGATGTCCTTAGGTTACTTAGGTTTAATTAGTTCTAAGTTCTAGGCGACTGATGACCTCATACGTTAAGTAGCATAGTGCTCAGAACCATTTGAACCTTTTTTTTTTTTTTTTTTTTGTATTTCCCCAAGTAATCACTTCTTCGCATCTCTTGCTTCAGAGCGTAACTGTATGTTCCCAAACTTAATTTTCTCAGACGTGATGCTGAAGGCAGAAAATACTACACCTTAATACTATAAAGACGATAACTCAGTGGATAATTATTGTAATGTGAATATCATTCTAATTTTAACAATTTTATGGTAGTACCTTAGATCCAGATTCAGAATCTCTCTATGAACAGTCAACATAAATTCCCATCTACAAACTGGTAAACTGAAAATAACAAAGGAAGGCCGGAACATTTAATCCGGTGTTCCGAAATCGTTTCATCGCTAAGGTTCATAATATGGTCCTGCTTTCAACTATCGTACGAACGCCGAAATGGCAGTTATTGAGATAACTGATCGCGGAACAGAAAAGCAACTACAATAGCTTGTTAGTGGCAAGGCATCAAGACCAGAGGAGATACCAGCAGCAATTTATCGTAGATTGCTGGAACAAAGAAAAGTACTTAGCGACTGAAAAAAGCGCAAGTCATTCCATTTTCAAGAAGGGTCGTAGGGCAAATTCACGTAATTCTAGGTCAATATCGTTGACGTCAATCTGTTGTAGACTTATGGAACATGTTTTATGCTCAAGAATTATGGAACTTTTGGAGAACGAAAATCTTCTTTTTAAAAATCAACATGGATTCCGCAAACAGATCTTGTGAAACTCTGCTGGCTCTGTTCCTCCATGAGAACCGTAGCACTGTAGACAACGACGCTCAGGTAGGTGTCGTGTTCCTTGACCTCAGGAAGGCATTTGACACGGTCTCGCACTGCCGTTTAGTGAAAAATATGCGATCTTATCGAGTATCAGAGCAGATTTACGAGTGGATTCAATACTTCCTTGCATACAGGACCCAAAATGTCCTCTTAACGGAACAAAAACGACAGATGTAAAGGTAATTTCCGGAGTACTCCGAGGAAGTGTGATAGGATCGTCACTGTTTGCAACGTATGTAAATTATCCAGCAGAAAGCGTAGTCTTGGAAGCTTTCTAAGACTGCTCTCAAATGATGCTGTTGTCCATAACAAAGCAGCAATACCAGAAGGCAGTATCGATTGGCAGAATGACCAGCAGAGGAGTGATAAATGGTGCAGGCTCTGGCAGTTCACCCAACGTAAATAAATGTCCATATTGCGCATACGTAGGAAAAGAAATCCACTACTGTGCAGCTACACTATTGATGACGAATTTCTGGAAACAATATCTTCCGTAAAATTTCTAGGAGTAACCATCCAGAGCGACCTTAAGTGAAATGATCACACAAAACAAATAATAGGAAAAGCAGATGCCAGACTTGGACTTATTGAAAGAATCTTAGGGAAATGTAACTTATCCATGAAGGAAGTGGCTTACAAGGTGTTTTTTTCGAACCATTCTTGAGTATTTTTCATCAATCTGGGATCCTTAGCATGTAAGACTGATAAAAGAGATAGATAAAATCCAACGAAGAACGGTGTGTTTCGTCACGGGATCGTTTAGTCGGTGCGAGGGCGTTACAGGGATGCTCAACAAAATTCAGTGGCAGACGTTGGATGAGAGGCGTTGTGCATCACGGAGAGGCTTGCTATCGAAATTTAGAGACAGCTCTTTCCGGGAAGAATTGGGTGGCATATTACTTTCTACCACATACATCTCAAGAAAAGACAACGACGAGGAAATTGAAGAAATTAGATCCAATTCAGGGGCTTAGCGACCATCATTCTCCCCACGCATCATGCACGAGTGGAACAGGGAATGGGTAATCAGTTAGCGGTACCGGACACTCCCTCCGCCACACACCGTTAGGTGACTTGCGGCGTAGGATGTAGATGAAAATTCTGAACAAAGACGTGCATGATAAAATTAGAAATCAAAACGACATCCCGAAGAAGAGACCTTTTGAGTCTTAGATTGTCGTTTCTTCAAGAGCTACCGAGCGGGGCAACGCAGTGGTTACCACACTGGACTCACATTTGGGAGGACAACGGTTCAACCCCATATCCAGCTATCCTGATTTAGGTTTTCCGTGTTTCCCCTAAAATCGCGTAGGGTAAATGCCGGAATGGTTCCTTCGGAAGGGCACGGCCGCTTTCTTTCTCCATCCTTCCCTAATCCAAGCTTCTCTAATGACATCGTTGCCGCCGGGACATAGAACACTAATCTCCCCCACTCTCTCCTTCCCCTCCTCTTCAAGATCTGAGCACAAAAAACGATCCTCAACGAGCCCTTGATGCTCGGAATTGTGTTTACCGTGAAAATCAGACTCCTCAAATCAGCTGGTAAAACGGAACTAGTGAACGATAGGCTGTTATTATTTTTGGTATTATTATCAGCCAAGTGCGCCAACAAGGCCTATCCAACAATCAAACCGATTCACAACCTTAAAACGAAACATTAGATACTGCACGTTTAAGTCTTGTAAGACACTATTACCTAAGTTGGCTGTATTAGGCCTTAAGTCAGAGGTGGCTATACTTCCTGGCGCCTTGTGGTCTGCTGGTTGCGGAGTGTTTGTGCCCGCAGCGGGGACACGGAAGCGGATAGTCAGTCAGGGCAGAGAGAGCCACCTAGAGAGACAGTTTACTCGTTCGCTCTGAACGTGCCTTGGCGCAAATTGTGAATGCAGTTTGCTTACGGATTCGGCCGCACTCAATGAGCGACCGCAAGCCTACTCTATTGTGGATTATGGAGGCGGTGCAGCCTGAACAGACGGCAGCGATTACAGGACATACCAGGTGCGACGCATGGAGTTAATTCTGGCCGTGATGCGTGTATGCCTCAGATAAAAACAGGTACTGTGATTTCGTGTGGCTATATCGCTATTTTCTAGTTACCAGTCACACTGTGCGCCAATAAAATCTGCTTAAATTGTGTTCACGGATTTTGCCATATATTGTGTATGGTGTCACAGCCAGACACCACGCTTGCTAGGTGGTAGCCTTTAAATAGGCCGCGGTCCGTTAGTATACGTCGGATCCGCGTGTCGCCACTATCAGTGATTGCAGACCGAGCGCCGCTACACGGCAGTTCTAGTCTAGAAAGACTCCCTAGCACTCGCCCCAGTTGTACAGCCGACTTTGCTAGCGATGGTTCACTGTCTACATACGTTCTCATTTGCAGAGACGACAGTTTAGCATAGCCTTCAGCTACGTCATTTGCTACGACCTAGCAAGGAGCCATATTCAGTTACTATAATTACTATCTGCAAGAATGTATTCTGAACAAATAATATTGTGAATCATATACCGTCAAGAGCGACGTTCATCATTAATGGATTAAAGTTAAGTATCAAACTAATTACGTCCGCTTTCTGAATTCTCATTTCTTGTCATGTTCCAGACCTCACGTCAGTATAGTTCTTCCCTCCTCACACCAGCCTGCGTGAGCTAAAACGCGTGCATTTCGGCCTCCACTCGTAACACGGTGTTCGCTCTTCTGCTAACACAAAACTGTGTTCGTGCGGCTCCATGTAAGGACTGCCTTTGTATCAATGCGCAACTGTTTCGATGAATCTGACTGCTCTTGACAGGCTCTGTATAAGTGCACGTCATCGATGCACAGCCGGATTGTTAGAAGCAGAAAAACATAGCTTCTTAGCGCAGCCAGACAGGAAAGCAGTACTATCTACAAGTCTAATACTGAGTTCTTTCGGGGCAGTCTGTGATATTTTCTTATATTTGTATGAGCTGAATAGGACTGACATACATTTTATGACAGAATGAACACTTAGGGCTCAGCGGACTATGGGGGTAAGTTACCATTGTCCTCAGAGTTCTATGTACATTCGGATTTGGTACCAGTTTGTTTGTAAATTGTGTTTTTGTAAAATACAATTAGATGTAGATTTTATTGAATATTAAAAGAAATTAGAAGTTGTACTTTCAAGGAATTCGATTAAAGAGTGTTTTGTAAACATTTCATTTTTAAAATTGAGTCAACATTGGAAGTACGTGACCTGCTGATAGTTATGCTTATGCTTAGTTTCTGGTGATAATTAATGCTATAGAATTTTACAGTGTCAGAATGTTTAAAACATTGTGCTGTCCTCAATTTGATTTTAGTTACTAAGACAGGCTTATTGTTCAGCGAAAATTTCACTTTCTTTAAAATCTTGACACAAGTTAATAATAAATGAATAAGGTTTCAAATGTTAACCTGAACTCAGTCAGTCGATTTCACCCCTTTAATCCGTCCATTCCAAGCAGCAGGATACAGTCTAAGCAGTTATGTTCTACTTCAATAAAATAATTCTGGGCATTTGACCGATTGGTAACTCGTTAAGGGAAAGAAAAAATCCTGAGGACAACAGTCCAACAGTGGCCGAAACGTCGAAGAACTTTACACATTACTTAACAAGAAGAATTTTATTGACTGTGACAACGGTCACGGAAGCCTACCCTTACAGTAGTTTACTCTTTGAAGACTTTTAAGAAAGCGTATGACTCGACGCGCCGTTACGCCTTCTTCGATGTCATTTATAAAATTCCTAGTTGTACAGTGACTGCTGATCATAGTTAGAGCCACTGTGACAGATATGAAAGACAAACTTTATTTTCTAGTAGAGACCTATATCTGTCTAATTCATGTGAGGTCATGACAGGTGTGCGACAAGATGATGGTCTATCTTTCTTTTCAGTTGTGTTCTAGAAAATATTGCTTGAATCTGTCCAACAGTTCTGACATAAAATGACTACATCCCACAGAACTGAAACCAGATTTAAATGGATCAGTGTAGACTGTCTAACTTTCGCCGACGGCATTACCATCCTATAGAACAACGCAGAAATCGCAAGGATCCAAATCAACCAGTTATTGGAAATCGCAAAACAAACCGTCTTACAAAAGAAGTTCCACCGCAACTCCAGACCAAATGCGGTGATATCGATTAGATTAGATCAGATTACATTTACTTTCATTCCACTTGATCTGTAGTGAGGAGGTTCTCCAGGATGTAGAACATGTCAGAAAAACAGTAATACATGACAAATATATGCAACTCACACAAATAAGCTAATGTACCATTCCAAAGGTTCCAAGTGGAATGATGGTCATTTTTTAACACTATATGAAAGAATCATTTTACAAACACTAATGCACTGAATTTAAAATAAAAAAGTTTTTTTTATTTACAAGGTAATAAACATATAATAGAACTACTATAATACTGAATTACAATCAACACATTACTAAACTGAAATGGTGCAGAAGTTAGATTATACTTACACACACACACACACACACAAACACAGATACACACAAATGCATACACACATACACACAAATCAGTTGGTTCTACTGAGAAATTCATCAATGCAGTAGGAGGAGTTGGCCACCAATAAATCCCTTAGGCTTATCTTTAAATGAATTTTATTGGTTGTTAAGCTTTTTATAGCTGCTGGCAAGTTATTGAAAATGCGTGTTCCTGAAAATTGCACACCTTTTTGTACAAGAGTAAGTGAGTTTAAATCCTAGTGAAGATTATTGTTATTTCTAGTATTGATTCCATGAATTGAGCTGTTTGTTTGAAAAGGTGATATAGTTTTAATGACAAATTTCATTAAGGAATAAATATATTGGGAAGCAGTAGTTTGTATCCCTAGTTCCCTAAACAGGCTTCTGCAGGATGTTCTTGAGTTCACACCACATATAATTCTTACTGCACGTTTTTGTGCCTGGAACACTTTAGCTTGGCTTGATGAATTACCCCAAAAAATAATTCAATATGACATTATGGAATGAAAGTAAGCATAATAGGCCAGCTTTTTCATTTTAATATCCCCTATGTCTGACACAATTCGCATTGCAAACAGAGATTTGTTAAGACGCTTCAGCAGTTCAGTGGTGTGCTCCTCCCAGTTGAATTTATTATCAAGCTCTAATCCCAAGAATTTAACACTGTCCACTTTTTCTATCTGCTTGTCACCAATGTTAGGCATATACTCGTGGGACACCTTTACAAGTTCTGAACTGCATATAGTGTGTTTTTTCAAAGTTTAGTGACAAAGAATTGGCTAGGAACCAGTGATTAATGTCCGCAAATATTTTATTAGCCGATCTTTCAAATACTACACTTTATTTGCTATTTATTGAAATGTTTGTATCATTGATAAACAAAACGAATTTGGCATCTGGTAATGTTATGATGAAAGGTCATTGATACACACAAGAAAAGGTAAGGGCCCTAAAATGGAACCTTGTGGGACCCCACATTTAATTAGTTCCCAGTTGGATGATGCATGATAGCTTAATACATGTCTCTTTCCTAATAACACCGTTTGTTTCCTGCCAGAGATATAAGATTTGAACCATTTTACAGCATTTCCTTTTACACTATAATATTCTAATTTACTTAAAAGGATATTGTGATTTACTCAGTCAAATGCCTTTGACAGATCACAAAATATACCAGTTGCCTGCAATTTTTTGTCTAATGAATTAAGCACATTTTCACTGTAAGTGTAGATAGCCTTCTCAATATCAGAGCCCTTTAGAAATCCGAACTGCGACTTTGACAGTGTGTTATAAGACGGTTATTAAGTTGATTGTACATTACATTTTCTAAAATTTTCGAGACTGCTGGTAAAATTGAAATTGGACAGAAATTTGATGCTATTTCTTTATCTCCCTTCTTAAACAGTGGCTTAACTTGAGCGTATTTCAACCATTCAGGAAATATTCCCCTGATAAACGACTGGTTACACAGATAGCTTAATATGTTACTTAACTCAGAATCACATTCTTTAATTAACTTTGTTGATATTTCATCATACCTACTAGATGTTTTTAATTTTAAAGATTCTATGATGGGCATTATTTCTGCTGGGGTAGTGAGGGTCAAATTCATATTATGGAAGTTACTTGAAATGTCTGGTCTGAGGTATTCCATAGCAACATCTACAGAACCTAAGAACCCCATCTTTTCAGTAACAGTTATAAAATGTTTGTTAAAAAGTTCTGCAACACTATACACATCTGTCACCAATGTATCATTTACTCTTAATGCTATTTTCCGCACTTCATGTCTGGTTCTACCGGTCTCCTCCTTCACTATATCCCACATTGTCTTTGTTTTGTTATCTGATATGACTATCTTTTCCTTGTAATATATTTGATTTGATGTCCGTATTACAGTCTCTAATATTTTGCAGTATTTCTTGTAATGTGCTATAGCATCAACATCAGAACTGTTTTGTATTGACAGATACAGTTTTCTTTTTGTTTCACAAGATACCCCTATTCCTTGAGTAATCCATGGCTTCTTTCTAGACATTGCTGTAGCCTTGGTTAGTTTTGGGGGAAAACAGTGGTCAAATAAGGTAAGCACTTTATTAGTAAAAGTGTTATATTTTTCATTCATGCCATGAGCACTATAAACATCAGTCCAGTGAATGTCTCTTAGGAGTGTCCTAAAATAATCAATTTTTGGATTATTGATTACCCTCTTGGGCTCAGATTTAACAGATTTTACATCCTGTTCAGTATTAACATTTAACAGAAGGAATTGCATGTCATGGTATGAGTGGCCATTGTCTATTGGTTTTGTAATTTAATTTTGTTCATTGGACTTTTCTATAAAGATATTATCAATGGCTGTTTGTGAGCAATTGGCTACCCTAGTGGGAATTAAGTTGAATGATAGTGTTACCAACTCAAGTAAGTTCTTATTGTGAGAGTCTTTAAGGAAAGCTACATTGAAATCACCAGCAACCACTATTTCTTTGTTTTTGGTTGTTAAATGGGCCAGTACAGCTTCAAGGTGGTTTATGAACAGATTAAAGTTACCTGCAGGTGCTCGATCTACACTTAATATTATGAAGGATTTTTTTGTGAAATTCTACTTCTGTTGCAGATGCTTCCATATGCTGTTCTAGGCAAAATTTATGAATGTCTATGTTCTTAAATTTATGACAGTTCCTGATGAATGGAGACACTCCTCCATTCTCCATTTCTGTTCTACAAAAGTGAGATGCTAACATAAACCCCATAACACTTAAAAGTCCTATACCAGTGATCACATGATGTTCAGAGAGGCAGAGTATGTCAGCTGGGATTGAAGACTCTAATTCATCTATGCAGATAATCCCCCCATGAACCATGGACCTTGCCACTGGTGGGGAGGCTTGCGTGCCTCAGCGATACAGATGGCCGTACCGTAGGTGCAACCACAACGGAGGGGTATCTGTTGAGAGGCCAGACAAACATGTGGTTCCTGAAGAGGGGCAGCAGCCTTTTCAGTAGTTGCAGGGGCAACAGTCTGGATGATTGACTTATCTGGCCTTGTAACATTAACCAAAACGGCCTTGCTGTGCTGGTACTGCGAACGGCTGAAAGCAAGGGGAAACTACAGCCGTAATTTTTCCCGAGGACATGCAGCTCTACTGTATGATTAAATGATGATGGTGTCCTCTTGGGTAAAATATTCCGGAGGTAAAATAGTCCCCCATTCGGATCTCCGGGCGGGGACTACCCAGGAGGACGTCGTTATCAGGAGAAAGAAAACTGGTGTTCTACGGATCGGAGCGTGGAATGTCAGATCCCTTAATCGGGCAGGTAGGTTAGAAAATTTAAAAAGGGAAATGGATAGGTTAAAGTTAGATATAGTGGGAATTAGTGAAGTTCGGTGGCAGGAGGAACAAGACTTTTGGTCAGGTGATTACAGGGTTATAAATACAAAATCAAATAGGGGTAATGCAGGAGTAGGTTTAATAATGAATAAAAAAAATAGGAGTGCAGGTTAGCTACTACAAACAGCATAGTGAACACATTATTGTGGCCAAGATAGACACAAAGCCCATACCTACTACAGTAGTACAAGTATATATGCCAACTACCTCTGCAGAGGATGAAGAAATAGATGAAATGTATGACGAGATAAAAGAAATTATTCAGGTAGTGAAAGGAGACGAAAATTTAATAGTCATGGGTGACTGGAATTCGTCAGTAGGAAAAGGGAGAGAAGGAAACATAGTAGGTGAATATGGATTGGGGGGAAGGAATGAAAGAGGAAGCCGCCTTGTAGAATTTTGCACAGAGCATAACTTAATCATAGCCAACACTTGGTTCAAGAATCATAAAAGAAGGTTGTATACCTGGAAGAATCCTGGAGATACTAGTAGGTATCAGATAGATAATATAATGGTAAGACAGAGATTTAGGAACCAGGTTTTAAATTGTAAGACATTTCCTGGGGCAGATGTGGATTCTGACCACAATCTATTGGTTATGAACTGCAGATTGAAACTGAAGAAACTGCAAAAAGGTGGGAATTTAAGGAGATGGGACCTGGATAAACTGAAAGAACCAGAGGTTGTAGAGAGTTTCAGGGAGAGCATAAGGGAACAATTGACAGGAATGGGGGAAAGAAATACAGTAGAAGAAGAATGGGTAGCTCTGAGGGATGAAGTAGTGAAGGCAGCAGAGGATCAAGTAGGTAAAAAGACGAGGGCTAATAGAAATCCTTGGGTAACAGAAGAAATATTGAATTTAATTGATGAAAGGAGAAAATATAAAAATGCAGTAAATGAAGCAGGCAAAAAGGAATACAGACGTCTCAAAAATGATATCGACAGGAAATGCAAAATGGCTAAGCAGGGATGGCTAGAGGACAAATGTAAGGATATAGAGGCTTGTCTCACTAGGGGTAAGATAGATACTGCCTACAGGAAAATTAAAGAGACCTTTGGAGAGAAGAGAACCACTTGTATGAATATCAAGAGCTCAGATGGCAACCCAGTTCTAAGCAAAGAAGGGAAGGCAGAAAGGTGGAAGGAGTATATAGAGGGTTTATACAAGGGCGATGTACTTGAGGACAATATTATGGAAATGGAAGAGGATGTAGATGAAGACGAAATGGGAGATAAGATACTACGTGAAGAGTTTGACAGAGCACTGAAAGACCTGAGTCGAAACAAGGCCCCTGGAGTAGACAACATTCCATTTGAACTACTGATGGCCTCGGGAGAGCCAGTCATGACAAAACTCTACCATCTGGTGAGCACGATGTATGAGACAGGCGAAATACCCTCAGACTTCAAGAAGAATATAATAATTCCAATCCCAAAGAAAGCAGGTGTTGACAGATGTGAAAATTACCGAACTATCAGTTTAATAAGTCACAGCTGCAAAATACTAACGCGAATTCTTTACAGACGAATGGAAAAACTAGTAGAAGCCGACCTCGGGGAAGATCAGTTTGGATTCTGTAGAAATGTTGGAACACGTGAGGCAATACTGACCTTACGACTTATCTTAGAAGTAAGATTAAGAAAAGGCAAACCTACGTTTCTAGCATTTGTAGACTTAGAGAAAGCTTTTGACAATGTTAACTGGAATACTCTCTTTCAAATTCTGAAGGTGGCAGGGGTAAAATACAGGGAGCGAAAGGCTATTTACAGTTTGTACAGAAACCAGATGGCAGTTATAAGAGTCGAGGGACATGAAAGGGAAGCAGTGGTTGGGAAAGGAGTAAGACAGGGTTGTAGCCTCTCCCCGATGTTATTCAATCTGTATATTGAGCAAGCAGTAAAGGAAACAAAAGAAAAATTCGGAGTAGGTATTAAAATTCATGGAGAAGAAGTAAAAACTTTGAGGTTCGCCGATGACATTGTAATTCTGTCAGAGACAGCAAAGGACTTGGAAGAGCAGTTGAACGGAATGGACAGTGTCTTGAAAGGAGGATATAAGATGAACATCAACAAAAGCAAAACGAAGATAATGGAATGTAGTCAAATTAAGTCGGGTGATGCTGAGGGAATTAGATTAGGAAATGAGACACTTAAAGTAGTAAAGGAGTTTTGCTATTTAGGGAGTAAAATAACCGATGATGGTCGAAGTAGAGAGGATATAAAATGTAGACTGGCAATGGCAAGGAAAGCGTTTCTCAAGAAGAGGAATTTGTTAACATCGAGTATAGATTTAAGTGTCAGGAAGTCGTTTCTGAAAGTATTTGTATGGAGTGTAGCCATGTATGGAAGTGAAACATGGACGATAACTAGTTTGGACAAGAAGAGAATAGAAGCTTTCGAAATGTGGTGCTACAGAAGAATGCTGAAGATAAGGTGGGTAGATCACGTAACTAATGAGGAGGTATTGAATAGGATTGGGGAGAAGAGAAGTTTGTGGCACAACTTGACTAGAAGAAGGGATCGGTTGGTAGGACATGTTTTGAGGCATCAAGGGATCACAAATTTAGCATTGGAGGGCAGTGTGGAGGGTAAAAATCGTAGAGGGAGACCAAGAGATGAATACACTAAGCAGATTCAGAAGGATGTAGGTTGCAGTAGATACTGGGAGATGAAGAAGCTGGCATAGGATATAGTAGCATGGAGAGCTGCATCGAACCAGTCTCAGGACTGAAGACCACAACAACAACACAACAGATAATTAATCCATTAATTTTATTTCTCAGTCCTCGAATATTTTGATGCAATAAAGATAGCTGACATTTCACACTGGCTGAGTTAAAATTGGGTAGAGTTGAAATATTTGCTGGCTGTTGAAAATTCTTAACCAATAGCTGTTTATGCTGATGTAATAAGCTAGAATTATATTTTTTTGTTTCTTTCTCAAACTGAAGATTTGTCTCAGTCCTAACCTCTCTTAAAATTTGGTTTTTTTTTGTCCTCTCTACCCTAAAAAAGGGTCTTTTCTGAACCCTATAACCACTGGTATTTTATCACTCATGACAGTGCCTCCCCCTTTTAACTTTCCTGCTATTTTCCCATCCTTTTGAAGTGAAGGCCATGCCTAGTATAATCCCACCTATTGAGAGAACCAACAGGAACCACATCAATGTGTGACCCTGCACCCGACATAAGCAGCCGTTCCAACTCCAAATTAACTCTCTTGACAAGAGTTCAAATGAGGTCGGTCATGGCGCCCAAGAACAGAGACAAACTCAGCACTAGTATGCTTCGATGCTGATGCAATCTTTGCCAGGTCACACTCTATACTATACCCAGGAACTCTGTCAATACTATTACCTGCCCCACCCACTATAACCTCAGTGTCTTCCTTAGTGAAATCTTTGCAAAGTGGTCCTAAATCCTCTGTCACCTGCTCCAGACCAGCATTAGGTTTAAAAAAGTTGGTGACCTGGTATTCTGATCCTAGTTCATCCTGCAAAAGTAGGCCAACACCTCTTCCATGGGAACTACCTAACAACAACACTTTCTTTCTCTTTACTGATTTCCCTACATTCTTACTTTTCAATTTGCTGCTGAAAGTTTGATGTGCCCTGTCTACACCTGCAACTGTTTCTCACCAGCTTCTAACTGAAGCAACAGGTCAAATCTATTTTCCACATTCACCACGAAGCCGTCAGACAAAATTAAAGGCCTGTTCCTCCTGTTGGCCGTTGCCACTTCCCACCTCTCTTTACCCTTCTCCCTCCTTAACATGTCAAGATCTCCCCTGGCCTTGTCTATCTCAGCCTGAAGGGCGGCAATTTTCCCCTCCTGTTCTAGTATCTTCCTATATCTACTACATATCCTACAAAACCACTGAAGAGTCTCATTTACTTCTCCTATTTCCGCGCCACTACAGTCACCCACATGGAAAAAACTACAGCATCCGTCACACCAAATCCCCGACCTAACCGTTCTACGGCAAGTCAAGCGCCTTTCACCCATGATAAACGTAATAGTTTATTAAGAATAAGTCAGTTAAATTACAGGTAAATACGAAACTATGGTTCCACAAAATTGGCCTATACGCAACTGTGTGTTAACAAAAACAACAGTGCAAAGTTTCTGAAGCAACAACTTAAACTTTACGCTACTTTCCGGAAATGTGAGTTAAATAATGAAGAGGTACGCTACAGTTAAATTGCTGGAGAGAGCAAAGAACAACTAAACGAAATTCTATAGATTTGCTGTGGCAAACCGTAAACAGAAAATACGACTGTACGATCTTTTCGCGTTTTCTGCTATATAACGTAAAGAAAAATGAAACCTTTAATGGCATGCTTAAAAGACTAACTAATACACCTATTTACCACGTAATCAGTACTAAACTTCATGTTTTTACAATCTAAAATGACTTATATTTACGAGAACACCAAAACTCACGCTAGTAGTCTGGCTGCAGAGCTGCCAACCGCGACAAATAAGAAAAAGTTTAATCTCCCGGGGGAAGTAATCATGAATATCTGTTTTGACGAATACATGTAATTTGGACATTTTACCATAGTATATGCACCACCTATAATAAAAAATCCCTTTCCCAGGACACCACACTACATCACTATGCAATAGTTCTGAAACCGGTAGTTTTGTATATAGCTGAAGCCCTGCTCGTGATAAAGTACTCCTCGGACTGCTGAGGAACAGTATGTGCAAAATCGTTATGGGGGCAGTGGGATCTGATTACAAGAATGACATACAGAAAAGAAACTTAATGAAAAAGTTTACAGTAAAACAGAAAAATCCACAAAAACTATGGGCGCATTTCTATCGCCACCTCAACACCTCAGACGAATGGACCGAAACAGGTTCACTTTTCCGTCTAAAATCCAGTACATCATAAAACCGTGATTTACAAACACCATATATTAGAATTCTAGCCCTAAGATATATTCCACGCAGATTCCTTCGCAAACAGGTAATAAAAAACATCGGAAATAAATATGGGTAAGTAGTTATCACACGCTGTGCGCCCTCGACAGAGGAGCGCAGACAAACCCATTCTGAATAAGGTAAGGAAGTTTTGGCACAGTAGAAAGCGAAACTCATTGCCATACATCACAGATGGCAAGTGATGCGTGGTTCCATAATGTAGGTAATGAGTGTCCGCCAGAAAATGATGAGTATGACACTCTTCGAAACATCGTGGTATTTCAACATTGCTACCTGGCTGGAAGCCCACGTGCTTTTCTTCTTCTATACAGTTGCTTTACCCATACAGACATCGCTGTCGGAGGATGGTTTTACAGTAACAAGAGGAAAAAAAAGTACAAAGTGATGTAATGAACGCCATTACACGTCCTCAATGTAGACTGGTAAGAAGATCGAGAGACTAGTAGCCTCTTTTCCTCTGCACACCTCCTTTCCTATCTACGATGACCTTTCTCTCTCCTTCTCTTGCCGTATTCTTACAGTTAAAAGAGTTGTACAAGTATTTTCCACTCTTCGAAGCAGACAGTACCAAAACTGTATGTGCTTTTTAAACAGATCATAACAAGACGTGATAGGGGCAGCTGGTGCACCAGTCGAAATAATATGAGAGTTAACTTCCAGTCAGTGCGTTTAAGTCAACAACCAATTGTATCCCAGTATCTTTATGGAGAATGTAGGGTCTAGACCATATCTTATTATTATTATTATTATTGCTATTACTCCTGAGACAAAGAGGTAAGAGCCATTTGCTTATATCAAAAGAATGTTACAAGCAGAAAATATTTATGAAGTGACTGAGAATTGCTGTTCTCCAGCATTTGTCGAGGGAACCATGAATATCCTACTTTGAAATAATGGCTATGTTCTTATTTCACGTTTTCTAAAAAGTTTTCTCTATTTGCTCACCAGCACTGTTTCACGATGCTACTTTCGTTTCTAGCTTATCAGATAACGGAATCAAATAATAACAAATAAGTGTTTCTGTTGCATTTAATTTGGATCTTTTGTTTGTGTTCAATGTGTAAAAATCAATTGGGGAGAGTGTTGTACCCAGAGAGCAGTGTGTTTTCTGTCCGGACTTCAGTCTAGTGATTGATTTTAGAATCACATGAAGGTATACGCACTAGAGGCCACCATAAGCAGTTTCTGCCGTTTTCTACAGTTTCTACTGTTGCTATAAATCAGATAATGTTTTGTTCAGCAATTGTAAATATTTCTACTGTTACACCTGACAATTATTGTCTTCGTCGTCTATAAAAAAGAGGTACAAGTTCACCTAGAGATTACAGCCCAATAGAAATAATACTAATAACATAAAAATTACTGAAAATATAATGAAAGACCAGTAAACACGATTTTTAACGCAATAACATATAAGAAAGGCGTAGAACGAATAGTAAACTGAGATAACAACAACTGAATCAGTGCAAGGAGTATTATCATTAATGTTTGGTTTTGAAAACACACGGCACTTACACCATTCTATGAGATTTAACCAAATCCTTTTACTGTCTCGTGTACTATTTTTAATTAAGAAATATGAAAGTCATGAAATAATTAAAACAGTCCTAGTACTAATGATATCATATTCGAGAAACACAAAACCAGTTTAACTGTTATTTTCAAATAAAAAATCTGATCTTCCCAAACTATTATCATAAACTCCTTAAGGCTCTGTGCTTCCAGCCATATAAATGTGCAATATATGCTGATGACACAAAAATTCATCACATCAAACAATGAACGACTGCTGTCAAACTAACGAATGACTCCATTATAGAAAATACAGCTCAGTTTTTCAAGGAAAAGAATTTGTCATTATACATCCTCTTTTCATTTAGAAGCATTAATAACGGGCAAAATGAACTCAATAAGTATGTAAATTAATTAGGCATTTACATGGTTAGTATTTTATGATGGAACATCCATATGGAAAAGTTCTACCAATACGTATGTTACATATAAAAAATTGTGAGAGTGAAGAGCTCATTCTCGTGGTTACATTGTGACCTTTTCCATGTATTCTCTCCTGCGACAAAAGAAACTTCCTTCTGGCAGTACGAAACCATTAATGGTACTTCTTAAATAACTTCATTATTTACTAACAATACTTTATTCAGCACAAAATACCTTCAGCCATAGTCTACACATACTCGATGTATTTGTGCATGTCAAACAGAATGTCCACGTGGAAGAAATCATGTCAGACGTGCGCTCACAGGAACTAGAACAATAAGTAGCTGGACAGCCCCTGGGCTACATTCTATAAATTCACAAATAATTTTTAGATGTTGGCAACATACTGTTGAGCATTATAGCCTACTACATGTAAAGGTATTATTTAAAACAGAGATAGTGTCTTGGTTAAAAGAAAATCTTTGTAGATAGTGAAGTATAAACTAGTGTTATAAATGTGTCCTATTCCATGTAAATTAATTGGTAGTCTATATAATTTCCATAACTAAATTAGCCATGTGGTGAGTAGAAGACAATATACACAGAAATTACCTGTGTAATTGTGTATATACTGACGACGTCTTATACAACATCACAGTTGTTTAAAGGCAAATAAACCTACTTGAATTTGAATGTGCATTCGTTTGTAGACGGGCTATAGAGAAATTGTTAACAGACGTTTCCGACAATGTATGTCTATCACGTCAGCAAAAGTAAAAGGAACAACAGACTCATTATTTTCCTTAGATGCTGCTGTATGTTAACCAAAACCTTGTGAAAATGGAATTCGAAATATAACTCCGCATGTATCGTACAATAGTTATTGCTTTATAACTGTTAGATACCATTGAAGACGTGAAGTTGAGATCTTTTCCAGAATGAAACTTGCCAGATATACATATTATCTTTCTTTGTCTCAGATATGCCGTAATACTCATTCTTTGTTCTGACGAGCGATAATATTTTGTGACGCGCAGTTAATCTCGGCGTTGTGCGCAAATACTTCTTTTTTTCGGGAGGGGGGATGTCCTCTGTGAATGTTTATCCCAACAATCTAATAACTATAATTTTCAGTGCAATAGGGTTCGCAGCAGCGATGAATATGACTTGTTCCTACATCAAAATCACAAGTGTCACTAATGTATCCAATGACTAAAACTTCCGTTTAGATACTTGAAAATGGCCTAAGGCCGAAATTGTACAATTGTACAGGAAATAAAGAAAATGGGAACTGAAGGCTTCAAGAAATCATTCAAAAAATCTAGTAACTGTTGGGATACTTTGGAAAATATTCTGTAACTAGATAGTTTTAGCAAAATATGCATACACTTCATTTACTTGGGTTACCACTGACTTGGAACTGATTAATTTAAGATAGAAAGTATTGGTTTTTTGGAAAACTGAATACAAAAAAATAATGTCTGATAGACAACTAAGTAGGTGAGGGTATCGTACCACGAAACACTTTTCTGACTTTCACAGCTAATCAGCACTGTAATCCAAGTTTAATGTATTTTCTTATTGCATTTGTAAATGATGGAATTTTTTCATGTGCTGCAGTCCTTTCCTGGAATTGCAAAATTTGCTCCAGAAAATTAAAGTTTTTCCAAATGTGAATGGATGTTCCAAGGTCAGCACGGTCATGTACAAAAGAACACATTGAAATTTAAGGGTGTTGCAATCGAGTTGATTTTACCAACACTGTATTTAGTCTGTCTCTTAGATTACTAATCTACTACACACCAATGATCAGTAACTGATATTAAATTAAGGAGAAGTATTATTAAAAATCAGTCTCAATTTAAACACGTTTTGAAATTGAAACTATTGGAAATTAACACAGATAAATTGTTGGGATATTAACGAAACTCAAGTATGTTACAAGCATCACATGTTCCATGGCAAAAGACTTTCTTCTGCTTCAAGGTTTAAGAAGGTGCACGACCGATGGAGTATGGCTTAATGTCCACACGGTATATAACTAGTTTTAAAAATATATAGAAACTTACTTGCCAAAATTTTTGTAACTGAAAAATTAACAATATATTCCAAATAGTTTTAATGTGGGGCAACTATAAATGATTCATTCGTTTCAAAATTCTATATTTTGCAAATATTACATGTACAAATATGACTGATACATAAATAGAACCGTAAACTGACGGAGTTCGCATTGTCCTCACCATTTGGAATTACGAGCGCAGTGCTTTGATAAAATGGCGGCAAAGCAAGAATAGAGTTTTGTGTGTTGGAACATACGAGACCTCCGTTTATCTGGAAAGGTTAATCGCCACGATGTGAGAGTGTGGGGTACTGAAAATCCTCTTGAAATTATGGCGCGAACGAGATGCGCCGAAAGTTGATGTTCTCTACACAGTGTCACAAACGAAGCTGTGTGGGCCATTTTTATTCTTTGAGAAGATTGCGACAGGTACTCTTACCTTGATATGTTACAGTTGTGGTGGCTTCCACAACTGACTGCTGATTCCGAGAATTTCATCTCCCAACAAGAGGCGCCAACCTCTCATTTGAGCACCAATGTTGATCGCAACGATTTCCGCATCACTGGATTGGGTGTAATGGTGATGATGATTTGGCTTCGTGCTTCCTTGAAATTAAAAAATTACTCAATAAAATCAAGGTCTTTCCAACTGTGCAGGGATGTTCAGAGGTACAACATGATCATGAAGGCGTCTAGGAACAAATAATCTATTGAAATTTAAAAACATTGCAATAAAAAAATCGTGTCAATACTATATTCGGTTTTCTACCCCATATAAGGGGCGTCAAAAGATCCCGTCGGAAGGCCGTACAGTCCAGAATCGGTGTGCCAATCAGGCAAAATCGTCGTGTGCAGTGAGGCTGTCATCCTGTCTACGCACCAAGTTGGGGATATCCGTTTGGCAAAACAGCGTGTCGTGTTGTGTTGAAAGGTCCGTGACTGCCTGCTGCACTTTCTCGTCTGACACATCGAGCGAGGTGGTGCAGTGGTTAGCACACAGGACTCGCATTCGGGAGGACGACGGTTCGAACCCTCGTCCGGCCATCCGGATTTAACTTTTCCGTGATACCCCAAATCGCTCCAGGCGGATGCCGGGATGGTTCTTTTGAAAGGGCACGGCCGATTTCCTTCCTCGTCCTTGTCACAATCCGAGCTTCCACTCCGTTCTAATGACTTCGATGTCGACGGGACGTTAAAACCACTTTTTCTTCCTTTTCTTCTTTTTCGTGTGACAAGAAGTGCTGACTCTCCATGGCGTTTTTTTTAAGGGATCGAAGACGTGATAATCGCATGAGGAGAGATCAGGACTATAGGACGAGTACTTGGATCCGTCCCACTTGAGTTGGCGTTAACTTCTGCCTCACGACGTTAGCGATACGGGGACGTGCATTATCGTGGAGAAGCAGCAACCATTGGCGCACCAGTCCACAATGGTGGTTTTCGCCAAACAAGCTACACCATACACGCTCTTCATTCCCCGATGTATATCTAACGATGTTTTCCCTTGAAGCAGCGAAGAAATTAAAAACAAGAGTTTGGTCCTGTTTGGACGCATTTGGTTGTAACGTCACCAAAGCTCACTTTCCGCATTAACCGCACGCACGTCAGAAAGACTCGAATGACGCACTAACCCCTTGCCTGCATCTCGCTGTCTATATACTCGCACCGGAGTCTCCTACGCTGCATATACGCTGCAGCAATGCCCTCAAACACAAACCTTTTGATCGCCCTTGTACAGTGTTACTCTATTACACATCAGTAATCAATAACTGAAACCAAATTAAGTAGAAGTGTTCTCAAAAATCACTTACAACATAAATACATTTTGATATTGAAGCTACTGCTAATCAATATAAATTTCAATTTTATCCTCTTATCAGTAAACACAATACATTAAATGCTAAGAAGATAGAAAAGTGTTTCTGAGTGATATACACGGTACCTGAATAGTTTGAATATTGTCTTAAAATTGTTGGATGTGAGGTCCGCCAGTTATGCAAAACACCGTTTTTTCTCAGTACCCAAACATGTTTCGGCACCGCTGTGGCGTCATCAGTGGGTTTTGGTTTTTTTATTTATTCTGCAATGTGAACATTTTTGTTAAATGATTATCAAATTATCTGCATCTTTAGTTCAAACAACAGATCGTTTCTTTTTGTAAATACCTTTACATTTGGTGTGCATGAATTTTCTGGATCACTTGTGTGTTAATTACTACAGGTAGCTTGTCATGTGCAACCAAACGATGTTGATGAGAAAGTTTTTTGCTGGGAGTTAACCTATCTTCTAGAATGTAATTTAGTTTGTCGCATAAGTAAAAACGAATATAGGCACGAAAACATCGCGACAAACTAAATTATATTCTAGAAGATAGGTTAACTCCTAACAAAAAACTTTCTCATCAACATCGTTTGGTTGCAGATGACAAGCTACCTGTAGTTATTAACAAACAAGTGATCCAGAAAATTCATGCACACCAAACGTAAAGGTATTTACAAAAAGAAATGATCTGTTGTTTGAACTAAAGATGCAGATAATTTTATAATCATTTAACAAAAATGTTCACATAGCAGAATAAATAAAACACGAAAACCCACTGATGATGGCACAGTGGTGCCGAAACATGTTTGGGTACTGAGAAAAAACGGTGTTTTGCATAACTGGCGGACCTCACATCCAAACATTTTAACTGCAAACACGGCCAATACAAGAAGCTGCAAAACAAAATTATGAATATTGTCTTAAAAATTTACTGTAAGAAATACTACACAAATAATCAGTACACACGTGCATACACAGAATAAAAAAGATATACAGAAAAATAGATCATTTCAGCCAAGAAACGTCTATTACTGTAACGCATGTGAAGCAGTTCGGAAAACAGTAAAATCAGAAACAGGATTCGTCACAGAAAATTTATCTGTTCCTTTCATTGTAGGTAGGATCAATAACAGTTTCATACATTTTTGGGAGTTACCCATGTCAGATGAAAATGATGGAGACAGCAGTGTAGAGAGACTTCCATTTCACAAGAAGCTGAGCTATGCATATTTTTGATAAAGAACTATCTGTTCTAAGGATACACGACAGGTGAACGATTACAGAAATGAAGATATTCAGTGTTCTTCTAATTTTCTTATAAAAATAGTAGCTACTACATGCAATCAACAGTACATTACAAACTTGATATTTACAGAGAGGACGTTAGCAAACTGCCTGAAACTGCCAATGGTTCAGGTTTTATGGTCTGGGGAGGCGTAATGTTGCATGATCGCCATGAGTGAAATGGTAGAATCACCAGTCAACGTTATTGTGACACTATATTCTTCCGCCATCTGCGTCTTTTCAGAGGTGTATTAGGCCCTGACTTCATTTTCATGGATGCAAACGCACGATCGCATCGTGCAACGCAGGCGGGGAGCTCTTGGAACGAGAGTGTATTCGACGATTGGTCTTGCCTGCCCTTTCCTCCGACTTAAATCCCATTGACCACCTGCAGCTGCGGAGAATTGGAACGTCCTACCCAGGGGTCGGTTCGAGAATATTTTTCCACACAAGCGACTTTTCATTTGTAATTTATTGAGTTCTAATCCATAGTTCAGAACCAACAATCTGTGGTCAGAATACACATCTGACACTGGAAAGTCCGCAGCTCGTGGTCGTGCGGTAGCGTTCTCGCTTCCCGCGCCCTTGGTTCCCAGGTTCGATTCGCGGCGGGGTCAGGGATTTTCTCTGCCTCGTGATGACTAGGTGTTGTGTGATGTCCTTAGGTTAGTTAGGTTTAAGTAGTTCTAAGTTCTAGGGGACTGATGAGCATAGATGTTAAGTCCCATAGTGCTCAGAGCCATTTGAACCATTTTTTGACACTGGAAATGTCTTACAATTTAAAATCGCTTTGTTTGCAATATAATTAGCTTGAAATTTTCCTGTGTCTCTAGGGCTCTTCTTTGTACAGAACTGTCTTTCATGATACTTAAACCAAGTGTTAGCAAGGATTAAATTACGCTCTGTGTAATATTCTGCCAGATGCCTTCCTCTTACATTCCTTTCTCCCATACCATATTCACTTACTGCTTTTCCTTCTCTCAAACAATGGAAACTTTGGGACGGAATGTAACTTACTTTTCCTTCTCTTCATTTTCCATCCGCAGCAACAACAATTATTCATTATTGCTGTCACTAATAAATAAATGTCTATAAACAATATAAGTACATGTGATACTGAAGCTTCAGTCTAATTACATTTGTAAACAAACACCATCGTACTAAATGACAATTCCAAGCTTATGTTGGCGACATGTGGAGTAAGCTGTGATCACTCCAGAGACATTCCTATTCTATGGGCGAGAAGCTGTTGTTCAGCGAGCGAAAGAGTCTTCCGTTATGCAGTTTACAACAGTCAATCGATGTCATTGTTAACAAGCATTCAGTGAGGCATTTGCGTGATGAAACAGCACAGAAGTCGAAGTTTAATGATTATTCTACTAAAACGTCTTTGAGAGAGATCGCGAGATATTTTCATATTGTGTAGAAAAGTTTATTAACGAAAACCCCGCAGCCGTATATAATCAACAATTCTGTTTATCCCTTTCGCATTGAAAGAGATGATATGCACTAATGTCAGTCGTAGACGTAAAGGTGTTGGCCCTTAAAGAGATTGTTATCAGGTAAGTTCTGAAATCACATGTTTTTTAAACAAAAGAGTGATAATAATGTTGAAAATTGTACTAAACGCTGAGAAAATTTTCGTAACGTCAGATGATCGTGTTGTGCACGCTAGAATTCGAGCTTTAAGCCATTAAACTGCAATTATTTGAGAAAGAATATTGATTATTTTAAGTTTCCGTTGAGAGCACTGTATCACTACTGGTCTGCACGAAATCTAATTAAATCTCCTCGCAGATTAGTTGAAAACTAACAAATCTTCTAACGAAAGAACCTCCTTATATTACATCATTCTAAGCATAACATGACTTACTGTTAGCGTAGATAAGCGAAACATATGATACTGTTGTGCATAGAGCAGACAACTCCTTAGTCACTTATCGTGTAAAAATTTAAAAGATTGCATGTCATAGCTTAGAATCTGATCCAAATTATTCAAATGTTTCAAAAGAATACAGAAAAGTGTCGCAATGGAGGTAGGCAAGACGCGTTGTCGTTTGACACGGAGATTCATGTTGACTATTCTGTTATTCATATAATTTACGTATTCCTTTCGAAGTTACTAACGGTTGTGAGATGTTTATTAAAGGTTTGTCTCAACTACAGATGACATTGGATTGGTTTATTCTCATTAGCTAATGAGGGACAACTAAACGCTGAGTAACCAAGTTGACAGTTAGTGGGGAAAGCACAAATTTTCGAACTTAAAAAATGGTGGTCACCTGCGTTGCAACTGTCGTTTTCCAAAATCTTAAATATTTTCTGGTTTCACGTATTAGTAACATTCCGTATCAACAGCTGATCGGCCAAGCGTCGACTATGCTGTATTTGTTGAGCTTGTCACCCGCGTTGCAACTGTCGTTTTCCAAAATCTTAAATATTTTCTGGTTTCACGTATTAGTAACATTCCGTATCAACAGCTGATCGGCCAAGCGTCGACTATGCTGTATTTGTTGAGCTTGTCGTTAGGCAGTGATCTGATATAGTAGCATGCATCTATGATAACTGCAGTGGCAGTTACCATATCTCTTCGGTCATTTACCCTGAATATTTTGTACATTCCAACATACTGGGACCTCATGTGGTTTCTTTTATGAACTCGAAGAATGTCTGCTACCGTCTTCATTTAAGCTTATCTTTAATTCTTCGTAGTGTATGAAGTAATTAATGACTGAGATATTTTGGTCAGATATAGTCACTGCCTGTCGCGTCACACAATTTTAGTGTCCCCACAGCCGATATTTTGCTCCATTCTTTTAAGCTCCTTCCTCAAGTAACATTTATCTGCAATGTAATGACTTCTAACGTAGACTGCGAAATCATTCCATGATTTTTCTATAAGATTATGTCAGGAGGCTGTAGAAATATCTTCAGTTTTCTTGAAATGGTCTATATGAACCACATCGTAGAATGGTAAGGGTAGTGTCTTTAGGATTAGTACTCTGGTAGATGACAAAACTTTTTTCACAACGTACTTTTTGCACACCAGAATGTAAATTTTCTCTCAGTACATGAATATGCGTCATTTTGGTTATTGTCTCTGTTCAAATCGAGATTTCCGACTTCCGTTGAAACCATGTAACCCAGACGAATAATGACCCACACCGGTGCTTTACTGCTAGAGTTAGATGTTTGCGCTGTGTTCTAATTTCTTATACCAGTGTATATGCCTTCCATTAGATCCAAATATTTTAACCTCTTTTTTTATAGCCCAAAATAACATATTAACACAGGTTTTCAGTGTCATGAAGATATTTACTGGCGACTGTTGCAGCTTCTTCCGATTTGCTTCACTATTCAATCCTTTCCCTCTGCTCATTTGTTTGCAATAGTCTTCTGATATGCACTCGTACTCTATTACACTTTGTTGAGCCGCACAATAAATATGTTCTAATCCGAGAGAGACGGCGACCGTCTATTATTTGTTTTGTTTTTCGTTGTCTTTGTAATTGGAAAGCACCCTACTACAAACTAAACTTTCAAGGTAGATGTTCCGACGCTTTTCATTATGCAGCCGAATTACCACTTTTCGTTCCGCTTCTTGTCCGTTTATATTGGCATAGTAATTCTTCCCCGTGCTACCTTCGATGTTTCCGTGTCAGATCGCGTTTTGGAAGTTCTCCATTTCATTTCATCCATGTAGCCCATAGCTACAATTAAAAACAAACACAGCGTTGGAATATTTTGCAGAATTACTAGTTTTCTGCACACAGTACCCAAAGAAGTGTATATCGTTATCCCTGCCTGTCTGCAGTTCACATATTCTCGGAAACTTTCTTCGTCTTCTTTTTCACAAGTGAATCTGTTCGTATATTAAGGCCGCCTTTATCCGTTCTTCTAAGACATCCACACCGCAGAATCCAGCTTCATTCAGTCCTGTTTTTAGTAGCTTATGTCATCTTCATTATTTCTGTTATGTTGGATTTGACAACTCCAGACGCAATACTCTGCAGCTTCTTCTCGTATCCTTCTCCGCACTATTTATTTTCCTAACGATCCATACTCTTTAGTTAGGCCTACAGAGCGTAGTGTCCAAAATAATTTTATAATATATACGTTTCTTAATCTCAGTTTTTATGGATTTGATGCAGCGCTTACCATATTATTGTATGGCCGTCATCTTCGAGCTTCCGGGTATTGTGTTTAGCATCGACGGTAATTATCAAATGCCCACCTGCAAGCAACAGTATAGGGGGATTTCAATCCCACGGTAGGGCACGCTCTTGTACAGCTATTGCACCGTGAGAATGAGACATATATCTTAAACAGAATTGGGAAAAAACAACATCCCAGTTGCAAATCTTTCATGTTTTAAAGCTCCCACTCTTCCCAAAAACTAACTTACGTTGAGATGACGGAAGTCATGGGATGCCTCGTAATATCGTGTCAGACATCCTTTTGCCCGGAGTAGTGCAGCATCTCGACGTAGCATGGACCCAAAAACTCTTTGGACGACACCTGCAAAAAAAATCAGCCATTGTTGCGAAACTTGCCGGTGCAGTATTTTCTCTACGAACTGGCGTCTCGATTACGTCCCATAAATGTTCATTGGGTGTATAAATCATTCGATCGAATTGTTCAGAATGCTCTTGAAACCAATCGCGAACAGTTGTGGCCCGGTGACATCCATGAAAGTTCTATTGTTGTTTTGGAAGATGAATCCATGATTGGCTGCAGATGTTCTACTAATATCCGAACATAACCATTTCCAGTCAATGGTCAGATCAGTTGGAGCAAAGGACTCTGACCGTTCCATGTAAACACAGCCCACACCATTATAAAGCCACCACCATCTTGCACAGCGCCTTGTTAACTTAGGTGCTTGACTTGTTGGGGCCTGCGCCATATTCGAACCATACCTTCAGCTACCAGCAAGTCGGGCTCAGGCTCCGGTCCAAGCGATATGGTCATGAACAAAGGAGAAGCGCTGCAGGCGATGTCGTGCTGTTAGCAAAGGCACTCGCGTCGGTCGTCTGCTGCCATAGCCAAAGTTCGGCGCACTGTCCTAAAAAGATACGTTCGTCATACGTCTCGCATTCACTTCTGCGGTCATTTCACGCAGTTCTGCTTGTCTGCTAGCACTAACAACTCTGTGCAAACGCCGCTGCTCTCGTTCGTTAAGTGAAAGTCGTCGGCCGCTGCGTTGCCCGCGGTGAGAGGTAGTGTCTGAAATTTGGTATTCTCGGTACACTGGTGACCCTGTGGATCTCGGAATATTGAATTTCCTAACGATTTCCGAAATGGAGTGTCCCGTGAGGCTAGCTCCATCAATGCACGTTCAAAGCCTGTTAATTCCCATCGTGCGGCCATAATCACGTCGGAAACCTTTTCACATGAATCACCTGGATATAAATTACAGCTCCACCAATGCACTGCCATTTTTGCACCTTGTGTACGCGATGCTACTGCCATCTGTACATGAGCATATCGCTGTCCTATATCTTTTGTCACCTCAGTGTACTGTAGAAGCCTTTTATGTAGATTACATACTGTTTATTAATTCTACATTGCTCCCATACTGATATCATTCTGCTCTCTGGTGCCATGCCACAACGCATCCTTAACTCTGTACTAATTAGATGAATGCCATATTCCTAATACGCTGATTTTCTTTCAAGTTTCTTAAGCAAAATATATTATCAGGTCAACATCTGTCATCTTTAAAGCAGCACTATCCTCTATCTCTTGTTATTCAGTCTAAATCCTGTCTCATAAATTGTGGCACTGTAGCCTACAAAATGGGCTATCAACAATGATTCCTCTATTATTACTGCAGTTTCTTCTATCCCCCTTCTTTATTATAGTTGTGATCAAAGCAAGTTTCCATTCCTCAGGATTTTCAGTTTCATGCAGACATTAAAAGTCCAGTTAGTACCACCTGAATTTGCAGTAGTTGTATGATCGAGCTCACTATACTACTCTATCTTGTGCAAATCTTTTCGTGTCTGTATCACTACTGCAACCTACATCCATTTTGAAGTGTAGTCAAGCCTTGATCTCACCCTATAACTTTCACATTTACCTCCATTACTTTAATTCAGTTTCCAAATATCTCCTTGATTTTCTTCATCGCTTGCTTTATATACAGGCTGAATAACATCGGGGATGAGCTATAATCTTGTCTCAGTGCCCATCTCATTTACTGCTTCCCTTTCATGTCCTTCGATAACCACAGTCTGATTTCTGTACAAGATGCAAACGATCTTACGCCTTCTGTATTTTACCCCTGCTACTTTCAGAAATTCAAACGGCGTTTTGAAATCAGCATAATCAAAATCTTTTTCTAAATCTGTCTTTGCTATAAATTCTGGTTTACCTATCTTCAATCTGTCATTTGTTTTTAGTCGTAGGAATAGGTAGTAGGGTCTGCGTTGCTTCGTGTATTCCCTACATTGATCTTTTCCCATATCGGCTTCAAACCAGTTGTTCCATTATTTTGTAGACAATTCATGTTCGTATTTTGCAACCTCGATTTGTTAAACCTAAGGGTCGGCAGTACTCAGGCTTGTCAGCACCGGCTTTCTCCTGTACTGAGATTACCACGTTCTTCTTGAAGCTTGGGGTTATTTCGCCTATGTCATATATTCTTAACTAACTCAATCGTAATGTCCCTAGGAGCCGTGGCTTTGTTATTTTTCACAGTTCTGAATGCTTTCTCACCCACGATGATCGTTATGTCATATTTGTTGCTTATTTGCAAGCTGTAGGCGTCAGTTTTATCCTACCCCAGATGCGGTATGTAACCATTCCATTACTAGAATGGTGAAGGGTAGATCGTGTTTTTCCTTTCTATGGTTTCCATTTATTACACTCCCTAGCTCTTCGCACCTCTCAAGTGTTTCCTGATTTGACATACCTCTATTTCGGCCTTCCCCCTTTGCGCAGCAAACATTTGCCTGTTTTCTTGATTGCTTGTTTTCTACCATTTCTCACATGTACTGTTCTTTCCTTTTTTCCTGCTTGTTTTCAACCATTTCTCATATGTACATTTCTTTCCTTCTTTTTTTTAAAAAAAAAAAAGATAATTTGGCCGGAGTAGGAAGTGGTGAGTCCCACTCTCATTTCCCCAGTAGAACGAACGGTGTATTATGCACCATGCTTGGTGATGACTGTCAGAATATTACATAATTAGTGACGGACGTCAGCTGTTTGGTTAGCCGGCTTTCGGTGCAGTTACGAATGTTCCTACGCTGGTAAGGAACTTGCAGGATGTGAAAGGAATACGTCACGTATAATCCTGAGGCTGGCCCTATTATCATGGCTTTATTACGAGTATTCACCACCGCTTGGAACAGTTTCGTCCATTAAAATCGCCCGTCGTGAATTTGTTCCCCCGCCGTCAGATGCCACATCAACAAGGGCTGATGCGAATTCTTCTTTCATTGTTTGACTACAGTCTGCAGATGGGCCATTAACACAAGTGAACAACAGTTCTCTGCAACAGAGTTCCATATCAACCTTCATGCTCCTTTCGGTTACGTGTTTCCAGTCTTTTATATACACTTTATATTTTTCCTGAATGCCAATTGTCACCATTAATTTCGCTTCTATTTCCATTGACGTACCACTGCTCATGTATATGAGCCCATTCGTGTGCTCTTCTCCTAATCTCTGTGAGTCTACATCTACATCTTCATCTACATCACATTCTGCGAGACACCTAAAGGTGGGTGGTAGATACTTCTGGTACCACTACTGATCCCCCACATTCTACTCGCGAATGGCGCTTAGGAAGAATGATTGTCGATAATCCTCTGTATTGACACTAATTTCTTGAATTTTCTCATCGTAGCCATTACGAGAGATGTGTGTGGGAGAAAGTAATGCGTTTTCCGAGTCTTCTCGAAAAGTGCTCTCTCGAAATTTCAATATTAAACCGCTCCCTGATGCAGAACTCCTCCCTTGCAACGTCTGCCAATGGAGTTTGTCGAGCATCTAGGAACGCTCTCGCACCGACTAAGCGATCCCATGACGAAACGAAACGCGCTGCTCTTCGTTGGATCTTCTCTATCTCTTGTATCAGACCTACCTAGTAATGATCTCTTATAGATGAACTTTATCGAAGCATCGGCCCTAAAAGGGCAGCCTTATCAGCCACTTTCTTCGTGAATGAGTTACATTTCCTAAAGATTCTTCCTATGAATCTGTCTGGCATCTGCTTTTTCTGCTATCTATTTTATGGATTCATTCCACTTAAGGCCGCTCTCGATAGTTACTCCTAGATATTTTACAAAAAATAATGATTCAAATGGCTCTGAGCACTATGGGACTCAACTGCTGTGGTCATAAGTCCCCTATAACTTAGAACTACTTAAACCTAACTAACCTAAGGATATCACACACATCCATGCCCGAGGCAGGATTCGAACCTGCGACCGTAGCGGTCGTGCGGTTCCAGACTGTAGCGCCTTTAACCGCTCGGCCACTCCGGCCGGCAGATATTTTACAGTAGATACTGTTTCCAGCGATTTGTAATTAATTGTGTAATTGTACAATAGTGGACTTTTTTCTATCTGTACGCAGTATGTTACATTTATTATCGCTCAGGGTGAACTGCCAGAGCCTGCATCATTCATTAACCCTGTGAAGGTCATTCTGTAAATTGATACTGTCTTCTCGTGTTGACACTTTGTTACAGACAAATGTTTCATCTGAGAACAATGTTAAAAAGCATCCGACGACACTTTCTGCTAGATAGTTTACCTACATCATAAGCAGTAATGGCCCTGTCACACTTCCTTACGGTACTCCGGAATTTACCTTTACATCTGTCGTTTTCGTTCCGTTAAAAGCGTCGTGTGGCCCTGTCACACTTCCTTGGGGTACTCCGGAATTTACATCTGTCGTTTTCGTTCCGTTAAAAGCGACGTGTAGAGTTCTGTATGCAAGGTAGTCTTGAATCCAGTCGCAAATCTGATCCGATACTCGATAAGCTCTTTTTACCACTAAATGGCAGTGCGGGACCTTGTCAAATACTTCCCTGAAGTCAAGGAACACGGCATCAACCTAACCGCCGTTGTCTGCAGCGCTGTGAATCTCATGGAGGAACAGAGCGACCTGAGTTTCCCAAAATCTCTTAAGAGTCCATGTTGATTTTCATAGACGAGATTCTCGTTCTCCACAAACGTCAAAATTCTTGAACATAAAACATGTTCCATAATTTTTGTTCTTTGGGGCCCGCAGCGCAAAATATACTCTCCAACGACATGTCTGATATTCATAATAATAACGTTGCATAATTCTACGACATATTTACGTCAACGATATAGGCCAATAATTGTATACATCTGTCCTACTACCCTTCTTGAAAACAGGAATGACCTGCGCCTTCTCCAATCGCTAGGTATCCTTTGTTGCACCAGTAATCTACCATAAGCTGCTGCTAGGAGGGGAGCAAGTTTTCTCGAATAACCTCTGTAGAATCTTACAGGTATCTCATCTGGTCCTGATGCCTTTCCACTTACTAAACGATTGTAGTTGTTTTTCTACTCCGTGAACAGTTATCTCAATGTGTGCCATTTCTACGTTCGCACGATTATTGAAAGAAGGGACTGTGGTACGATCCTCCACGTTGAAACAATTCTGAAAAACCAAATTAAGTATTTCGGCCTTTTCTTTGTTATATTCCACTTCGGTGTCAGCATGTCGTAGTCAGCTACTGTGAAGATGTCAATATGGGTTTAAATACTTTCTTTTCTTTTTTCGTGAAATTTCTTACACACTCCTTGTTCCAAACCTTACTGGCCGTTCCCGCACCATGAGTCTTATCAATCCATGTTTGGCGTACAAACATCCTTCTTTATGCTTTAAAGTGGAGTCTTACTATTGTCCATCCCGTCGCTCGGAAGATCGGTAGTTTTTCCTGGTTTTCTCCCCTAGGAGGGATGGCTTTTCTGCACCTTAAGAACGGCCCCTGCACTTTCACGGAAAACGCTCTGTGATCCTCCCCGGACGCGTGCCCAGCTTGGGAGATCCCGTCAGTAGCTACGCTATCCCCGTCATAGGCCTCGACTAAATCGAAACGCACAAATCCTATGGCCTAGCAGTGCAAGTTCCTTCTGTAAGACAACGTCCACTGAGTGCCGAGTTTGCGCATAACTAAATTGCAAGTCCTTACCTTTTTTTTTGGTCCGTGCAATTTCGTGCTAATTTTCCTCCTATTTCACATGGGGAATCTCAGCATCCACAGTGCACCTTTTTAATAACCTCATTGCTCGCATAATGTGCATGATAGTGGACACTTATCCATGTGAAGTGTGTATTTTTAATAAGCTCACAAAGTAGATGATGTGCATGCCAGTGGACGCACACATCCAGATGTAATAATAGGAGAAAAAATTTAAAATAACATGCAGTAAAAGATATATATCAATACAAAAGTGCATCTTAATAGTCGCAACAAATAAAACTCCCAGAAGAATGAAATGAAGCAGAGAAAATGGAAAAAAAATCCTGCTGTACTACATGGTTTGTGAGGCTTCGCAAAAGTGTTGGTAAACTAGGCAAGCAGTAATAATAACCCTTGATTGCCTGTTACCTCTTCCTACTTGCTCTTAAATTGAACACGTAGAGAATCTTTCGATTATCGGAATTTGTGATAAGTGAGCTACATTTTGATTGAATAATACGGCCTCGCCGGCCGTTGTGGCCGAGCGGTTCTAGGCGCTACAGTCTGGAACCGCGCGACTACTACGGTAGCGGGTTCGAATCCTGCCTCGGGCATGGATGTGTGTGATGTCCTTAGGTTAGTTAGGTAAGTAGTTCTAAGTTCTAGGAGACTGATGACTTCAGAAGTTAAGTCCCATAGTGCTCAGAGCCATTTGAAGCCAATACGGCCTCGATCATAATATTTACAATATTTTCGATAACCAGCACAGGCCAGATCCAGATTTAAGAATTGAGTTGACTGCGCACAGCAATTTCTGCGATGAGTACTTAGATCAGACGATGACGTGTACTGGCTGAAACGAAAATGCGAATTGTGTTCAAAAAATTCCGGAACTTTGTCCATAACTTTTTTTTTTCGTTTACCTGTTACATACAGTGCATGGTCTTCTTCGAGATACTCTCCTCCACAGTTGATACACCACTACCAACACCGTTTCCGAAAGCAGTCTCGCTACGCCTTCTGCTGGATCGCCCGAAGCGCCGTCTGCGAATGTTCTTCTATCTTGCCTGTCGATGCAAATCTTCGTCCTTTCAACGGGGTTTCCAACTTTGGAAATAAGGAAAAGTCCGCAGGGGCCAGGTCTGGAGAGTACAGAAGATGAGGCAGCACAGTGATTTCGTTTTTTGTGCAACAGCTCGCAGGAGCTGCAACACGCCCCGATAGTACCATCAATTAACAGTTTGTCCCTGTGGCATGAATTGATTATGAACGAATCCTTCAATATCAAAGAAAACAATTAGCATGGATCTAACATTTGACCTGACCTGACGAGCCTCCTTTCCCGACCCTTGCAAAGATTGAAACTTGCCCTCAACATCATAATCCAAACGTCTCATCACAGTTATGATTCTCTTAAGCAACATCTCGTTCTCATTTCCAAAACCTTTTTAGGGACTGAGAGCCGTAGAAAGAAGTTGGCGGCAACACGATGCACTCCAAGATGCTCTGTCAGGACTTCGTGACATGATCCAATTGAAATGTTACTTTCTTCTGCAATCTCTCGGACACTCACTCTTACATTGGCACGCACAATTTCGTTGACGTTTCTGAACTGAGCGTCGTCGGTAGACGTCGCAGCGCGTCCTGGACGAGGGTCATCTTTAACTTCCGTCCGGCCATTTTTAAGCCGTGTGGACCGTTAGTAACACCGACTAAGACTAAACACTCATCACCGTAGACTTCCTGCATCATTTGGTGTGTCGCCGTAAACGTTTTCTTGAGTTTCATGCAAAATTTAGAGCACACGCGTTGCTGCTCTGACTCTGCCACCTCGATATGCGCAAACTGTGCGACACATCGCTCTACTCAATATAGTACTGGAAATGGAAATGAGCGGTTGGCGTCATTGGCCGGGAGGCCCCTTACGGGGCAGGTCCGGCCGCCTTGGCGCAGTTCTTATTACATTCGACACCACATTGGGCGACCTGCGCGCCTTATGAGGATGAAATGACGAGGATGACAACACAACACCTAGTCCCTGAGCGGAGAAAATCTCCGAGCCAGCCGGGAATCGAACCCGGGCCCGGAGGACGACAATCCGTTACGCTGACCACCCAGCTATCAGGGCGGACAGTACAGTGCTGAAGAATCAGTAACAGACATACAACAGTAAAATTTCCAGCATTTACACATTAAACAAAGGCGCGTGCAGGGATGTCAGCCGAATTTCGCTCCAGTACACCACTGACGGGAAATTACGGATGTTCCAGAATTTTTTGAAAAGACTTCGTATTTAAAAATTGTGTTCTAGAATGTGTTATGCAGACTATTAGAATATACAGATCACTATAGCGTCTCTACGACAGCGCAATGCCGACTTTCAGTTAATTTTCATTGTACAGCACTATACGCCTTGTAGTCAGCCGCTGACATACTGTTGCTTGTTGTTTTATCGACGGTCTGGTGACTACCTGTTGCAGAAAGCACTAATTTCTAACACGTTGCGTAATCTGATATGGTAATCAGATTATGTTGCCATAGATTAGCATTAAATGATTTTGATTTTCTCGCCTTTTATTATTTAGTTATATGACTCAACTGTAGAGTACTTAAATATTGTCTGTCCAATGCGGAGTACAGTTTTCTGCCCTATATTATTTCCCTGTTTCGTTCATTTTTATTTTTATTCATACATAAGTAATGTTTCCGTGTTTACTCATGAAAATTTCAGACGAATGCTTAAGTGTATCGTTAAAGAAGGTACCTGCCAGTTCCTTCTGCCTGCGAGTCAAATAACAAATTTCTCCAAATCCGGTGGCTAAGCCATGGATGGGACTTGCAATTCCGTAGAACAAAATACATGAACGTTACGTATATGATTAAAGCTACAATTTTAATATTCAACATCACAAAAAAGTTATTATATTGAACAATCTCTGCATTACAGCACTAACTTTTACTGACTCCTGGAGAAAACGCACAATATCTGAACCCTTAGGATAGCACCACTTTTTGAACATTAACTATGAATCGTACTCGTCTTGTTGCCCTTTTGCTCCCTAAGGTTACAGCACATGAAGAGAAAGTAACTGCAAAATTCGTAAGGTAAATTAAAGACTTGAAATAAAAAAGACTCTAACTACTATAATTAGGAATTTTGATGTTTTTGCGAAATGGGAGCTACATTCCTAGCCCAATAACGTATAAAAGGCTCAAACTGCCACGAATGAAAATGTAGTACCTAATGCAATCAACAGATGGCATGTGGTTTAACAGTCCCTGCTGTTAACACACGTAAGGCACAATTTTCCTTGCTCTTGCTCCTCAGTGTCAGATAAAATGGGAGAGGTAGCAGATGTTTGTAACAGTCTGAACGTAAAAAAAAGACAAATTGGAGGAGAAGGTACTGTGTCAGAAATGAGGAAAAAGCTGAAACTTAAGTAACAAATATATTCCTGCAAAAGCTCGTCCAGCACAAGAGGTAAGACACAATACTGATCGCTATCCTAACTTACACCATAACTGGAAGGAATGTTTATTTTTGAGATAACATAAGAATATGCAATGGACGTGAGGCAGCAATCAAGACAAACCCATTTATCGTCAGTAACATGAATGCATCTGTCATCTTAGATTCCAGGAAAGCAGCAGATTATAATATAAACGCAGAAGATCTGAATACATCCAGTGTACAGTTTATATGGTGAGACAAGTATAAGCCTCATGTTGTTAGGACCAAGAGGAGCTTAAATGAAATGGAGGCATTCCCATATTTTGAGAAAACGTGTACAGGACATCAAGAAAATGAAACTACCTGCGCTGGATGTTACAAGCCACATCTGTGAAGAAAGGAAGAAAGATTTGATCGAAATGACGCAATACCTGGCAAACAATGACCACATACAGTTTTACAAAAGCAGAATGAACTTTTAGTGTCTTTTTGCTGAGTACTGAATTGTGGCACTTAGAGTTTTTCATTACATTTCCACTTTCAGTAAGTTTTTCACACTATTACAATACAAAGTGTGTAATTAACTTTGGAAACTAGATCTATACTACGCCTAACTTTCAAATAAAACAGTACACTTAAAACTCGTTTCTCTCAAATTCGTAATATTCGTGTTTAGAACCTTTTTTATTTCAAGTCAACACTGTGTTCTGAACTTCCCATAAACGTTTTCTTACTCAACCGCGATAGTGCTATGGCTACAACTTTTTACTCGTATTTAGGACCAGGGCTCAAATTTCCGTCCAACTATTTTGACTTAGTTTTGTCACAGTTTTCATAGATCATTTTAGGCGAGTATGGGAACAGTGTCTTTAAAGTCCGCAATGGTAGGAAGTAAAATTTAATCTTTCTTCTGTCTTTCTCAGCCAGACTATGATATCATGACGACTTATTCAGGTGAGGGACTGCCTTACAAAAGTATTTAGTAAAGATAAGTCTCATAATTGATCATTTTCCAGGAAATAAGGAAAATATGCCTGCTGCAAGTGCTGCCTTTGACGACAGGTGCGTTATCTTTACTCCTACTTGATGGAAGCCATGATCCTTATGTACAGACGGGAAAAGTGTGCTGAAAAGTTCCCCAGTGAGCAATACTCGCTACCATCATGTGAAAATGAAAATTCTTCTATGGGTGTCTTTATACACATCACCTCGTTTCAGTAACACAAACAAGATCGTAAACCCAGAACGAACAAAGTGATGGTGAAACAGGATTGCATTAATCTGACCAACACCTTCAGATGTACAGACTGTTAGGGGTATGAGTGCAGGTATTCTGATCATTGCTGCATTAAGATGAACCCACTTAAGAGTGTTAATTTTTTTTCTGCATCTACCAGTCTTCCTGCAAACACGTCACATAATTTACGACCTGGTTTGTGCTGCATGGTCTTAACTGCACCACTAAGTGGCCACCACCTGTCAGTATAGAGTAAACGTTTTGCGACAATGCGTTCACACTTCAACGCCTGACCTGCTGCCCAGGGGAATATAAGTCTATAAAAATTAATGACTTGCTCTTACCACATGTACTTGGAGGTGATAACCAACCTAGAAACACACTATTCCTAATAGTTACAATTATTAGTCTGCAAATGAGGTAAATTATGATGTGATGTTGTTCAGTGCACTCTCTGTCGCTAGTAAAAATATCTATCTTTGTATCCTTAACACCATGTATGCAGCACATTTTTATAATTGCCAAAAGTAACACCTGATATCATCACAATTTTTTTAAGTTCATGCACAAATTCATAGTAGTGTTGTGGCGGATCAAGTAAATTTGCTACAAATCTAGTTTACAAAAAGAACTTTAGTATTATGTTTACATGTATTTGATACAAACAAATGCCATACTAAGGTTCAAATGGCTCTGAGCACTGTGGGACTTAACATCTGAGGTCATCAGTCCCCTATAACTACTTTAACCTAACTAACCTAAGGACATCACACACATCCATGCCCGAGACAGGATTCAAACCTGCGACCGTAGCAGTCGCGCGGTTCCTGACTGAAGTGCCTAGAACCACTCGGCCACAGCGGCCGGCCGCCAAACTAAGGACATCATTCAATTACATACCTACAATATTTTGTTGCCTTACAAAAGAGTACGTCAACAATGCCAATTTGATAAACAGTTTTCCTTTCTTGAAGTCTCTTTTTGATATAGTTGAAAAGAGTATAAGGCGAAAATCAGAGGCCGAGCTATCTGGGAATGATGAGAATAAGGCTCTCGTCCATGTTCAAAGATAACGTAGTCATGACGTTAAATAGGGAAGATACTCTTGTCAATGAAGAGAGGGCGTGCATTTCTTATATCGATAATTTTTCATTACCGACTGTTTCCAGATTGTTATTCCAACTCAAACGTTTCTGCTCTGTTCTGTCATTGAAGCCGTATATTGGCAGTTTCTCTCGTATTGTTTCATTTCAAGTTACGTCTGTTCCCACACAGCCAAAGTCGTAGCCAAAGGGGGATCAAGGGGGCTCGGGCCCTCCGTCAACTAAATGAAATGGCACAGGACCTTGTTGCGTGAAATGAAACTGAAAAATATATGAGGCAGTCAAAAAGTTTTCGTTTGGGGACGTTGCTGCAGCGTATATGCAACGTAGCACGACTCCGATGCGGGTATATAAGCACCGACATGTAGGCAAGGGTTCAGTCTGGCATTTGTGTCTTCCCGACGTGCGTGCGGTAAATGCGGAAGCATGAACTAAGACGACGTTACTACCAAATAGATCCAAACAGGACCGACTCACTGTTATTCTTTTCTTGGCTGCAGAAGGATAGATACTGATGGACAACCATCGAAGAATGAAGAATGTGTATCGGTCAGAATGTCTGTCGACAAGGGCAGACGTGGAATAGCGCGATATTGGCTGCTGCTTCTTCATGATAACGAACGTCCCCATATCGCAAATATATACGGAAAAAGTTACACCAACTGAAGTTGGAGAAATTCGTGCACCCGTCGTGACTCCCGTCGTGCAATTATCACGCCTTCGGTCTCTTAAAAAAGGTCTTGAAATGTTGACGATTCCTTTCGGACGAGGATGTGCAGCAGGCAGTTACGGTCTTCACACAACAGGACACGATGTTATCCTAAACGGGTATATTCAGTATGGTGCGTCAGTGGGATGATTGTCTCGATTCCCACAGCGATTTTGCCTGAGTGGTATACCCATTCTGGACTGTACTTCCATCTATCGGAAACATCTTGATCGCCCTTATAGTTTGATTTTCAATCATGCACCGAAAAATGAGTACTCACTATCGATAGCCAACAGGGCTATTGATATATTCAAGCTATCGATATATTGATAGCACTGTCGCCTATCCTTACTTTAGCCAAGACCAACTATTGTAAAGTGTTGGCCTTATTTGAGTTCAGTTTTTGTTTTATTAATAAGTTTAGTTCTTGCTTGCATTTTAACGTAATGTAAGTGCTGCCATATTTATTTTTGTGTAGTGTCTTGTTCTCCTAGTTTATAATTACGTATAAGTTAGTAACTAGAAAGAAGAAAACCGATTTTGATTCGTCCATGAGCGTTACGAAAAGTTGAAAATATAATAGCCTAATAACCCATCTTTAGCAGTTAAATGTTAGCAATGGAATCGTTATTTGGAGACTCGTGGCGTATGAAGTATTTCAATATTTCACAAGGCAGCGGAGCGGTAAACATCATTGCAAATAACATTAAACTAAAATCACTGCATAAACGTAGAACTGGATTTTACTATGACGTCCACAAATCGCACTGATCAACAAAAATATCGCCCAAACGGTGGTGGTTTCATTGCTTTAAATAATTTGTTCAAAATTCTGTCATTATCAGCCAAAATCTGGACATCTGGGCGATCCTAAATTATGAAAACCGGTTCCGATTCGGGACGATAGGTATTGGTTTGTGACGAGCAGAAAGGGTATTTTATGACAACACATTCTATAGTTTCTTTGTTTATAAAAGGTTTTTTCAGTGGGCTGCTTGAGTTCGTGAGAGCCGACTGCGCACTGCATGCTCCCCCCCCCCCCAACCCCCAACTCCAACCCCCTCTTTCGTTCAAAACCTTTTTAAAGCTATAACAACTACAGCCATAAATTCCCTGCACAATTAAATCTTCAAATGCATGCATTCATGCACTATCAAATGACGAAACATGCACAATCAGGGGAAAAAACATGCAATGTCAGGATTCCATTTTTCGTAGTGATGCATTTTATTTTATTTGAAAGCAGTGAACAACAACCAGTTTTTTCACTTACTCCACCGACGGGGTAGCTCTGCCCTTGAAGTGCTGAGCTAGCAATCTCTGGATTCGGGAGACGAGGTTGTTCGAATCCATCCGTCGGTTTTCTGTGGTTTCCCATTTTCAGCCGGCCGCGGTGGTCTAGCGGTTCTAGGCGCGCAGTCCGGAACCGCGCGACTGCTACGGTCGCAGGTTCGAATCCTGCCTCGGGCATGGATGTGTGTGATGTCCTTAGGTTAGTTAGGTTTAAGTAGTTCTAAGTTCTAGGGGACTGATGACCTCAGATGTTAAGTCCCATAGCGCTCAGAGCCATTTGAACCATTTTGAACCCATTTTCAGTTTAGGTAAATACTAGTGTTGTTCCCTTATTGTAAGCCACAGCCAATTCCTTCGGAATTGCTTTCTTTCTTGACAGATCCCAATTCCCTTAAAGATGTAGCCCCTCTGCTTAAATGAAAAGAGCTTCATCGAAGACAAGCAGAACGTCTCTTCGGGGACTCCTGACACTAAAAGCCAAGTTTACTTTGCAAGGCGGCTAGTGAACGCAATTTGTACTTTGTTTCTTTGCATAAAGATGGCTCACTTGGCGTACGGCGATATTTTATGCCTTCTAGTTTCACTGCAAGAACATGTTGTATTGTAAAGTGTCTTGTTCTTAATATCCTTGGAAAATTAGTCCAACCGTCACAGCTCCAATGTATTTGTAAATAAACGTCAAATGAACAACGACGTACATTGTAAAGAAGTTTATCAACAGCTAAGACTGTATGGCCATATTATCGTGGATAAATACAGATTCAACCATGAATCGTATACATTAGAAGTCGAGTGGAAAATAATGCGTGTATCAACGTTAAGATCGCAAAATTGTTGCTCACATTGTCTGTTTATTCTGTTTCGTTGTATAAATAAATGTTGTTGTAGTTTCACGCTGACTGTTGAAATAATAATTTTGAAAAGTTCTGGATCGCTTAAGAAAATTGAAGAATTTTAATGAATGAAAGCTACTTTAATGAAATTTGAGACTGAATTGAGGAACGCGGGATGCTTTGACGTGCTGAAAAAATTCTGGCTTTGTTTCAGGTAAGTCGTAAATTTAAATACAAGATTGTAGGAGAAAGTTATTTTCAAAAAAGCTATCCATCCGTTTAACTTATAAGTTACTCAACCCAACTCTAAGATTCTTCTGTTCTGCGGTAATAAATCTTATATTAGAAGACTGAGCTGTGTTCTGTTAAAAATGACGCAACACATTATATTCGAATATTGCCTGTAGAGTAAAGTTACTGTATTTTACTTAATTTTATCCAAAGTTATCCGTGTTTGTTCCGTGAATTTGTTACTTTCGTAGATTAGAAAAGAACCCCCTTCTGTTACACTCGTGATTTTATTTCTATGCGTGATGCAATTCGAGCCCTGGAGACTCATCTTCAGGTGCTTTGATATTCTACTTCAGTTTTTTTTTTCCTTTTCTCAGATTAAGGTTAATCCTACTCTAGTATGTTTGCAATGGTATATTACAAAGTGTCACGCTGTGAATATATGTTTGCAAATCTAAGAAAAATCGAAGAACATCTTACTGTTTCCAGTAGTGGATACATGGTTTTGAGGCGCACATATATACGTAAGTGTATAAATGCACGTAAACATGTTTACTCACGTTGTAGTTCCAGTCCATCTACACACTACCAGAAACGATAAATTATCTTTGGATTTGTCTGTGGCATTGTAAACTTAGGATCACAATGTGCTATTTTGTAATATACCATTGTAATATTACGAGGAGCAGAATCAATCGAAATCTGAAAAAAAAACTGAAGCAGACTGTTAATATTTGGCAGCTAACTACATTAAAATATTTTCAAAATGTGGACAAAAAGGACCTCCCCCCTATGGTATTTCGAGGGTTAATACGTTTGTTGGATCTGTAAACGCTATCTCCGAGACCAATTAAAACATTCACATTTAAACTCTGACCTGTGTATTCACTGGGCAGCCGAAATTTTTAGCTTTCTTCTTGAAGCAACCTGTAAATATGCATTTCTTTTCTTAAACACGAGGTAGTCAAAATAAAACTGCCCTAAAAAGTGCTTTCAGCATTTCGTGTCAACGTAATCTAAACAGTACGTGAACAGTATCTTCCTTAAAGAGCAATTCTCCTGTTCGTTAATTGGCACTTATTTTGTGTCAGACTTATAAACATTTTATGGACCAGCTTTATTTTGACCACCTTTCACTTACAAGAGAACCTATGATACCGTCTACTTTTATAGCAACTACCAGGGTTGACTGAAAAGCTCCAGTTGGCGGGAAGTCTTAGCATTGAACGGTTGTGTTGTAACAGTTTAAAGTGTGGAACCCTGCGCAGACGGTCGGTCAATGCGATTTGAGCAACGTGCAATCATTGAATTCTTGACTGTAGAAGATGTCACCGCAAAGGAGATTCATCAGAGAATGAAAGCAGTTTATGGTGATTGTGTTGATGTGAGTACTGTGCGTCTTCATTCCGTAACGCGAGAGAAGTTCCTGGCAAATTTCAAGTCTGCGCTTTCATTTCAGGAGTCAGCATCCGGAGTACCCATCGCGCACAGATCTTCCGATAGCCAAGCAAAACAATAATGTGAACCACACGTTCTTGCGAAATGCCGATTGCGCTTGCAATTTCTCTCTGAGTGATAAGACGATCGTCCTGAATCAACATGTCAACATTTTACTTGTGGAACTCGGTGGTTGTTGTCACAGGACGTTCAACTCTTTGTCAGGCAGGTCAGATGTTCCCGCCTCAACATCTTTAAACTTACTCGCCCAACGACGCACAGTACTCACATCAACACAATCACCATAAACTGCTTTCATTCTCTGATGAATCTCGTTTGGGGTGACACTTTCTCCTGCTTAAATCGCATTGACCGACCGTCTGCCCAGGGTTCCATACTTTACACTGTAACAACAAAACCGTTCAATACTAAGGCTTCCCGCCAACTGGAGCTGTAGAGAAGAGGCTATGGAACAAGCCAGTAACTGCCGCATACCAATTCTGCTAACTGCTGAAGAGTTACGAAAGTGGAGGCATTACTTTTCAGTCAACCCTCGTATGCTAGTTGAAAATGTAGAAATTAGTATATCTATGATTATTTACTGGTATTGCAGGCTTCCTTTCCCGAAATTGTGAACCTGGTAAGCAATAACCTAGAGATTTTAAGCTGGCGCTCTATGAAGACAAGACTTCCAGGGACGTCTACGACACAGACGGCCAATTCGGTACGTGTGCTCCCAACATGTTAAAAATTCAGTTTTTCTTACCAACAATTTAATATCCTTTTCATCGCTGCCGTGAAACCGACAGTGGTACCGCTGATGAATACTTTAGGATATATACTACAAATATATATACAAAACACGGTCAGAGAACTGGCTGGCTGTTTTTTTAAATATGTGTATATTTATTGTATATGGAGATACTAAAGTCTTGTAGGTCTCTCCAGCCATACTTCCTTTATTAAACTCGCTTTACAAGTAGCAACAATACGGTTTTCAAACATTTAGCTTAAGGACAGTTAGTTCATTATCTCTGTGTTATTGTTATTATTATCATAAAAGTAAATAGAGCATCGTGTTCACTTTGCTGAGGTTCGTATTTTATCACTAGTCGGATAATTTTCAAGTGCTGGGTGGTGTACCAGCGGATAATTCGTATAGGTCCCAGTGAATTGGTTTTTTTTTTCTAAACTGACAGATGGATGTTTTACCAGTGTCAATGGTTTTCTAGTGCCCACTAAGATCTAGGCGTAAAGTTAGTTGCAAGTCATACGTGTTCTCATTTTCAAATACTGGAAGAATATAGTCTGGCTATTTGCGCGTCGTGAGCTACGATACTTTTTCACCCTCACCCCGTCCATTTGAGAGGAAAGTGGTTCTTACTACCGCGTAGTTTTTTCCGGATAGTAAGTGATGTGTGTACCAAGTTTTGTTGAAATCAATCCAGTGGTTTCGGAAGAGATGTGGAACGTACATACCACATACATACACTTAGGTAACAAAAGTCATGTTCTCATAATATCGTTGTCAGACCTACTTTTTCTCGTCGTAGAGCAGCAACTCAACATGGTATGGACTCAACAAGTCGTTGGAAGAACCCTGCAGAAGCCGCCCATAATTGTGGAACTGCCGCCAGTACAGCGTTTTGTGCACGAACTGACCTCTCGATTATGTCTCATAAATGTTCGATAGGATTCATATCGGGCGTTCTGGGTGTCCATATTGTATCGACTTGTATAGAATGTTCATCAAACCAACTGCGACATGGTCCGGTGACATGGTGCACTGTCATCCATAATAACTTCATCGTTGTTGGGAACATGAAGTTCATGAAAAGCTGCAAATGGTCTCCATGAAACCGAACATAACCATTCCCAGTCAGTGATGGTTCAGTTGGACAAGAGGACTTATTCTATTCTATGTAAACACAGCACACCATTATGGGGCCACCACCAGCTTGCACACTGCCTTATTGAAAGTTTGGGTCAATGGTTTGGTGGGATCTGCGCCACGATCAACCCTACCATCAACTCGTACCAACTCATGAAATCTGGACTCATTTAATCAGGCCACGATTTTCCAGTCGTCTAGGGCCCAACCGATATGGTCACGAGCCCAGGAGAGGCTTTGTTGGCGATGTCGTGGTGTTAGAAAAGGTACTGGCGTTGGTTGTCTGCTGCCATAGCCCATTAACGCCAAAATTCGCCGCTCTGTCCAAACGGATACGTTCCTCGTGCTTCCCACATTGATTTCTTTGGTTATTTCACAGTGTTGCTTAACAATTCCACGCAGACGTCGCTGCTCTCGGTCGTTAAGTGAAGGCCGCCGGCTATTGCGTTGTCTGTTGTGCGAGGTAATGCTTGAAATTTGGTATTTTTGGCACACTCTAGGCACTGCGGATTTCGGAATATTGCATTCCCTAACCATTTCCGAAATGGAATGCCCCATACATTTACTCCAACTACCACTACGCGTTGAAAGTCTGTAAATTCCCACTTGCTGGCATAATCAAGTCGGAAATCGTTTCACATGAATCACCTGAGTAAAAATGATACCTCTGCAAATTCATTGCCCTTTTGTACCTTGTGTAAGCTATACTACCGCCATCTGTATATGTGCATATCGCTATCCCATGACTTTTGTCACGTTAGTGTACACACATTCGTACATGGTACACTTTTATAACATGTATGGAAATGGATACTTAATTAAATAAAAATGAATTAGTTGACGAACTGAGCACGAGAAACGTCAACTGAGAAAGAAGGGAGGGGTGATGCGTCATAGCAGCAGCGGTCAGACCGAGAAAATAAGAATGGAAGAGGAAGCAAAAAGAAGATAAATTTTGATGATGTGTAGTGATTCAGTTGTGCAACTGGAAAAGGTACTGGTTTCTTAGGTAAAAACGTCCACCCCAGAGTCTTCTGATACTCACCGGTATTCGATTTCAAGACGCCAGTAACGCCTAATCTCTTTTCAGTAATTTTACAACTTTAATGTTCACAAAAATCAGTTCACTACGTTCCGTTACACTTAGGACAGAATTGCTTTCCACTCTTCGCAAAAAATGGTGCTCAGCTGCCATGTTTTTATGTGGATTGATACGGGATGCAACAGAAGCTACTGCACCTCCCACAGACATCCAATGACGATTAACTCAGGTTTTGAGCAGACCAGTCTAATCAGCATTATAGTCATGTCGATGGACAAAAAGTCAATTCCAAATTGTAGTTACAGCTAAACCATGTTATTGTCTAAACAATCTACGTTATTATTGACATAGACCAAATGTAAAGTCCCGAACCTAATCATGATAACAGCCTCAGATTATCATAGCATCCGTCCTAAATCCACTGTCGTCACAATATACACTGGCAAGTATAGTTCGCTCTCGTCTTTCAGTTGTACACATACCCATCTTAGTACTATAACATGTACAGAGTACAGTCAAAAGAACGTTTGTCCTCTGTTACACGAACAAAGGTAGGTGTGATTTTCTCCAAATAAGCAACGTCCAATATTCGTTGTTGTCATAAGCAGTTTTGGACCAGCGACGCAAGCGTAAAAGGTGTCGGTTGGCCTCTGGAAGAATCACTCTGTCACTGACCTCTGCATCTGAGCTGAAGTGGAAGTACTTAGGATGAGCTGGCAGGCATATCTGTCAGTTGTCCTTCAGTACGTCTTAAATTTTTGCGGTCTTTATCACTTAATGTTATAAGTCTACCACATTGATGATTGGTTCAGTGCTTCACTGAGATTTTTGTTTCGTAATAAACGATTAACAATGGACGAGTGCAAGTGTAACTCCTACGAGCTCTGATGGAATGACAGAATTTGTGAACCGCAATAATTGTGCCCTATATAATTCGTATTAGTATCCCCGACTACGGACATCGTGATGGAAGCAGATGACCTGTCGTGGTTATCGTGGCGAAATAATGCGGACAGAGAGTCCAATCACCGCGGCCTCACGCCGTGTGCTCAGCCGTCGGCCGCCCACGCATGCCGTCTGTTGTGTTTATTCCCGTGCACATCTCAACGCGGTTTCGGACTTTTTGCTTCTCCGGAAACTGTTTCGCACGACGAGTTGTCATTTCCTCTTGCGGGGTTCTTTTCCCGGCTTCTTGTTAGGCCTTGGTCTAGTCCAGTCAACGAAGGAAAATTAGGGGAAAAATTCGTATAGTCGCACATTTTTGTACAGTGGTGGGAGAGAGTGTCATGAACAACATACTAAAAATCCCCACCTGTAGAGTGTGAGCGTTTGGGCGGGGGCTTTAAAGGTCACATTTTTACGTTTTTCCTGAATAATTCGAAAAACGCAGCTTCTATTGAAAATGTTTCCCAGTCCAAAATGAAAACTACATTAAATTTCCTACAGAAAAGGTCCTATTCATTTTTCTCTCTAAGTTTTTTACGTTTTTCTTGAGTAACTCGAAAGCCGCATCTTCTATCGAAAGTGTTTCACAAATGGTTAAAATGGCTCTAAGCACAATGGGACTTAACATCGGAGGTCATAAGTCCCCTAGACTTAGAGTTACGTAAACCTAACTAACCTACGGACATCACACACATCCATGCCCGAGGCAGGATTCGAACCTGCGACCGTAGCAGCAGCGCGGTTCCGAGCTGAAGCGCCTAGAACCGCTCGGTCACAGCGGTCGGCGAAAATGTTTCACAGTACAAAATTAAAACTACATCGCGTTTCAGTGGATGGAAGAATCGTAAATTATTAAAAATAGTATTTTGATGGTATAAAATTAACGTTTAATGCCCACTGAACTTAGAAATAACAGTAAATCTACATTAGTTATTATAAAATAACATCTTACTTAAATGAGTGTATTTCAGAGGTCAACAGGTGTACCGTCATCACCATATCTTGCAGATCGAGTAATGGTGCACCACACTTACACATACCATGCCAAGGGCCACAAGCCATGGAATATGTAATGCCAGCTTTTGGGCGTCCACATCGTCCCCGACACTCAGTACAACATCGGCAATAGATGTTGTTCAGAGTATCTTCAGGTGCTACTGGGTCTTTGGTTGTCATTGGGTAGAGCATTCCATCCTCCCCTCCGTTCTATCTCCACTGGCTCTGCACTAAGGGGTTACTGAGCCACTGTTGTATCTGTAAATAAGTGACCAAACACCCGGAAGTAACAAAAAATGGTGTTGTAAAACGTACTATACTGCATCAAAACAGAACATTAATGTATCTGGAAATAAACTCTAAAAGAGTGGTGGTGCGCAGCTCCTGTGGTTTGCTGCAGTGGGCGAGTCTGTATTTGGCTTTGATGAAGCTTTAAGCATACAGCATACCGGAGTTGATTCAGATCTTGTTGATACTTAGGTGCTCGGTAAATTTCAAGAAATTATCTCACCAGCCTTTCAGACCTCTACTGGCCGAGCGGTTCTAGGCGCTACAGTCTGGAACCGCGCGACCGCTACGGTCGCAGGTTCGAATCCTGCCTCGGGCGTGGATGTGTGTGGTGTCCTTAGGTTAGTTAGGTTTAAGTAATTCTAAGTTCTAGGAGACTTATGACCTCAGCAGTTAAGTCCCATAGTGCTCAGAGCCATTTGAACCATTTGGTGTCGACGGGTTGGTGAAGATCTCAGATATTGTCATCATTTGCCTAGGAACTGTAGTGAACATTTCCTCATCCCCCCTTCACTAAAAAGAACAAACGGGAATGGAAATAATTCGTATTCCATAAGCGCTGCAACATCTTCATCAATCTTTTTTGTAATGGCTGTTCTTTGGAGAGTTGTTGGAGGGTATACAGTTACTGTTCCACCGTGTACTTTTACGGTATTCCTCATACTGGCCAAAGATAGAACCTCATTCTTCTGAGACTGTTTAATGTCTTCAAAATTACAACCAGTCTAACTTTGTGCATGGTTCTGGTGCCAATTTGTAGGACTTGGTGACTATTTACTTTCGAGTTTTAGATTATTCGTGCCGCCAGAGACATAAGTGAATTCACTTTCGGAAAAGGAAGATGCTCATTGAACCACTCTTGCCCGGTGTTGTTCGTCCCTATTTTGCCGTGATACCTGTAGATCAAAATTCTGCGTCCCACTTGAAAAAGCCACTCCAGTAAACGCCCCTAATGCTCCAGGGGATATTACAATCCACTTCACCATAACGAAATCATTTATGCTTCTTCCTCGTGTCAGACCACCTGAACGTTTAATGGAACACATTAGAGTCTGCTCTGCGGTCATATCAGACCAAACCTCTGCCCAAGGGGAAACATTTCGATTTATACTGAAAAAATAACCCTTATCTGCAAAATCCTTGAACACGTATGGGTGGCTAGTTTTTGATGCTATTAGGTCTTGCACCTAAAGGTGGTCACATTTTCCATATTGAAAATGACCACTTCCAAGGAATAATGGCATTTTCTGAACACAGGCCAAATGATCACTCTAATCACCATGACGCTCAGAATCTATTAACTTCATCGTTACACACTTAACAGCCATTGTTTATAGGAACATATTTTATATAAAACCTCGTAATTACTGCAAATAAGTACTCTCTTAATAACCTGAAAGCCACTCCACTATTTAAACAAGAGCACAGGAAGTTATTTTGTCTACTCACATAAGAGAACTGGACGAGAAATTCTGGAGAGGCTATAGCCGATTATTCCATGTGTAAACTGAAGTGCGAGTAGTCCTGGTGGTTAAGGAACTGACCTTTCCCAAAAGAAAGCTATAACAGTCTTACAGTATGACTAACGATCAATTTCCCTACTAGCAGCGCAAGACGGTGTGCGGTGATGTGCGTTGATTCTCTTCGTATGTGTAGTTTCATTAGTAACTAATTTCTGTATTCCCTTTTCTGTTAACGCATTTTGTGGAAAATAAACACTTCCCATACGTGTCTATGCACAACACATTTTCTGATAAATGAAACTCTCCAAGCATGCTGCGGAGGGTCGGTATGATTGTGCAACAGCGTGTAGTTTTTTCCAGCGACTCTAATCACCATGACGCTCAGAATCTATTAAGTCCTTCGTTAAGCGTATTAGTGTACAGAGTGGAGACTCACTTGCTCGCTCTTCGTTTTGTGACGCACAAATGAGGGAAGCAAGTGACCTCGTTGTAGCGATGAGCGTTCCCTCACATTTCTACCCTGCACCCCTGCTCCCTCCCACTGCCGGCAGTCACATCCCCAGAACACAACTTATCCGTCAATATGGCTCTGTTGTACTCAGATAGGTCCAGGCATTTAACATTTGTCTTAACCCACTTCATCTAAGAATAAACATTTATTTTATAGCATTAAAACACAGGAACTCTTTTGTAGGAAATTTAATGAAGTTTAGTATTGGAAAACATTTTGCTAGAAGCCGCGGTTTTCCAGTTATTCAAGAAAAAACATAAAAATGACATTTAAACGCCCCCTACCCCAGCGCTCAAATATCTCGGGTAGGAATTTTCAGTGTGTTGTTCAAGACAGTCCCTCCTGCCCAGGATTGCCATCCGTCCCGAGATATCGGGACCGCCACCGTTATGGAAGTTCTTGTCGCGACACCCCGACGAGAACCAAATTTGTTCCGTTTTTGCAAAATCCTGTTACGAGCTCGGCTCAAGTACTGAAGTAACGCCGTCTCTTAGCGCAACACGCACAGCCTCAGTTAGTTTTACCCCATATCACATAAGACGTGATCTGGGGTTTTAGGTATGCTAACAAGTTTATGTTGACAAGGTCGTCCCACAGATGGCGTTGCATGCTGCGTATCCTGTATCGACATGCAAGCACCTTCTAGATCTAGCGCCATCATTCGAGAAAATACGGTACTTCCCCAGTAGTACGGGGCTGGAGCTATGAGTATTTTAAGTAGCGCCTTGCGGAAGAAGCGGGTAGTTCCCATTTGAATAACGATCTGATTAAGACAGTTGAGCGCGCGATACCGATGAGTGCGGACAACGGAACGCGCGCGTCCGAGCCAGCCGGCTCGGTCGCGCCGGGGCCGGCCGCTGCCCGGTCGGTGGGGCCTGCCCAGCCGACCGTCCCGGCGGCCGCTCCCCACAGGACGGACATTCTGACAGGCAACATAATGAGGACAGGACCACGACGAGCGATACGCGAATGCAGAGCGGAGGACACCATACGTCAAACCCCTCTGACGAGCGACATCAGCTAACACAGAACGATCGGCAACAACGGGAACTAAGACGTGAAATACAACACATGATTCTGCAAAGTCAGCAAGTATACGACAACCGCGCTAGTACAGTTCCTCCTTCACAGATGGCTCTGAGCACTATAGGACTTAACATCTATGGGTATCAATCTCCTAGAACTTAGAACTACTTAAACCTAAGGACATCACACAACACCCAGTCATCACGAGGCAGAGAAAATCCCTGACCCCGCCGGGTTGGTTGGTTGGTTGGTTGGTTTGGGGAAGGAGACCGGACAGCGAGGTCATCGGTCTCATCGGATTAGGGAAGGACGGGGAAGGAAGTCGGCCGTGCCCTTTCAATGGAACCATCCCGGCATTTGCCTGGAGCGATATAGGGAAATCACGGAAAACCTAAATCAGGATGGCCGGACGCGGGAGACCCCGCCGGGAATCGAACCCGAGAACCCGGGCGTGGGAAGCGAAAACGCTACCGCACGACTACGAGCTGCGGACCCTCCTTCACAGCCTGAAGAACAAGTAGACGACGTGGAACAATTTTCTCCACCAGACGACGACGACAAAATGGAGGGAGTCTCCTCTGAAGAAGTTTGGACCATGCAGCCCACCGACGGATAGGGCGATTTTACACTAGTTCGCCAAAGAAAACGACTCAAAAACGCTTCTCCTAACCAGAGCAACTCTCGGAAGCGACAACGTCCAGAAGAACTGAAAACTTCCAACCGTTATGCGGCTATTGCGACGGAAGATACTACAGATGCTCCAGATCGTATGGACCAGACGAGTGATGTCAATCTCGAAGCAGATAAAGAGGGGACAAATGGCTCTGGCCGGAACTTACTACGCAAAGTCCAGCCCTTTACTATTAACCTTACCAAGAACTACATGCAACTCAACAAGGCACTGAAAGCGAATATTGACGGCAGTCTTAAGGCCATCTACCAACGAGACAGGATCAAATATCACTTTGACTCCTATGAAGATCAACGGCGGGTCATCAATTTCTTTGTGTCGAATGATATCCACTTTTTTACACATCAGGCCGCGGAGGACGTCTACCTGCCGAAGTTACGGAGAAAGAACTGAAAGACGCACTGATAGAGATGGGTTTCCCTGTCATCAACGTCCACCAGTTTAAAAATCGAGACAACACGAAGGAATTACGACCTCAAGATGCTTACTGTGTCACGTTGCCAGCCCAAAAGATTTACGACATCAAATACCTTCTATATACTAAAGTCGTTATTGAAACCTACAACAGACAAGAAGGACCTGTTCAATGTCGCCACTGCCACCGCTTCGAACATATGGCTAATTATTACAGCTTGCCTGCTCGCTGCGTTCGATGTGGAGGGCAACACCGATCTTCAGCATGTACTCATCCCCGAGGGGCTCCGCCGAAATGTGCTAACTGTGAAAGGGACCATCCTGCCACATGGCGTGGCTGCCAGAAGTACCAGGAACTTCTCAGGAAATACAGACAACGGTCTTCCCCGCAACCTTCTCAACGGAGGACTCGTGTAATACGGAACTCCAACCTGACGCCACACCCTCCGCCCCACCGTCAGCAAACGCCACAAGAACAGCCGGCGGCGACACGGCAGCCAGTAACACAGCCTCCTCCTGAAGCACGCGCACCTCGACAGCACCGCCAGCATTATTCATACGCCCACGCAGCATCACCACGCCGACCGGAACCGGAAGCCCACGTCTCACCAGCTCATTTGATGGAATCTATAGCTCCAGCGCTCTCTGATGCCGCGAAACTTCTCACCGCCGTGCAGCAACAACTAGTGGGGATGCTTTCTTTAATCGAAAGTGTATTGAAGGCCTTTGGAACACCTTAAGATGGATCGCCCTGGGACCACGATAAACCTGAAAATCTGTTTATGGAACGCCAACGGAATGAAACACAAGAAAACAGAATTCACTGAATTTTTACAACGTCACAAAATCGACATCGCACTTGTATCAGAGACGCACCTTCGTCCAACAACTGAGCTCAGATTTCGTAACATGTACGTCTGTAGAACGGACAGACAAGGCCAACGAGGTGGAGCGACCGCAGTTCTGCTTAAAAGGGAACTGCGGCACCATCATGAAACACTACCACACTGGAGGCAACAGCAGTAACAGTTCGATCGGCGGCAGGCAACATCACTTTCATTGCGGCGTATAACAGCCCCGGTTAAAACCTGGTGCCAGACGACCTACGGAGTATCCTCACCAATTTTGACAAAATCTTCCTAGGAGGTGACCTTAACAGCAAGCACGTCGCGTGGAATTCCCAGCGTACGAACCCTCGTGGACGAACTTTGATTGCCATGGAAGAAGAACTGGGCATCACAGTCCATGGCCCACGAGAGCCCACACGGATTCCTTACGTCGATCGGCAAGAAGCAGACGTCCTAAATATTGCTGTCATCAAAAATATTGAGACGAACCTCCAGCTCTGCACCGTCGACGATCTTTCGTCTGACCACCGACCTGTTATCAGCATAGTGGAAAACGGAACGGCCAACCTTCCGCCCCCAACCTCACAAACTCTGAACTGGGGTCAATTTCGGACATATCTTGACAACAATATCTGCCCGACGCAGGACGTTTCAACACCGGAAGCCATCGACATCGCGGTACACACTTTGACGCAGAAGATAAAGCTAGCCAAACGGAGGGCAACTACTCACACGGTCTACCCTGTAATTATCTACATCTACATGGATACTCTGCAAATCGCATTTAAGTGCCACGCAGAGGGTTCATCGAACCACCTTCGCAATTCACTATTATTCCAATGTCGTATAGCGCGCGGAAAGAACGAACACCTGTATCTTTCCGTACGGGCTCCGATTTCCCTTATTTTATCTTGGTGATCATTTCTTCTTAAGTAGGTCGGTGTCAACAAAATATTTTCGCATTCGGAGGAGAAAGTTGGTGATTGGAATTTCGAGAGAAAATTACGTCACAACGAAAAACGACTTTCTTTTAATGATGTCCAGCCCAAATCCTGTATCATTTCAGTGACACTCTCTCCCGTATTTCCCGATAATACAAAACGTGCTGCCCTTCTGTGAACTTTTTCGATGTACTCCATCAGTCCTATCTGACAAGGATCCCACACCGCGCAACAGTATTCTAAAAGAGGACGGACAAGCATAGTGTAGGCAGTCTCCTTAGTAGATTTGTTACATTTTCTAAGTGTCCTGCCATAAAACGCAGTCTTTGGTTAGCCTTCCTCACAACTTCCTTCCAATTTAAGTAGTTCGTAATTGTAATTCCTAGGTATTTAGTTGAATTTACGGCCTTTAGATTTGACTGATTTATCGTGTAACTGAAGTTTAACGGATTTCTTTTAGCACTCATGTGGATGACCTCACACTTTTCGTTATTTGGGGTCAACTGCCAATTTTCACATCATTCAGATATCTTTTCTAAATCGTTTTGCATTTTGTTGTGATCTTCTGATGACTTTATTAATCAATAAGCGACAGCGTCATCTGCAAACAACCTAATTATTATACAATGCTGATTCTTGCCACATACGAAGCCGTCTCTCATTCCCCTCCCCCCGCACTGGCTGCTCTAGTGTAAGCTGCCGTTGCTTCAGGTGCTTTCTGCGAGCTTGTTTGCTGAAGCACGGCTGACATTGGGGTTAAGTAACCAATCCAACTACTGTATTGGTTTAAGTTTCCTGTCGTTATGCAGGGGTGTTAGGTGTCACCAAATATGCCCGTTTGACACGCTCCATTGATACCATTAGTGGTTTGCCCTTGCACGCTATTTCCATCGTATGTTCCTCTCTCTTAAAGACTTGGAAATGTCCAGAGTACGGCGGTTGTAACTCTGGGCGCATTGCATCTGTCCTTAACATCACAATAAGCTCTTTTTAAGATCATTGTGAATGATAACTTTTTGGTTTCCATTGCAGGATGCTGCCGAAGGGCATAGCTAGGATTTGGATCATAACTTATTGCATTAAAAATGGTAGCTCTGGTTCAACTGACAGGTGTTGTGCCGAAATAAAAATGCGACGACAGGCGTAATGTGTGCCAATAAACCATTTCCTCTCTCGATGCTCCATACCTGGTTCGAAAGCTGTGCTGAAACACAGTAACACCAGTGTCAGCGCTAACGTCCGGTTATTATCGTGCCACATCAGCATGTCTTTTAGAGTTCTATGCCAGCAATCTACAATCCCATTGCTTGCAGGTCATATGTTGTTGGAACCCACACAGCTTGGACAGTTCGAGGAACAGCGTCGACTAAAATTGCCGCCCTCGATGTGTAGTGTTATGAATTGCATCGCCGAATCGGAGAAAGAAAGTGAAGCGTGCTCGGATAGCATATGGGCGACCGCTAGCGATCAGCGGGAAATCCTGGTTCGAGTCTCGGTCCGGCACAAACTGTCATTGTCATCAGTCCATTATGCAGCTGATGGTTGTCCATATTCGCAAGTGTGGACTGTAGAGAAGATGTTCTAGTGTGGTCCAGAACAATTCCTGATTTTTTTTGTTGAGGTCGGGCAGCTATGCGCGGTCGAGCGTTGTCACGAAGCACGATCATTTCGCGGATTGGAAATGCGCGCCTTTTCTGACGATATACAGGTTTTGTTAGTTCACAAGTTGGTAATAGCAAGCACCGTTCACAGTACGGTATTCGTGGAGACAATCGCTGAGAACAGCTCCTGTAAAATAAAAAACGGCAGTGCAAGAAGCTTTCCCGCGGAAAGATGATTTTCGCCTTTGACGGATGCATATTCGTTCTTTTTTTGCCATTCCATGCTGCTTTCTTTCGATGCTTGGGTGTAACGATACACCTTTTTTCTTGGCAAGTCACAATCCAGTGCCAGAAATGTTCTCCTTCAATTTGGTAGCGTGTCAGTAAGCGTTTGCACACGTCGAGACGAAGAAATTTGAGCTCTGTGGTGAGAAGACGAGACAACTAGCTTGCGGACACTTTTCGAAATCCAAGGTTGCCAGTAATGATCGTCTGAGCACTACCGTAGCTTATGACAACCTCAGTAGCAATTTCAGCAACTGTTATTCGGCGACCATCTTCAATAATCTGGCTAACAGTGCGAAACTGATCCTGTGATGCTGGTCCTCGGCCGACGTTGTTGAGTTGCATGCTCAACTGTTTCTCTCCCTCGTAAGAACTGTTTGTACCATACGTACGCTTTAGTCGTTCTCAGGGTGTTGTCCCAGAACTGTGCCGCAAGTCTATCTAGAATTTCAGATGGTTTTACGTCCTCTGTTGTGAGAAACTTGATTACAGTCCACGCGCAACAAATGACGGTACCTCTTGATCTGATATTGCGATTCTGACAAAAGAAGCAGTACGACTTTCTAGTCGTGGAGGACAATCACTGGAAACGAAAGTAACAATGAGCATACATTGTGCCGCTCTCTGTTTACATGGAACAAATTTCGGTTTATATTTGTTCATCCTCGTATTGGATGAGAGAGGCTTCGCTTCGGGTACAGTGCCCTGCCTGACATAGGCATAGTAGGATGGACGTGCGAAACTTCAGTAGCTCGTACCGTACCATTATAGAAGAAATCGAAAGATTTCGCATGTCGAACTAGAACTGAGGTAACGTAACTGGTGTGATGCTGTGTGTGTGTGTGTGTGTGTGTGTGTGTGTGTGTGTGAAGGGGGGAGAGAGAAAGAGTGGGAGAGAGATAGAGAGGACAGCGCACACGTTCTGGTTCCCATCCGAAAATAAATATTTCTAACCGCACTCACAATGGCGCTATGAAGCTGGACTGCGCTTAGATGACAGGTAAACTGTAAATGCAAACATGTTAGGTATGAAGTTATCACCTTTCTGGCAGCTTTCAGGGCCGAAGGCAGGACCTTGGTTCATGTTGGGCCTACTACTGTGTATAGTGATTCGATACCACGGAAACAATAATAGCTAAATGTCACATCTGTATCACTCACTTATCAATTGCCATCAATATTACATTGTGGAAAAAGATGCAAACCTCATTCTGTATATACCTACAGACGTGTTTTGCGAGATTGTGAAACCTCTGTGAGCGACTATCCTGATTCTGTATATACCTACGGACGTGTTTTGCGAGATTGTGAAACCTCTGTGAGCGACTATCCTGATTCTGTATATACCTACGGACGTGTTTTGCGAGATTGTGAAACCTCTGTGAGCGACTATCCTGATTCTGTATATACCTACGAACGTGTTTTGCGAGATTGTGAAACCTCTGTGAGCGACTATCCTGATTCTGTATATACCTACGAACGTGTTTTGCGAGATTGTGAAACCTCTGTGAGTGACTATTGTTTTATGAAAAACTGTCAGTGAAGTGCAGTATCCAGAGACAAGACCCTCATTCTTTGCAGATTACTGCGTATCGATCACGCAGAACGGGTGAAAGGAGCTTAGCTTAATCACAGATTAAGTTGACGTGCTTATACAGACATTTTCCAACCCGGTTTCAAGCAATAATGTAGGATTAACGACTGCTTCTTCTAAAGTTAATCGTGAACCAACATCCCGTAGTCTGTTCTGACTCTTCTTCTCAACAAGCATTGCTGCTGTGCTTTGCGTCCTCTGTTATTCATGTGGCTGCCTTAAATGGCACCTTTATTGGTTCTACTACTGTAACATTCAAAAAAGAGGGATAAAGCTTTAACTTTAAGGAAAGCACTACCATTACGAATGTAATGGAAGAATGACACGCGAACGGTCACGAAGTTCTCAGAGCAATCTTATGGGCCTCCATCTTACATCCTCTCAGAAAAACGGAAGAATTGTTTGAGAATGGCAGTACTATTTTATCTTCCGTATGTGAGTCCAGTGCTGTAACCACTATGCCACTTGTCCATGTAATTATTTGTTTCCACAACACTTTCAAAATGACTCCCAAACTTTACGACAGCTCCTGTGAAATTAATGCTACTATATTTATACTTACTTCTGCTTTTGCTCTTGCTTTCTGTGTTGTATAAAATGGTGTATAAAATCCGTTTTGTGCTATAAAGCATCAAACCTAGTTCTTTTCAAGTTTGCAACACCTGTGCTTGAACGACGCGCCATAAATTAAAATTCCACCTACGTACCATGTGGTGACAGGTTTACAATGTTTATTGGATACCTTTCCATTATTCACAGAATATTATCTAAGAAAATTTCACTTTGTACAGATGAGCCCTAAGTCCACTTCAAGTATATTTATTGCATATTTTCTTATAAGCGACACGTGGTCTTCTACGGCTTGTTACGAGGCAATAATGTCATTACGATTTATAAAAATTTTTACCACATTTACCGTAGCTTCTGTGAAAATATCTGCACAGCAATGAAAACTCGTGTAATGTGCTATCAACAAAACGCGAAAGGATTTAGTTTCTCGTAGGCCTCCGTGCACAGATACAAAATTAATGTGGTTTGGTTGCCGTTGCTGCGGGAACAACTCAGCATAGAATTTTGCCATTCTTCCGTTGCAATCTGTGCACCCGTCACGAGGTGCACCTCGGTCAACACTTCGTCAGTAAACCTACCCATACTGCTGCGTATCAATGTTAACGTACAACTAAAACTTCCGAAAAACAAACCAGGGATAGACCGAACAGTGCCGAATCTAAGGTTGAGGGCGAAGAGATCGAACGAGGTGGGGCATCGGTTAGCGCACTGGACTCGCATTCGGGAGGACGACAGTTCGAATCCGCTTGCGGCCATCCAGATTCCCTAAATCGCTCCAGGCAAATACCGGGATGGTTCCTTTGAAATGGCACGGCCGATTTCGTTTACTATCCTTGAAACAATCTGAGTTTGTGCTCAGTCTCAATATTGCTATTATCAACAAGTACAATGAGTGAATGGAACAAGTTTGTTCCAAAACAAGAAACAGAGCCCGTACTGTCGTCGTTGGCATTATTGGACAAATATTTCCGGTGTAATACGGATACAGAGATAAATGGCTGTAAGAAATCAAAGGAAATGTAGTTAAAGAGCCTCTGGAGACCACCATACTTCGAAACATATCCCCGTACAATCCCGCCCCGTATGATTAGAGACTTATCTTATTGCTAACTAAACTGCATGACAAAAAAGCGAAGCATCCAGAAAGGGAGGTCGAAGTGGAATGAACGTTCATGGGTTGAGAGGGAATTTGGAGTTATTTTGGTTATTACAAAATCGAGTCACATTTACAAAGAACTATTACAAAAACGAGTCACATTCCCAAAGAACTTGAAAACTCAGCCCACTTCGCATTATGGCCTCTGACGTAGTTCACCCTCTGGTCTGAAAGCATGCATTATTTCGGTTAGGAAGGGTGTCAGAAAGCTGTTGTATTCTCCCCTGAGGCAAGCTCGTCCACAATTGCTGTAGTTGGCGCTTGATATCCTGGAGTTTGTTCCTGGGACGACACTGGCGTCCGAACTGGTTCCACACGTGTTCTAGCGGGGATATGTCAACTGAACATGCTGGCCACAGTACGACCCCACCATCCCACAGACAGTTATAGAGACAAAAACTGTGTGTTGACGTGCGTTGGCCTGTTGAAAAATGGCATCATGATACTGTCGCATGAGAGATAACACATGAGGAGGAAACACGTTCGTGGCATACTGTTGTGCCGTCAGAGTTCCCTCAATCACTACCAGGTGTGATTTGAAGTGATACGGCTGCCCATGACGAGAGCAGTAACACCGCAGTGCCTCTCCAAAACATGGAAGAATGCGAGCTCTCCCATATTCGTCGTCGATGATCCGGCGTAGTGCAGCGCTGAACGCAATACGACTGCCTTCTTCAGCTGTCAGTGCTTCCCGGCCACAGCACCACTACGAGTACACCCGTTTATATTCTGGTGTGAAAGGCAGACTACGCATCGGACGGTAATTCCCTAGTCCGGCTGGTACCAGTCTCCGATCAATGGTGCGGGGTGACTCAGAAAGTTACAGGGTTTACGATATATTTGGCACACAATACTGTGATCCTCCGTATTGGTGGCAGACGTCGTCGGTCAGATCCTTGGCGACGAGTATGCCGGCCTTATGTTCCCATGCAGTCCAACATCGGGCCAGTGTCACATCCAAATGCCTCATAAAGCTGGATATTGCACGATTCGGCCAGCCGGCCAAATGGAAACCCACTGTGACGCCAGTTTCAAACTCTGTCATGCGTTGATAACGCTGTCCCATACGTGTACGTGTCCTTTACAGTGATAACGCAATATCTGATTCTTTCACGCCCGTTATATGAACTGTCAGGCCTAGTAACAACACTAAACACGAACAACACTAACGCACCCATTTCTATATGACACAGAGAATTACAATTCTAGTAATTTACATACCCTTGACATCCGGCCATGTTTTCTGGATGCTTCACTTATTTTGTCAGGTAGTGTATATCAACACATGATAAATCATCTAAGGTGACTTCCGTCAATTTATGAACAATAGACAATGTACCTCACATGATGCATTCGTCCAATTAATACGTCGAATGTGACCTAAAAAGTACGAGTTAAAAGCGCATGATACGTATGAGACATACGTAGATCAATATTAATCTGGCTGCCCATCCAACTCATGTAAGTCCCAGTTTCACGCCAGTCGGAATGTTTTGGCGTGACTGCTTCAAAGCCGGATAGGAGGTTTTTATTTTTGACCTAGAGAGCTCTTCGATGGAACAAGACTCCTGATCAACGTCTACAGTCTATGTAGGTGGGTTTACAAAGTGATGTATATACATTGTAAGGCAAAAAAACTGACGCACCACGAAAGAATTATTCGAATGAGATGGAATTCCGTAGATGTTATGTACATATACAGACAAATAAATGATTACAATTACAGAAAAATTGGGTGATTTATCTGCTTGGCACTGATGACAGAGTTGTTGGAGTCCTCCTGAGGGATATCGTGCCAAGTTCTGTCCAATTGGCACGTTAGACTGTCAAAATCTCGAGCTGGTTGGAGGGCCTTGCCCATAATTCTCCAAACTTTCGCAGTCGGGGAGAGATCCAGCGATTTTGCTGGTCTAGGTAGGATTTTGCAAACACAAAGACAAGCAGTATAAAACTCGCCGTGTGCGGGCGGGCATTATCTTGCTGAAATGTAAGCCCAAGATGGCTTGCCGTGAGGGCTACAAGACGGGGCTCAGAATATCGTCGATGTACCGCTGTGTTGTAAGGGTGCATCGGATGACAACCAAAGGGGTCCTACCATGAAAATAAATGGCGCCACAGACCATCACTCTTGGTTGTCGGGTTGTACGGCGTGCAACAGTTAGGTTGGTATCCGAATGTTTTCGGAGAGTCTCCAGACATGCCTTAAGCCTGGAATCTCATTGACTGAAGTAGAATTGTCCTCAGTAATGAGTCCCGATTCGAACTGAGAGTCGACGTCCAGCGAAGACGTGTTTGGAGAGGCCCCGCCCATGGTGGGATACCATTCTGGCTGTCGCCCGCCGTGCGGCACGACAATGAGGATTGGTGCTCTAGGGTGGCATTTCTTTTCGTAGCAGGACATCACCGGTTGTTATACGCGCATATATATTTAGCACATCGGTACTCAGACGGTATTCTGAGCCCCGTTTTGTTGACCTTCATGGCAAGCCATCCCGGCCGTACATTTCAGCAAGATACTGCCCACCCGCGCAAAACACTGCTTGGCTTCGTTATTACCAAACCCTAACATGACCAGCATGGTCGCCAGATTTCTTCCCAATTGAGAACGTGTGGAGCATTATGGGCAGGGCCCTCCAATCAGCTCGGGATGTTGGCGATCTAACGTGCCAATTTGGACAGAATTTGGCACCATATCCCTCAGAAGTACATCCAACAACTCTATCAATCGATGCCATTGTTTTGTACCCTGCAGTAGTGTTAAACAGCAGGCCTACTTATCTACGCACCCATGGTTAAATACAGGGTTATCTGTAAGACCTCCAGACTTTCAGAAGACTACTGCGCGAAAACTAAAAGACATGCAGAAAATAGATACGTATCTGTGGATATAGCATCTCTCCAAATTTTTAACTCGTATTATGGATGCTCAATGTGGGCGCAGTTTGTCAATACGATAGTGAAGCTGTTGTCATACAGGTCCTAACATTTCATGTCCGATACCAACGACTGCATTAATTATACTTACTTACAACTCCTCCTAATTGGATGGCAGTGGGAGAGGAACACATAAACTTTGACATAATCCGATAAGAAGAAACCATATATAGTTAAGTCAGAGGACTGTGGGGGCTAGTGAAGAAGACATGAGTCATGATGGGAAGCACGGCCAATTCAGCTTTGAGGCACTGCGGCATTGAGGTAATCAAGAACATACGAGAGGACATGTGGTGGAGCACCGTCTTGTCGCAAAATGATATCTCCAATGCCTTGCTGTAATTGTGGCATAAGCCATTGCCCCATCATGTCCGGGTACATGAAACCATTCAGTTTTCTCCGCAAACGGGGAACACGTTATGACGACTCACCTTTCCAGATACAGGAAAACCAGCTTCTGTGAAAAAACTGTCTCCATCCAGTAGCCCTTCAAATCATTGCAAAAATCAGAAGGGAGCTCGAAACTAGCTAGCGAACTGAATCCATACGATCCATAGTTGAGAGCAACCACACATTACTAGTATGCTCGTAACAATTGCTAGCTAAATTAATATTGCATTGCGTTTTTTACATTGTAAAATAACAAACATGTAACTGTATCTTTCTTCTATTGTGGTAAAACCACAACGCGATGATCTAGCGCAATGACAATGCTGAATACTCATACATTGTATTAATAGCGCTAGTATCCTCGGAATAACGTGTAAGGTGTGTATTTTTAATGCATTTTGTTAGAATCTTCACAGATGATTTAAAAAATGAACGGAAGGAAGAAATAAGTACCTGACGCAGGCACATGGTTTTCCCTTCTCGAAGAGAAGAACTCCAAGAATCGTCGAATTCAACTTCGTTATCCAGTGAACGGATCACCATTAACGTTTTCTTCACTGCATCAAAAATTTAGACGATTTTCATATGTAGCCTAAATTAGTACCACATGATCAGGACCTGCCCGGGGACTGGGTGTGTGTGTTATCCTCATCATGACGCTCACCTAGCCAGATACATGAAAACCAGCTTCTGTGAAAAACTGTCTGCATCTAGTAGCCGTCAAAATCACTGCAAAAATCAGAATGGAGTTCGAAAGTTGGTGCTAGCGAACTGAATCCATACGATCCATAGTTGAGAGCTACCACACATTACTAGTATGTTCGTAACAATTGCTAGCAGAAATAATGTGGAATTGCTTTTTTCCATTTTTAAATAACATAACAAACATGTAAGTGTATCTTTCTTCTAGTGTGGTAAACCCACAACGCGATAATCTAGCGTAATGACAGTGATAAATACTCATACATTGTATTAATAGCGCTAGTATCCTCGGAATAACGTGTAAGGTGTGTATTTTTAATGCATTTTGTTAGAATCTTCACAGATGATTTAACAAATGAGCGGAAGGAAGAAATAAGTACCTGACGCAGGCATATGGTTTTCTCTTCTCGAAGAGAACTCCAAGAATCGTCGAATTTAACTTCGTTATCTAGTGGATGGGCCACCGTTACAGTTTTCTTCACTGCATCAAAAATTTAGACCATTTTTCATATGTAGCCTAAAGCAGTACCACATGATCAGGACCTGTCTGGGGACTGGGTGTTTGTGTTGTCCTCATCATTTCATCACCATCATCATTATTCGTGACAGTGGCTAATAGGACTGTGTAAGAATTGGACTGCGTCAAAATTGGAACTTTGTACGGGCACTGATGATCGCGCAGTTGGGCGCCCCACTAAACAAACATCATCATCATCATCAAACATAATCAGGAGTGGTAACAGGTAGCTACGCCCTTCTTGCAAGCCACATTCTGCAGATAAAAATATCCTCAATTTCCTGATCTTCCTTATAAAAGGCAAAAATGCCATTATACTTCAGTGTTTTCTTCCAAAAACTCTTGTCGTACATATATATGACTTACTGCAAGGTCGAACGCCTAACGCAACCTGCATGTGTTCACCGCAAAACTTTTCAAGCTGAAGCATTCCCAAAGAATAGAAGAAATGTAATATCAAGATAGAAGTTCATTTGGCAGTTACTTACTTAATTTTAAATTTGCATTTCTTCATTCATCTGCATCTACATCTGTGCTCCGCAAGGCACCTTCATTCATCTACATCTTCTCATCCATGCTTTGCAAGTCACCTTACGGTGTGGCATCTTTGTAACAACCTAAAAGTATCTTTGGTGTATTAGTCGTATATTAGCACCTACTATAGATTGGGACTCCTATTCCCAACAGTGAGTAAAAAAACCGCAATAATAATGTTTGTTAACTAAACTTTTCGGTTCCATTCAGGAGTAATGCATAGGAAGAGCTCTAATTACTCTGATTTTTCCCGTCGTGATTATTTAGCGAGAATTTTATTGTTTCCTACTGGTGTCAAACATAGGCCTAATTTGAGGCCGAAATTTCTGATAATGTTCGTCTGGAGATCAGTACTGTATTGAAGTGAATCATGGATTGAGAACGGGAAAAGAAGACAATCGAAGGGTTTAAGATGTGATGTTACAGAAGGATACGGAAATTTAAATCCATTTATAGTTCAATAAATGAGTAATTCCTCCGCAGAACCGACGAGGAAAGGTTATTTGCTAAACACGGACTAGAAAAAGGGACAGCATGAGAGAACATGTGGTAAGACATAAAGGAAGAGCTTACATGATCTCAGAAGATGTAGAAAGCAAAAACTGTAGGAGAAGACAGAGACTAGAATACATCGAACAAGTAACCGACGGCATGGAATTTAAGTGCTGGTCTGAGATGAGAAGGTAGACACGGGACAGAAAGTTGTGGTGGGCCGCTAGCGTCTGCGATTAGAGTTCGGCGGCAGATTATCACGTTCATCTATACAGGGTGACTTCGTGATGGTATTACAAACTATCATGGATGGTGGAGAATGGTAAATGTACCAATTTGAGGTAAGGGACCCTGGCCCGGAAACGACCGGATCGAAAGTTATTAGCGAAAATCGTTCCGATACCTCTGAGAGTGGACCTCGTTTACTGCAAGCTCTTTGCATTCCATATTTTGGAAGAAGGTAGTCTGGACCAAAACAAAACAAAAACCCTAGTAACATTGTCTCTAAAATGCGTATCTTAACATCTATGAGCATTTGTTCAGTAGAACAGATGAGTTTCACAGTAGCAAAAATGAACAAGTGCTCATAGCTGTTAGGGTGTGCACTTCAGAGCCTATGTTTACTGGACACTTTTACCCGTTTTCGTCCAAACTACTTTCTGTCAAAAGACGGAAAGCAAAGAGCTTGCAGTAGAAGAAATCCATTGTCAGAGGTATCAGAACGATTTTCGCTTGTAACTTTCGATTTGGTCGTCAGTTATCTCATATTGATACATCTACCATTCTCCATCATCCCTGAAAGTTTGTAACATCATCAAGGAATCACCCTGCATATACATAACGTGCAGAGTATTAGTGATACTGTTCACTACACTATAGGCATGGCTACCTTTTAAGAGACTAAATGCCTGCGTGTCTGCTTCATTAGTTATACGTTGGATGTGCCTACTTACTTGCATTTTCTTGGAAGAAAGATTTAACGTCCATCTAGTATTTCAACGCTTAATGCAGCACACTTAATAATTTCGACGTCTAAAGGAACTACACTCATATAAAAGTTAATAATCAGCAGAGTACGGATTTGTAGGTAAATAAATAATTTTTTTGCTTGGAGACAAAAACTTTTAGCTAAGGCAGAAATTCCCAAAAGGCACACTTCAGTCGTATACAAATTCTATTTCACGTAATAATACATATTTTTGTAATATTCCATGTAAATAAACAGTTTAAATAATTTAGCTAAAACATGTACTTTCTCACTTTCCTTTGTTAAAATTCTTAAATTTAACAAAAAAATCTCATGCATTGTCATATTATGAGAAAGCAGTTTGAATAAAATTAATTCGTAAACATATTGCGTTCTGAGTGACCTCTACTACACGTACTGTCTCGCCGTCTGAAAGGGGAATCCCTTATTTATGATGTGCACGGCTGATGCAATATGCACAATAGTGTTCAGTAATTGCCTTCGTCTTCTTTAAAGCATAGCTTTTATACAGTACCATGTCTTAAGTAAAGTTATTAGTGACAGTGCCGAAAGTAAAGTATTCGTTCACGTTTGTTAACAATATGTTAGTGGCTTCGTTACAATTGATGGAAGAATTCTAGTCTGTCAAAAATATCGGAAGTCAGTAAATTCAGACCAGTGATCTCAAGTCTTGTGGCATTTAGCAGGTAGTAAACATAGAATGGCCGCTTCTAGTCAAGTTCTTTTAGGTGAAGCAGCTTCTTTTTCACTTACCCTAGTTTCAAAAAGTTCGGAATATTATGAAGATTTACTCAACAATTTTCTTTCACGTGATATTCCAGTATATAAATTGAGATGTCCAGCGCTCAGAAATTTTCTTATGAAACACGTATTTTGAAACACCAGCAGAATCAACATTAAGAAAATTTTATGTGCCTGTCTGTTACGAAGAACACTAAGAAAGATAAACAGAATGTGAAAAAAGAAGTTGAGTAATCATTGACTAACTGCCAGATTCTAGCGGGTAGAAAAGTGGGAAATGTGATAGGCGTGCTAGAAAAATCGTGAAATAGTTCCCAAGCGGTGTTTTCTGTTAGAATGTAAAAAAAGTCAGCATCAATCACGTAACAATGGCTCGCTTATTCAGTGAATCTCTGCAGTTGTTATGGCTGAACAGGGGTGATAGTTGTAGTGTTTTACTTACGGATGCTGGTCTGTATATGAAGAACACAACCGAAGGCCTGTCTGTAAGCTCCCCACGCATGATTTACGTGACTTGTATAGTACTTGGTTTACACGGAGTATGTGAGCAGATACGTATATTGTATCCAAAAATGGACAAATTGATCTCACATTACCAAAAAAGTGTTTGTGAGAGCGCCAAAAAGAAATGATTTGTTCAGAGCCAAAAATCCAGATCTTTCACTTCCACCCCACATCCATAGTTACACGTTGGGAGACATGGTTGGAAGCAACAGTGTATTATGCAAACAATTTTGAAAAGGTTGAATCGGTTACTGACGAACTAAATAATGATGACGCTTCTACGAATCAAATTCTTCAGAACTTACTCAACGGCAGTACTCTAAACATGAATTGTGTTACATGTCTGCAAATTGGGGTTTTTAATTTCACTCTGTCAAAAAATTAGAAACATCAACCAGCTCGTTAACTGAGACTGTTAATGAGGTGCATGACACAGAAGAAAAAATTAGTTCACTCAAAAGTCCAAAAGTGGAAGCTATTAAAAAGAAATTTAAACGTGTAATTGAAAAAAGTGGTGAATGGCATACTATATGTCAAATTGACAAAGTTTTGGAAGGAGAAGAAAGATGTTGGAGAAATTGTAAATGTATGTGCCAGTGACGTTTCTTTGACGAAATATGCATGACTATCATCATGTGATGTTCACAGGTCCTTTTCCCAGTGTCGTGCATTATTTCGAAACAACTGACATTGGTCTGCGACGAAAAACTTAAAATAAGTTTTTGTGGTTCACTGCAACACTGAGTTCTTTCAACTTACCACTACATCACCATGATGGTGAATTATTTTTTAACCTAAGTAAGTTTTGCAATATTGAAATAAAATGGTTTTTTTTTTGCATTTTTATGCACACTTATTATATTTTTCCTACATAACGAATAAAATATTTTAAAGTATTTAAACATATAAAAATCCGCTCCCTAGTAATCAGTCATAATGTAACAACAAATTGCTACGCAGTGGTTTGTAATGCTGATAGAGGGTACACTAATCGCGAAAAATGGCTGAGTGATCCTGAGAGATTGGTGGCGGATGAAATAAAATTTAAACCATGTAATATGTAACTAGTCGCTCGAATTTCCCACACAACTACTGTTCAACAATGACGGTGTACTTGCAGAAACTGCATGCATGAAGTAATCAAAGGATATCTATTAAACATTTATTAGTGAATCCAATCAATAGCGGTGTTTTTAAAGCAGTTACTGTTGTGAATATGATTACAACCAACAAAAGTTTTCGGGAAGGTATCTTTTTTCACAGAATTCGAACGACAAAGTTTTGTTGGCCCTGCCTTAGACAGCCGGCCAGAGTGGCCGAGCGGTTAAAGGCGCTACAGTCTGGAACCGCACGACCGCTACGGTCGCAGGTTCGAATTCTGCCTCGGGCATGGATGTGTGTGATGTCCTTAGGTTATTTAGGTTTAAGTAGTTCTAAGTTCTAGGGGACTTATGACCACAGCAGTTGAGTCCCATAGTGCTCAGAGCCATTTGAACCTGCCTTAGACAATAGTCTTTCAAAACGAACAGAAAAAGCCATTATTCCGAAAGATATACGAGCCACACTACGCAGAATAGGATATACTGTCTCACTGTATTTCCAGAATTGTTGAGAATATGGTTTTCGGTTGATTACGGGTTATTGTGAATAGAGTTGAACTTCAGAGACTAAATCCTGGCTGTTTGCTGTTACTGTGGTAAAGCGCTCCTCCGCTGTATTGCAACTAATGTCTCACGAATGCTACACAAATCTTCTTCTGCAGTAGGCAGTAAGTGTACTTGGGCCGGAAACGTTTGAGGAAGAGACCGGTTTCAGAAAGACTAGGAAAATGCACCGCCTCGCGAACCTTATCTGCGGACTGGCTATCGTATTCTGCTGAAGATAAGCCGATAACCGTTGTAGCTGGCTTGTAGCTTCGCCTCAGTCATAGCCTAGCCGCCATGGGGAAGAAAAGCAGCGAGCAGCACGGTAAGTTGGCAGCTAGCTGCGCATTACACTTGCGTGTCTCAAATTAGCAAATAGTGTCAGAGAAGTAACCCACGGCAACTGTACAATTTTTGCTTTGGAGTAAAGGCTGAAGAATCTGATCGTAGGTTTCAATGTGTTCTTTTCGGCTTAACCATCCTCTTAAGATTACTCACTTAGGTAATAGACCAAACGTATCGGTGGCATAAGAATAGCACCTGCTGCAGACCAGCGGTAGAAAAGCGCAGTAATGTCGCCTTCCAGTTAAACTAGTTGCATGCATTAGGCGGTAAGATTTACGGTCATGTTAAAAGCCAGGACAAATAATACGTTTTTTAGATTAATGACAAGCTTGGTGACAGAACTTCGAGCGTCACGGTGTCAATAGAAAGAAAGACCGATCTTTAACCAAAATAGTCATTGTTCTATGCCGTATGTGTTTTCCAACGATACGTCATTGTGGTAACACCATTTTCACAAACATATAAGTCCTTTGAACAAATCATGTATGTATTATGATAGATTATTAAACGTCGTAACTCCTTCCCGCCGAGAAAGAAGACCATTCGCGAAATTTGAATACAATGGATATGGGAAGTGTTTCCTAAATGAACACAGGTAGTTTTTGTACTGGTAAGGACACTTGGTTTTCCTAATACACGAAAATGACTTTGTCTGCGAACTTACAGAATATTAAATAATTGACGAGAGAATTTACGACTTTATTTTACACACTTTTTTTTTTTTTTTTACATGCCGAAACCTCCGAGATCACCTTTTATTCTGAAGATGACAAGTTCACATGAAATTTGAAAACTTAAATCTGTTGTGAGAAAAATAATTTTCTTTGGTTGTTAACTATTATTATTGCTTTCACATTATTCTGAGCTCTTTTCCACATCACTGTTTCAGAGCACTAATAATTTCGTAGACTTGGTTTATAATGGAAAAATTGCGATAGTTAGCAACAACAAGAAATGCAAAAATGGCTCTTGAGCACTATGGGACTTAGCATCTGAGGTCATCAGTCCCCTAGAACTTAGAACTACTTAAACCTAACTAACCTAAGGACATCACACACAACCATGCCCGAGGCAGGATTCGAACCTGCGACCGTAGCAGTTCCGGACTGAAGCGCCTAGAACCGCTCGGCCACCGCGGCCGGCAACAAGAAATGCAGGACCGCTTAATTGTTACAGTATATAGATTAACGTAGGATTGTGTATAAGCTATAAAACAGTACAAAAAAATAAGAAAATTATGTTTCCCAGAAGCGTAAATATTTCATGCATACACGTCATTTTGGTAACAAAGAGAAACATCGTGGTGGAAAATTATCCAAACGAACTTTGACTTCCAAGAAGACAGCCATCGCTTGTTGTTTATTTAACTTCACTTCCGTAGAAAACTTAAGAGATCTCAGCGTGGGTTCCCTGTGCGCTTCAAAAAAGTGTGGTGCCGGAGTACACCAGTTTTCAGAAACGGCCAGCCCCACACCTACATGCGTCACCCTCTTGCTCACGTGAAACTTAGGCTTTCGTTTGTCTGACAAGCTATGCAGTGTTACGAAGATTATTGCGTAACGGCGTTGTTTCGTCTCTAGTCGCATTTTGCTTCAGAAAAGCAAATTTCCGGCATATCAGATAAAGGCATACTCCCAGATACGCGCGTCATGCTTTGTCAATAACCTCATGCGGAACTCTGTTTACCCAGCTTCCAACATTTCCCACGCTGTTTCAGCTGTCGAAAAAACTGCTGAATAATGTGCACCCCACATCGTTGTGTTTGTTTTAGACTTTGATAATTCCACTAGTGCCTCGTTAACGACATGCGTTATACAGTATGAAACCTGGCAGCTCCCAGCTGCATTTATCGCCGGATACGGAGTTTATGAACCTTTCTTTTTGTGCATCGAAGTTAGAAACTACACGGCGACAATTTCTGCTTCGTCCCAAGTCACTTTATTTGGCACTGTATTCACGTGACTTCTGCATCAAAATGATGAATAAATTTGCAAAGATGATTAAATTTTTTTTCATTAACGACTTCGAGGTAAAAAATTCCGCATTTTGCAAAAAATCAGTTCAATGAACAACTTAATTGCACGTTATTGCTACTTTTGGCTGATTGCTCTTTTATAAACCTGCTTCATTTAACTAGTTCATGTGTTTTAATTGTGTCCTTTTGTGAAAGGAGATATTAAACACGAAAGAATGCTCTATTAACATCAACATAAACATCCTATGTAATGTTAAGTTCGTGTTGAACTCAGTAGTTTCAGTGACCTGTAAAGCAGTGGAACAGCCTCATGGACTGGCAGAAAAGGTGTGATGTTTTTAGATTCGGCGGAATTATTAGATCTGCAAATGAACATTTGCTAGCCCACAACTACTAAAATCGAATCGTGAACAAAATATATAAAGAACAGTAAAATAAGGATTATCATTTGTTATTCGTCAGATTTTTCAGAGGAAAGTCCCGGAATTGACATCTCGATTAATAACACTCCGACGTCAACGAGTACATCTGACATTGTGTACATTCTGTGTAGAGAGAGGACCAGAGACTACGTCGCATTATAACGACAGTAATTACTACATGCGAAAAATCTTACAAGAAAAGTAGAAGAGTTTTTATGATAGGTACAGTAGATGAGCAGTTACTAGCGCATTACCTGTAAATAAAAGGAGAACAAGGGCATAGAGGAGTTGTATAACAAGTTTAAACTTATCGTCCACTTGAACAAACACATCCCAAGTAAACAGATAAAGGTCAGAGAAGAGTCGTTAAGCCCTGACAAAACTTAAGTTGTTTTATTTTCGACACGAAGCAGGCTACATTATATAGTTTCCACCGTCAGGTATTAACTAAAGACTATTCAGAGAAACTCAGAAAATTGTATTTCGATATAACATTACTTACCGAATTGAAAGCGTCTATACAATACTTTGTGGATCAGTTAGGTTACTAAACAGATTTCAGTTAAGTGAAAACCGAAATCTGAATTGCTCACAAAAAGGTCTTTCCGCTCGAAGGTCGAAACTACACAATCGCTTTTCCCGCCGCATGCTTCTGATTCAGATGATACAGAGCGTCGATGGCGGATAAGACCCTGAAGGGTTGAAATGCCCGTGATGGATTTGTTTCTCAGGTGGCATCCAATGATTAGTCCACATTCCAAGTCACTGAACACTCCCGATAGAGCCATTCTGCAGTTACTTTTTCCTTACTGACAATAAAATGCTTCCCGCCTCCTTTTATACTGGCCGGTTCGACTCTCGTGACATCTGGTGATCAGTTCCCCGTTACCTAGAGGTGTCTGGATACTTTTTTTCAGCTAGTGTAAATGTATTTCGAGTGACATCATGTTTCCGCAGCATCACATGTCGTTAAATACTTACGAATAACGTATTTCATTTGTTGTACGGTAATGTTAATGTCAGTAAACATTGAGACCAAAACCACTGTCCCGCAAGACATTTATACACAGGGTAAAAAAAAAAACTACGTAAACAAAGTTTAAATGTCTTTAGAGACGAGGAAAGAAACACAATTTAACTAGTCTGTATCAAAAATATCACAGATGCACAACTTCCCGCTAGGGATCCATGCAGGTTTTGACACTAGCGATATTCAGAACCGGTGGTCCAATTGCCATGTGATGAATACTGCTTTAGCAGTGTGCAGGAAAAGTCGTCTGTTTGCATTAATGCACAACTGATATTTTCTTGCTAATGATTGCATTGCTCACGACCATCTGATATGGCCTTTATCTCCTGGTCAATATGCTCGTTGGAGGAAATTACCGTATCTTTCTTCGTGAAGCACCATCGGAAATGTTTGAGAATGTCCCGCTAACAGCCAGGCAACGCTTATGATTCAAGCATGACGAGGTGACATCATACCTTGCCATTGATATCAAAGAACATTTAGATAACGTTTCCCCAAATTGTTGGATTGCAGGTTGTGGACCAGTGCGTGGTCACCACGTTCTCCCGGTCTCACGCACACAGATTTCTTTTTGTGGGGGAAGATGAAGCGCCTGGTGTACGAGACACCGACAGACTCTACAAGAACTGATTGTCCGTTTGGCTGAAACTGCATCCATTACTCGTGAAACGTCTGGTTGTTTTCAGCATGTTGGACAATTACTTGAACGCAGATGTTGGTTGTGCATTAATGTGAACGGTCGACTTTTCAGCAACATCTCTAAGATAATATTCTTCACACGCAGGTTGAGGAACAACACTAGCGTCAAAATCTTCACAGACCTCTAGTGAGACGGTGCATCTGTGACATTCTGTCGCTTAAAAAAGTGTTTCTTTTTATCTCCTCTAAACATTTCAAAATTTTGTACATGTAGTTTTCTTACAACCCGCATTTAATGCGGATATCAGCAATATGGACACTCTATACTCTCCTTATGTCTTATTTCAAGTCGTCTGAATTTGAAACTGTATTAAAACAGTCTTGACCGCAATGAAATGTGTTGTTGTTGTGGTCTTCAGTCCAGAGACTGGTTTGATGCATCTTTCCATGCTATTCTATCCTGTGCAAGCCCCTTCATCTCTGAATAAATACTGCAACCTACATCCTTCTGAATCTGCTTAGCGCATTCATGTCTTGTTCTCCCTCTATGACTTTTACCCTCCACGCTTCCCTCCAGTACTAAATTGGTGGGATTCGTCGATGCCTCAGAACGTGCTCTATCAACCGATCTCCTCTTCTAGTCAAGTTGTACCACAAGTTTCTCTTCTCTCCAATTCTATTCAGTACCTCCTCATTAGTTACGTGATCTACCCATCTAATCTTCAGCATTCTTCTGTAGCACCACATTTAGAAAGCTTCTATTCTCTTCTTGTCTAAAGTGCTTATCGTCCATCTTTCACTTCCATACATGGCTACACTCCATATAAATACTTTCAGAAAAGGCTTCCTGACACATAAATCTGTACTCGATGTTAACAAATTTCTCTTCTTCAGAAACGCTTTCCTTGCCATAGCCAGTCTACATTTTATATCCTCTCTACTCCGACCATCATCAGTTATTTTGCTCCCCAAATAGCAAAACTCATTTACTACTTTAAGTGTCTCTTTTCCTAATCGAATACCCTCAGCATCGCCTGATTTAATTCGACCACATTCCATTATCCTCGTTGTACTTTTGTTGATGTCCATCTTATCTGTCAAGACACTGTCCATTCCGTTCAACTGCTCTTCCAGGTCCTTTGCTGTCTGTCAGAATTACAGTGTCTTCGGCAAACTTCAAAGATTTTATTTCTTCTCCATGGATTTTAATTCCTACTCCAAATTTTCATTTTGTTTCCTTTACTGCTTGCTCAGTATAATGAAATATGAAATATAGGTAAGAAAATGAAACACCTTATAGCCGTCCTTATGACATCATTTATTGTGTGGTTACCAGTTTCGGCGCTTCAGTGCACCATGTTCAGATCTTAGCTGATGCTCAAAGGGTTAACATCATCCGTATAGCCGATGCATCAGTAGCCAAAACTGTGTAACTGTGATGTTCTCTCTCTAACCATCAACTATTAACAGCTAAGGCCTGAAGATGGCGCGCTGAAGCACCGAAACTGGCAGCCATACAATAAATGACATCACAAGAACGGCTGCAGTTGTTTCATTGCCTTACATAAGTGAACGGCCGAAGTCCCACAGACCTCCGATCACAAGGCTGGACGTACAAAAGCAATAAAATATATATTTGCAATGGCTCTACGAACGTCAACTGCTCATTTGGAGTTACTAATCTATTTTTACAGTATTTTAGGTAGAACGCTGATTTTCTCCACGAGAAATGTTCATAAAAATTATTTTCCGAATTTATTTTATACAGTTCTCTCTGTTAATGTTACTAACATAGCGGTGGAAAAAATAAATGTGTATAATTTCGATTACACTATAGCCCCGATAACAGCACAGCTGTTTTATTTTCGTTGTCGCTAGCACGATTGCAAGCCGAGAACGGTACGGGAACTTGTCGGACACTGTTTATTTTTTCACAGCTATAGAATTATTGCTTACTTACAGGATTGTCAAAGATGATGGAAACTTGGATTTTCCGAAACCTTATCGTCGATAGCTGGTAATCCTGTTTCTTGCGGTAGTATGTTGTGACAACCCATGTTACAGATCAGTCAGTGAAGTAATGCGAGGGTTTATTATTTGTTCCGAAAATACTGTACTAATAATGAAATTAACATTTCTGTTTTTTACTACTTGTTAAATTTCACCTCACTGTAAGGCAGCGGGCACCAACTCCCAGTTGCCAGCATCACGTTTCCGGTATCCTCACAGTTAATGTTCGTAATGTACCTGCGAATAGTGACTGTCACCAGTAATTTATGGACAACAGAATACATCAACACCATGTTAACGCTTTGCAGGCACAGTGTTCGTGAATTCCGCAAGTACGAAATGTTGTCTGCAATAATCCATTATCCATAAGAATGTCGTAACAGTTGCCTTCTGTGTAACTATTAGAAAAGGCTGGCGAACTGAGTCAAAGATAAATCTAGAATGGCAGAAAACAAACTAAGTTGCAGACATTACTGAGGAGCTACTTGTAGCGTACTAGTACGCGCTTGGTTTCTATCTGTAACTGTCTTCGTACGCTTTGTCAAATTTCTAATTATGCTATCAATTTCACAAGATCTCTTACAAACTTCTGTAACAAAATTTTCACAAAAACTTACTTCCACTCAGCTTTTAACAAGAAGTCTCGAGATACTACACCAGTTCTTCGTTCGTGGCGATAGTCAGGAGTCTGATGTTCAGAGAGACCAATCAGTAATTACCACAGATTTTGTCATTTATTTAATGTCGGAATAGTCTTAAAAGTTCTATTACGTTCAGACCTATGTTCAGTGTGTTCTGTTCTGCATTTCAGATATTTCCATTCCAAAAGTTTATTACTACCTTCGAATTTGTTTAAAAATATAAGCGAAATGTCAAATTATGGAATATTTTGGGACAAGTTCGTGTTCGGAAGGTTGATTGCAGCCGATTCGTTATCGGTATTAGCAGATAACAGTTATCTGTAGTGTCCTCACAGATAAAATAGCTACCAGAATTTCCGCATTGCTCCTGTACATTAGCTAACTGTAGGGTCTGTATTGGCAGTAATCATTAATTTTGAATCATCGCAGACTTATTTTGTCCACAAGAAATTCGAAATTCGCGCAACTGAGAACAGAACATTGTTTTTTGTAACGTACTTTTCAGTTATTATTCATTTTTGTGGGCTGTAATATCACGTAAAAATTGCAAATTAAGGTAAATCAGACTTAGCGTTCTTTGTTTCTATGGATACCCGACGCACTCTTTATGCCAACAAACTTTATCTCACCACATAATCCCGATAATGCACGAAGGTTAGTTATTTGGCAAGATTTTATTGCCCCGCCAACTTCTTAATTAGACACGATCGTTGTAACCTGTTTTCATTTATGTTTGTGGGACATGCTGAAACACTGAGCATTGTGTTCAACCGTGTATCTTATTTGTCTGTGATGAGTACTAGTGTAATGTAAACAATGTGCTTGTTTTGTTACGTGTAATTATGAAAGTGGTTGGGAAAAGAAGACTGAAATCTGTTGCCAAAGCATAGCTTACTGGAACAGAAGAGTAACTGAAAGACAACTGATTTCTTCGCCACCATTTGGACAAATCGTAATCAGTGTCTCGTGCTTCACTCCATGAAACGACGCTGTCGAATCCAGAATTGTATTCATTCTGATTACAGAGATTATCATTCACTGCTCACACAAATTGATTTTTGGCTAAACCGATTTCGACAATCATATCATTTTCAATAGCCCATATTACGTCCTACAATCAGCCGATAGGCGCGCCGCATCGTAGCAGGAGTAAGCATCACCTCGATGCTCCTGCTGTATCAGTTGGATGAGTACATCAAATATAGTACTTTTTATTGCCATTGACATGACTTTAACATCTTCATCAGCTGTTCCCTACCATTTTCTGTTGTTCGTAGTCATATTGTCTGCATGCCACCTGCAACACTCGTTCATCGCATTGAATGGCACCTCTATAGACTGTGTAACAAATGCAAAATATCTAGGAATGAATATTGATTCTCAGTTAAAGTGGTGTGAACACACAAAGGTACTTGCAAACAGAATGTCATCAGCATGTTATGCCCTTAGAGTCCTATCATCAGTGTGTAACATGCAGTGTCTTTTTAGTTACATACTGTTATTATGTACACTCAATTCTTAGCTATGGAATTCGTTTTTGGGGAACAAAGGCACAAAATATGAACACAAACTCCAGAACAGAGCCATAAGAATCATAACCAAAAATGGTAGTCGAGCTCATTGTAAAGATTTGTTCAAAACACTGGGGATTTTAACTGCTCCATGTGAATACATTTACCAGTCAGTTGTACACATCAAAAATAGCATTGGTAATTACTGCACAACCAGTTCTGTACATGACCATGGAACAAGAGGTAGACTCAACTTACATTTTCCAAGAAAAAATAAACGTGAAACTCAAAACAGCATTTTCTACCAAGGAATAAAACAGTACAACAAATTACCAAAAGAGATTAAAGAAATTGCAAAAATACACTTATTTAAAAAGGCAGCTAAAAAGTACCTGTTATGCAATACTTTTTATACATTGAAGGATTACTCAGATAAAACAGAGTAGGGGTTTGGTAAAAAAATTATACGAATAAATAATAATTATCATTATAAAACATCCAACATTCCACATAATACCGTCACACTATTTTTTTTTTCCTTTCCTAGAGAAACTTACCCCCACACAATACGTATGTGTATACGAATTAGCTTATTTTAAATTGGTATAAACTTATAAGAACTTTGACATGTCCTATAACCTAGTAAAAAGAGATCTACTGATAAATAAAACTACTACTACTACTATTACTACTACTAGCGGAACATGGACCAGGTTAAAAGGAATGAAAGAGGAAACAGCCTAGTAGAATTTGGCACAGAGCATAATTTATTTAATCATCGCTAACACTTGATTTAAGAGCCATATAAGAAGATTGTGTAAGTGGAAGAGAGACGGTGGCACTAAATGGTTTCAGATCGATTGTATAATGATAAAACAGAGGTTTCTAAAACCAGATTTTAAACTGTAACTCATTGACAGGGAAAAATATGAACTCTGACAGTAATTTATTGACTATCAACTGCAAATTAGAACAGAAAGAATGCAAAAAGGTACGAAATAAAGGACATTGGGCCAGGATAAACTGAAAGAACAACATGTTGAGAGTTTTAGAGGAAACATTAGGCAACGATAGACTTAACAGGGGAAAGGAATACAATAGAAAACTCATTGGGGAGCTTTGAGAAATGTTACAGTGAAGGCAGCAGAGGATCATGTAGGTAAAAAAAACAAGGCCTAGTACAAATCTTTGGATAACACATTAGATATTGAGTTAAACTGGGGAAAGGAGAAAGTATAAAAATACAGTAAATGAATTAAGTGAAAGGGAATACAGGAGTCTGAAAATGAGATTTACAGGAAGTGCATAATGGCTAAGTAGGAATGGCTAGACGAAAATGCAGAGCTGTAGAAGCATTAATAAGTAAGAAACCTATAGAAAATTGAAAGAGACTTTTGGAGAAAGAGGTGCAGTTGTACAAGCCAGTAATTAAAAAGAGGGGAATTTGGAAATAATGTATAGAAGGACTGTGCAAGGGAAGGCAATAGAATAGAGAAGGGGAGGGATTATACGAAGATGAGATAGGAGATATGAAACTGCGAGAATTTGACAGCAACGAAAGACGTGAGTTGGAACAAGGCCTATTGAATAGCCAAAATTACATCCCAAATATTGAGATCTTTTGGAGACCCAGGCACAACAAAACAACCGTGTGCAAGGTATATGAGACAGGCGAAATATACTCAGATTTAAGAAGAACATAGTAATTCCATTTCTAAAGAAGGAAGGTGCTGGCAGTTGTGAATATTACCGGCCTATCAGTTTAGCAAGTCATGCTTGCAAAATACCCGCTCGGATTATTTAGAGAAGAATGGAGAAACTGGTATAAACAGACCTCTAGGAAGATCAGTTTGGGTTCCGGAGAAATGTAGTAACACGCGAGGCATTACTGACTCTACGACTTATTTTAGAAGATAGTCAGAGAAAGGTAAAGCTACGTTTATAGCTTTGACAGAGAAAGGTTTTGAGCATACTGACCGGAGAATACTCTTCGAAATTGTTCAGGCAGCTAGGATAAAACAGAGAACAATAGGTTATCTGCAGCTTGAACAGAAACCAGACGGCAGTCATCATAGTCGACGGGCATGAAAGGCAAGCAGTGTTTGAGAAAGAGGTGAGACAGGATTGTAGCCTATCCCCAATGTTATTCAATCTGTACGTTGAGCAGTCAGTAAACGAGGCTAAGAACGAATTTGAGAAGGTGATTAAAGTTCGGAGAAAAGGAACAAAAACGATGGTGTTTGACAATGACATCGCAATACTCTCAGACACGGAAAGGTACTTATAAGAGCAGTTTAACGGAACTGACAATGTGTTGAAAACAAGTTCCAAGATGAACATAAAAAATTAAAAAAACGGAGCAATAAAATGTACTCAAATTGAATTAAGCAGTGCTGAAGGAATTAGACTTGGAAATGAAACACTAAAAATAGTAGATGAGCTTCATTATTTGGTGAGCAAAATAAGTAACAACGGCCGAAGTAGAGGGGACAGAAAATGTAGAATTGGTACGGCAAAAAAAAAAAAAAAAAAAAAAAAAAAAAAAAAAAAAAAAAAAAAAAAAAAAAAAAACGCAGCGTTCCCATTAAGCAGTATGAATGGTCTATATAAATTAAATATCCTGCACTGAGTTGTCCTACCGTCTTGGCTTGCACTCCTGGGCAATATTCCAGCAAGAAAACTCTTTTATTTGAAAGAGGTCATTTGTGAAAGAATTGTCTACAAAAATGCAGGCACATAATATCAACTGATATCTATTCGATGTAAAATACATGCGATGAAACCAGAAGATGTCTGCATAAATGGCCTTTTCCTAATCATACTTCCTGTGGCACAGCGGCAATATTAAATACAAATAAGTAAATGTAATGTCATACAGTTGCGAATTTGTGGGAAAAGGAACTGAATATATGTAATAACAGCATGGAATACCTGCAGTCTGAGCATTGAGCTTGAAGGAAAGTAACACGCTGTATGAAATAATAAAGTTAATACCAAGGTCAGCGGCCTGATAATGAATATCAAATGTAGGTTAGGTCAAGGAGGATAAGCCGGATTTATCACTTTCGTCTCCGAGTAGGAATCACACAGAATGTACTATATATACTCAAAACATTTGTATACTGTATATCCATTGTGCTGGAATGCCATCCGCAAGACTTTTTGTTGTTGTTGCTGTTGTGGTCTTCGTCTATCCTGCACGCCTCTTCATCTCCGAATAACTAATGTAGCCTACATCTACTTGAACCTGTTTACTGAGTACTATCCCTTAGCCTCACTCAACAATTTTTAACCCTCACACTTGCTTTTATTATCAAATTTACGGTTGCTTGCGCGTTAAGAGGTGTCCTATCAACAGACTCTTATTTTAGTAAGTTGTGCTATAAATTTCTTTTTTCCCCAGTTAGATTCAATAATTCTTCACCAGCTACTCGATCTATGCCTCTAATTTTCAACATTCTTCTATGGTACAGCATTTCAAAGGTTTCTATTCTCTTCTTGTCTGAACTGCTAATGGTCCATGTTTCACTTCCGTACAACGCTGCAGTCCAGGCAAATCCCACAGAAAAAAAAACTTCCTAGCACTTAAATTTATAATCGACGCTAGCGAATTCCTCTTTCTCACAACTGGTAACCACACAATAAATGATGTCATAAGGACGGCTGTCCCTCTTTTTTTCTTTATTTTAAACAAATCATTTGATGACGAATTTCTAAGAATTTGAAACCAGTTATATCATCTGTGTGAGGTGAGGCTGGAAAATGTAATTAAAAAAGTTTGTTTACATGACGATCATTGCTGCAGCGGAGCAGAAATGAACGGAGAATCATCCTAGCGACGATGTGGACCGCAAATGGGGAAATCCAAAACACAAGCTACTTTCACAAGAGGCATATCGTTATGACCCGACGTCTGGAAATGTGTATCTCGTAAACGGTGAAACTTGGCGGCTGTTTGCGTGCTACTATCGTGAACATCAATGGAAGTGAAATCACAATTAAATCAATACCATTAGTTGTTGACAGGCGTTGATATACATCAACGGGGACAGATGAAAATGTGTGCCCCGACCGGGACTCGAACCCGGGATCTCCTACCTACATGGCAGACGCTCTATCCATCTGAGTCACCGAGGGCACAGAGGATAGTGCGACTGCAGGGACTTATCGCCGGCACGCTCCCCGTGAGACCCACATTGTCAACTTACAGTCCACACACTACATTCGTAGTGCCCCTGCCATTATACCCATTACTCGCGGCAGACAATCCACCGAGTCCCGCGAGAGTTCAGGCAATTCGTGTGCATCCGCACTGAAGAAGGTTATCAGCCGGTTAGCCTTAACGATATGAAGCTGGCATCTGTTCTTTCGGACATGTCCGAAGTGGTTGAAAGGCAATGACACCACGAATAGACGACGCACTGGCCACATGACAGAATGTGGAGTTCGGACGCTGACCCGCTCTGTAAAGCGGAATAGGCGGCGGTATGTGGCATACATGGCGACAGAGTACAAGGGTGGCGCTGGCAGAAACGTTTTGGAGCACACCGTTTGGGTCAAATTGTTGAACGTTGGACTCCCCAACAGGCGATCGCTACGCGTTGCCGTGTTGATTAAACTACATGATCACTTACTATTGCAGGGGTACTGGATCATCGAGATTGGTCCGTGGATCAGTGGAAACTCATATGGTCGGGTGAATCACGTTTCTTTTTACACTTGGGCTATGGTTGTGTCCAGATCCGTTGCCATCCAGGTGAACGTCTGCTCAAAATATGCACCGCGCCAAGGACGCTGGCCTGCGAGGGTATTACTGTACTTTAGTATTGTACTTTGGGAGTCATTCATCTTGGTTTCCATGGGATCTCCATGGGATCTCTGGTAGTATTCGGAGGCGTGATGACAGCTGCGTACAACGTGAACGTTTTGAGTGAAACGTCAGCACCAGTCACACTTTCCTTTTTAACACGAAAAAAAATAAGTCACGGCTATAATCGTGCTACAGCGCTTTGAGGAGCACGGCAGTGACTCGCGTTGGTCTCGGCACCAAATTCGCCCCATCTGAACCCGACTGAATACATCTTGTACGTTAACATGACCTAGCTCTAGGCCAACAAACCACGAAACCGTAATTGATGGGAGTTGCGCAGGTATCTGGTGCCACACTCTGAGATCTACGAAGGACTTGTCCAATCTACGACGCGCAGAATCGCTTGTAATATCAGACTGGTTTCAGGTATTGAGTGTATCTGTGAAGAAGCGACATCTGAAAACAAGCTTCAGCACAAGCTCACACGTCATATCATACAAGTATCTTGGGGTAGTAATATGAATGAATATGTATCAGACGCTCATGTACATTCTCTCGTGGCTCAAGTAAGTAGAAGGCTCGGTTCATTCGTCACATCACCTAAGACTGATATTTACATCTGAAACATTCGTTTAATCTGTACTGGAATATCACGTGGAAGGGTGGGATGTATGTCAGACCCGACCAACGGAATGCTTTGTGTAAAATGAATGGCAGATCTGTTTTTTAGCATGCATCAGTGAGTGATAGAAATGTAAAAATATAGGAATTGTCAGATAGTAGAAGAAAGAGTACATGAACTCTAGAAAATCCACGTAACATTACATTTCAAAAGCTTCAGGAAAATACAAATGTAGAAAAGAGATACAGCTATGTTCCATACCTTCTTGTCCAGTAAGGCAAATTTGCTCCTAACACCCATTTAACAGAACACAGAATTGTCATATTTGCGCTGGACGGTGTTCTAAAAGAAAAAACGCGATACCATCAGCGTCAACGTATCATCCTAATATAAAAACTATGATGGAAGATGTTGGGAGAAGTTGTTGATGATTATTTTCCCAATTTTCAAAATGGATACCTCAGTCCCTGCCCAAGATAACTTTGAAACACAGGGCAAGATATCAGTAAGTTCAATACATATGGGAAGTATAAACAACACAGTAATTAATTCTACATTTTTATGTATTTCTTATTGAGTATTAAGTAAAGGAAGATCTGTTATGTCGAAAATTAATGTAACTGAAAATCAGTGTTTTTCATTAACAAAAATCACATACAGTTTCCCTCGTTCAATGTTCGATCATTCCTCAAGCCACAATGAGTGGCATTTGCGACGCACTCTCCAGTCTTCTGATGCAGATTCAACACAGAACTTATCACATGCAGGACGCTGTACTACACTTCATTCTGAATTTCTTTAATTTTGTTGTACACCTTCTTGTTGCACCATGTGTGCTTCTGTATCAATCCGCATCCGTTTCATAGAGGAGCTTGTTGAAACGGTTGCAAATCACATATTACAATCTCTTCAAAAATATTGCGGCATTGTTTCGTTGTAATAGGAGCACCATGTGTTGAAGATCTTGTTTCTTCGTTTCTGTCTACTTGGAGTTAATAAGCTGAGTTGGCCTTGAAGTTCTGAAGCCTGAGGAGGAGCAAATTAAGTTCTAGCGTTGCCCGTAACAAGAACATGATCTTTGGTTTCTGCCACAGCAAAATCTTACTCTTTAAACACAAGGGGATCATAAGGTTAGATTCCACTTTGTTTTAACCCAGTAAATGCATTACCAACTGTATTTACTAGGAAATAGCGAGTGCTCAGTAGATTTTCAGTGCTTCGCAATATCGGCAACTTTCCGTAGTCGGTTACGTTGAAAGCATTATTCCTGAAGTACGATTAACAGCAATAAGACATGAACAAATAGTGACGGTGAAACACACAATTTCTAAGACAGTCATGTATAACAAACTGTAATCAAATATTTTGCCTGTTATTCCACAAGAACTTACGTTGAATGTCTTGAAAATTACGTCATGTCAGTCAGTGTTAACGACAATCACCTAACACGACAGCGGCTTTATTGTGCGAATTTTGTCTTACCGTGTGAAGCGTTAGTAGTAGCCACATGGTAGTGCTATCTAGAAGTATGAAGTCAGTGATTAATAAATTTTCCCTGCAAGTAGGATTGCCAGGTCCGAAAATAGAAACGCTTGATTTGAAGTTATATTTAGCTGGACATTTTGCCCTAAAAGCCGGATACTTATTTTAAATAGAAATAGTCACGTCAGTATTTTCAATCGTGTATTAATAATCAATTATAGACAGTTTTTTTGTGAAATCAACCTTAAATCTGCTTAACCTAAAAACAAAATCAGCAAACAGCCTCCATTTGTTACTTACGATAGCAACTAAGTGTTCTTTCTTCTTAAATGCTCGTTCGGTCAACGAACAAAATCGTAGGACACAGACATAAGAATAGCATAGGTTTGTGTATCTATATTTATGTTATAACTCCTTATTTCTCCTCTTTAGATTGGAACTGGCTTTCACTGTGTGTACTCTACTTCATGGATATAAGGCCAGACAGACCGGAGTTGTACATATTTGACCGGATTCGAGAGTAAATGTTAGACACCTTGCAGCCCTAACTGCATCTTAGCTTGCCTCTCCCCCAAGTGATACATAAACTCAGAGTTGCCTCTTAGAAAACAGAGCACGTGAAGATTAAAATTCTAATGACATGAATTCGAGTTACGTCTAGTTGTGTGCTCCGTTTCCGCAACACCATTTATTAGTTCTAAATGGACGAAGCAACACGTCTTCGCTGCGTTTGCATCTTTGTGATCACTTTTTTTCTGTTGGAACAGACGACCTCTTACCGATGGACTGTTGTCACACGGTGTAGCTGTCGAGGGGAGGCGGCAGCGACCGGAGCGGAATATATAAATAGTTCCGTGTCTCCTAACATATTCGGCATCTTCGTCCTGAAGCGCCGGCCTGCGGCGTCCAGCGGAACTACTGTTGCATCGGTCCCTCTGCTCCCTCCCCCACTGCCCGCATCAAACCCGCAACAGCAGGCTGCGCCTGTGTGCATTGACTCGTGACGCAGCTGTAGCAACGGAACCTAGCGTCAGATTACTGCCCTCCGAGCTTGGGGCCCCACGTGCAAGAATTATCTGTGGCTGTGTCGGATGTCTGTGAACAGAGCTCTCTCTGCGGTGTCGCAGGGGGGATTGCCAGTGTGTTGTGCAGCGGCCAGTGAGGGAAAGCAAGCAGTGTGTCGCGCTCGCCTGCAGCGGTCTCTTAGGGCAGTGCGGTTTCTCCGCAGGCAATGTCACAGTGACCGAGCCGTCCTTTGAGAAATGTCGTCTGTTAAAGGTAGGAGGAAACCACATTGCTGCGCTAATGAAACGGTACACTTGTCTGCATTTGAACACTATAAATCTGTTTCTTACTACATTTTAAGGTAAGGATTCTGCGCCATAGCATGACCACTGCTATTTGCTAGCGCACACAGCACAATGCCGAAAAAGTTCAATCGAGTGAGTTAGTGGAGTGCTTAAGGCACTAGAGTCGCCTTGAAAAGTAGCAATGTTCAGATCACCGTCCGGTCGTCCAGTTTTAGTTTTCCGTGGTTTCAAAAATGGTTCAAATGGCTCTGAGCACTATGGGACTTAACTTCTGAGGTCATCAGTCCCCTAGAACTTAGAACTACTTAAACCTAACTAACCTTAGGACATCACATACATCCATGCCCGAGACAGGACTCGAACCTGCGATCGTAGCGGTCGCGCGGCTCCAGACTGTAGCGCCTAGAACCGCTGGGCCACCCCGGCCGGCTTTCCGTGGTTTGCTTAAGTAGTTTAAGATATATGCAGGCATAGGTCCTTGAAAAACGTCATGGCCGATTTCGTTCGCCGCCTCTGTCGCATCTGATCTTGAGATCGATCGCTGTCGGCTTCAAAGTCAAAATCTTAAAATCGCATTCTCCTGTCCCTCTCATAAGCTATGGTGAAATTCAGTTCTACGAGTTCCACGAAAAAATTGCATGCATTACGTATCATTCAAGGTCATTGATATCATTAGACATCTTTCCTTTGGTAGCGACATGTTCTTTCACTGTGCGTCGAACACAAACTGCCTGAAGACTAAATTGAGTGACTTCGAATTTTCTCCGTCGTGATATCTGATTTGACAGATGAGGGTGAGAGATCTAAACAAGAACTTTCTGTTGGTATATTTACTACTGTTACGACTATAATATCAGGTTGATGCATAAGTTCATAGCGTTTTTGTTTTGTGTGTTGGTATTCCGGTTGCTACGAGTTTATTTATCGACTGTCATTTATTTGTAGTTCACTCGTGCTATTTGAGTTTACATATTGTCGTTTGGAGATAGTGAGTGGAGCTGTGGACGCTGGAAAATGGAATGCCAAGTGGAGAAATCGTAACATATCCGACACGTTCTTCTGTTTGAGTTCTGTGCATGGGTGACAGCACCGGAGGCAGTCAGAAACATTGCGCCGTGTGTGGTGATAATGCTATTGGACACAGCACGGCAAGAAAGCGGTTTTCTCGTTTCAAGGAGGATCGTTTTTACATTACTCTCCACCTTCTAGAGGACTTTCGGGTTTTGATGAAGATCGTTTAATCCACAGTGATTCACGTCGGTGTACTCGAGAACTGGCAGATGTGATGAACTGTGATCATGCCATCATCGTGCGATATTTACATGCAATGGGGAAGGTTAAAAAATCGGGTGTGTGGGTACTGCATGCTCTGTGCCAAAATCACAAAAATCAGCTGGTGGCCTTATGTACTTCTCTGCTTGTTCGTCATCAAATGGCTCGTGAACAACACCGACCATTTCTATCCTGTATCGTTACTGATGACGAGAAATAATGTCTTTATGCTAACATAAGGAAAAGAAAGGAATGGTTGTGCCCAAACACAGCAGAAACTCCCCGTACGAAGACCTGTTCGCATCCACAAAAGTAAACGTTACGGATCTGGTGGAACAGCGACGGTTTGGCGTCTACGAATTGCTTCCCCGAGGGGTAAGCATCACTGCTGACATTTATTGTCAACAGCTGAGGCGTCTTGCAGATACAGTCCAAGAACGACGATCAAGAAGCCTGCGCAAAGCGATGCTACGCCTTAACGCCCGACCGCATTCTGCTACGCTCACTACAAATGCTATACAGGAGTTGAGCCAGGAAGTCATTCCGCACCCACCTTATCTAAGGTTTTCACCTTTTCTGCCTGCTGTGGAACAGCCGTCAAGGAATTTCCTTTCCGGATGAAAATGCGTCCCCACCAGCTCTCGACAAGTTCTTCGCCTCAAAACCACGTGATTTCTACACTCGCGGAATCGAAAAGTTACCCCAGCGTTGGCAGACTGTTGATGACTAAATGTCACGTGCATCTGTTGTATTTATTAAACTTATGGAAAAACGCCACGAACGTATGCTCCAACTCAATATATTAAGTATGTAAGCCCTATAGAAATTTTGGAAGAGTTAGTAGAACGCGGAACTGTTCCAGTACAGGAGTGCAGATTTTCTTGGTATCTCTTTAGCGTCGTTCTTGTTACTCGCAGGTTAGGCATATGATGAGATTCGGCCCATGCTGGATGTGTAAATGATGATATTTTCTTCTGTGTCCTGATAATATCTTTTTCACCACAGTGTCATTTACTCTATGGTTTTTGGAGAGAGAGGACAAATCGTGTCTGCGAATCATGTAATTTTCTCCCCATATTGGTTTGTTGTAACTGTTTTTGTTGTATTTCTGAGCTGGAGATGGCATACTATCTAGGCATTTTCCTAGATGTGTGTAGGAAAACGCCTAAAACCTGCATTCAGGCTAGCAAGAGACTCAACCCGACAGTCGTTAATCCGGCTCAAGGCTCGTATCCGGACCTGGGTTGCTACTTTGCTATAGACGGGAGGGGAGGGAGGAGAAAGCCAATGGCGGAGGCACAGAGAGGGCGCAAAAACTGGCCGAAACAAAAAGGACGGTTTAAGAGTGAAATGGAAGAGGCATGCGAGTTCTCCTACCCTTCTTGCTCCTGTCTTAGCTTAAGGCTGCGATTCACATTGCGCGCCGAGACGGGCAGGTATGGGATTACTGGCCCGGCCCGGCAAAAGCCGCCGCCCTGAGTGTTCACACTGCGCGCCAGGCCGGAGCGGCGAAAAGGGGGAAAATCCACTTCCCCGATTTTCACACTCTAAAAACTCTTGGCGGTGTATAAGACTACGCCACATCGGTATGCACGCGACAGCATACGCTACGAATATGTTCCAAAATACCGCGCATAAAAACGGGATTTTTCCGGGGCTCACACCTCAGGCGCTATTGGAGACAGAAAGGTAAGGTCAAGCGCTTTGGATAGCCCTTGGGCTAAGGACCATTTGAATACCCAACAGGAGGATCATCTTACTGAAAAAAATGTAATGACCGTCTGGCATTGATGGCCGGAAGTCTCCTGGGATGTTCGGCTGGCGAGTTGCATGTCTTTTCAGTTGACTCCACACTGGGCAACTTGTGTGACGATGATGATGAAATAATGATGAGGACAACACAACACTCAATTCCCGAGCGGAGAAAATCTCCCACACGGCCAGGTATCGAACTCGGGTCCACTGCATGGCAGTCAGACGCGCTCACCACCCAGCTAAGGAGGCGGACATCGCCGTACTGTAACTGTGCTACAGTACAGGTTAAAAGTTTGAATATTACAAACTTCCTCCAGTTTAGGCAAATGGAACAAATTGGTTGGTTCTTTTTTCATTAGACGTGGTCTACGATGCGCCTTAAGGGGCTTGTGGAGGCACCATTTATTTCATGGACGGCTACTCAGAAAACCGAAAACACGCTTTTTGGGTACCAAAACTGAGCCGCGGATTCCAAGACTGCCTTGCACAGAAAACGGCTGTAATTTTTACTATATATTCGTAAGATCCTGATCTCGAAAAACCTTGAAAATTTTCGTGATACCTTTACTCGTTTCCGCGCTACAGAGGCTCAAAGTTGCCCTAGTTGTATAGGTAAAAGACGCATGTAAAATCTGGTGTGAGGTGAAACCTAAATAATAAATAACCGCAACAATTTGCTCTCATTTTAACTGCATATTTTCTAGATATCTGTTTACAAATGCTGTCTCCCAGTTTACAAAAATCTTCGTCCGTTATCGAGAAATGCCCAAAAACATAGTTTTTGGGTGCCGAAACCGAGCCGCGGGTTCCAAAACGACCATGCCCAGCAGAAAATGGCCAAAATTTGTGCGGTAGATTTATAAGATCCCGATCTCGAACAGTCTTGAAAATTTTCTTGATATCTTTATCAGTTTCCGACATAACAGTAGAGAGGTTGAAAGTTACCTTACTTATACACTAAAATAAGCACGTAAAATCCGGTGTGAGGTGAAAACATAGTTTATAAAGTGACGTAGAACGGAAAAATATGCTATCTCCTTTATCATCGGCACGGTTCTGGGAACCTCATATTGTAGTACTGAAGGACAGGCAAAATTTTTGTGCATGTAAAATCGGGTCTGATGTGTAAAATTGATTTCGCTTTATTTCAGTTTCACATAAATAAACTACTAAAATTTTACTGACCCATAAAATTCTTTTCATTTTTATGACATCCCCGGCTGTAGCGGAGAGAAGAAGGGAACCAGCGTAAAAATGCTCCTCTCGGAGCTCAAGGCGAATATTCTCCCGTTTGAAAGACTCTGACTGAAAAGTGGGGTACCAGCCGCCTCGTTTTACCTTCCTCATCAGCTTTAAAAATTTTCGCCGAAAATTTGGAATCCGAATGTATTCGTACGTCTTTGGCAGAGAGAGAAGAAGACAGTGGTAGTGACAAAGGGCCGGAAAAGTAATACATAATGGAAGATAGTCGACAATGGTTGTGATAGGAAGATCGAAGGAGACAGAGGGATAAAGTGGCAGCGGAACATACACTACTGGCTATCAAAATTGCTTCACCAAGAAGAAATGCAGTTGATAAACGGGTATCCATTGGACAAATATATTATACTAGAACTGGCATATGATTACATTTTCACGCAATTTGGGTGCATAGATCCTGAGAAATCAGTAACCAGAACAACCAACTCTGGCCGTAATAACGGCCTTGATACGCCTGGGCATTGAGTCAAACAGAGCTTGGATGGCGTGCACAGGTACAGCTGCCCATGCTGCTTCAACACGATACCACAGTTCATCAAGAGTAGTACCTGGCGTATTGTGACGAGCCAATTGCTCGTCCACCATTGACCAGACGTTTCCAATTGGTGAGAGATCTGGAGAAAGTGCTGGCCAGGGCAGCAGTCGAACATTTTCTGTATCCAGAAAGGCCCGTACAGAACCTGCAGCATGCGGTCGTGCATTATCCTGCTGAAATGTAGGGTTTCGCAGGGATCGAATGAAGGGTAGAGCCACGGGACGTAACACATCTGAAATGTAACGTCCACTGTTCAAAGTGCCGTCAAAGTGAACAAGAGGTGACCGAGACGTGTAACCAATGGCACCCCATACCATCACGCCGGGTGATACGCCAGTATGGCGATGATGAATACACGCTTCCAATGTGCGTTCACCTCGATGCCGCCAAACACGGATGCGACCATCATGATGCTGTAAACAGATCCTGGATTCATCCGAAAAAAGCACGTTTTTCCATTCGTGCACCCAGGTTCGCAGGTGCTCCTGTCTGTGATGCAGCGTCAAGGGTAACCGCAGCCAAGGTCTCCGAGCTGATAGTCCATGCTGCTGCAAACGTCGTCGAACTGTTCGTGCAGATGGTTGTTGTCTTGCAAACGTCCCCATCTGTTGACTCAGGCATCGAGACGTGGCTGCACGATCCGTTACAGCCATGCTGAGATGATGCCTGTCATCTCGACTGCTAGTGATACGAGGCCGTTGGGATCCAGCACGGCGTTCCGTATTACCCTCCTGAACCCACCGATTCGATATTCTGCTAACAGTCTTTGGATCTCGACCAATGCGAGCAGCAATGTCGCGATACGATAAACCGCAATCGCGATAGGCTACAATCCGACCTTTATCAAAGTCGGAAACGTGATGGTACGCATTTCTCCTCCTTACACGAGGCATCACAACAACGTGTCACCAGGCAACGCCTTTCAACTGGTGTTTGTGTATGAGAAATCGCTTGGAAACTTTCCTCGTGTCAGCACATGGTAGGTGTCGCCACCGGCGCCAGCTTTGTGTGAATGCGCTGAAACGCTAATCATTTGCACATCACAGCATCTTCTTCCTGTCGATTAAATTGCGCGTCTGTAGCACGTCATCTTCGTGGTGTAGCAATTTTAATATCCAGTAGTGTAGTCGACAGTGACAGATGAGTACTAGGAGAAGAGTGAAGGAGATATTACGAGTGGGAGAGGAATAAAGACAAGAAGAAAGGGGAAGTGATTAAGAACCAGTGATAATGAGACACAGAGTCTGTGGCAATGAAACGAGGAAGAGAGAGGTAATGACAGTAAGAAGAGACAGCAGCAGTGGGAAAGAATGAATGGAGATAGTGACAATGAAAGGAGATATTAGTGATAGTACAGCAGAACGAAGGACGCTGTGGCTGTGACACAGGAGACAGTGATATACACAAATAGATAATGAGAGTGAGTTGGGCTGAATGAACGGGTAAGAATGGACAAGAGGGAGTGCATGGGTATTAGCGGCGGCGATGTAGTAGTGGGTGTGAAAGATCTACAGGTAGGAGAGCTTGTGGAAGTGAGAGGTGAGTTGCAAGTCAAAAAGGTTGGAACGCGTCAACAACCATGAAAAACAACCGAATAATTCACACCTTTCCCCATAATATAAGACCATTTGTCGCACAGCACGTCAGACAGTGGAATATTTGACGGAGGAAAGCATGAAATTAACTTCTGATATGTACTCACCTGATTTGTTGGGTAACAACTGCTTCCAAATATCAGAGTGGGAAAAATATTCAGAGATGTGCACGTGTATAAATTTTAAAGTCATATATTGTGAGAACTGTCACTGTTTTTGCAGAGATGTGCACGTGTACAAATTTTAAAGTCATATATTGTGAGAACTGTCACTGTTTTTGCAAACTTACTAAGCGACCTTCAATTAGCGTTAGTCGCTAGCGATGGACTCCAGTCCAATCGTCGACCTCTGGAGGGCCCGTGGATTCTCATGCTGCTCTCAGACTTGTTAAACAGAAATTTTTACTCCCTTCCATAACTCTTCTTTCAAGACCAGTGGTGAATGATCCTATAATAGCTTTAGGGTATCTATGCTACCTCCACATTCTGTGAATTGAAAAATTATGTCTCACATGTTACTGGCAGATCTGACATATTTTCTTCACTGGCGAGTTGTCTCACCGGCTGCTGAAGATAAATTTCGCAAAATACGCTTAGTACAATGAAACATGATTCTGTGTTCCTCACTCCCGTTCCTTGCACATGCATCTTCCAGCCTACACATTGTGGACTGGAATGTGCATCAGTCAATATGGCTTGATCGGACAATACACATGTGGTGTTTTCCAAACTTACTTCAGGTCCACCGTTAATATTTCAGTGCTGTTTATTACTAGTTTAAACGAAGTTTTAGTCCCAAGTGTTACATGCGTGTTGTTAACATTAACGAGTGCGAGAGTCTGGTCCATAATCAAAAATTCTTCTGCTGTTAACTTATATTACACTACTGGCCATTAAAATTGCTACACCACGAAGATGACGTGCTACAGACGCGAAATTTAACCGACAGCAAGAAGATGCTGTGATATGCAAATGATTAGCTTTTCAGAGCATTCACACAAGGTTGGCGCCGTGGCGACACCTACAACGTGCTGACATGAGGAAAGTTTCCAACCGATTTCTCATACACAAACAGCAGTTGACCGGCGTTTCCTGATGAGACGTTGTTGTGATGTCTCGTGTAAGGAGGAGAAATGCGTACCATCACGTTTTCGGCTTTGATAACGGTCGGATTGTAGCCTGTCGCGATTGCGGTTTATCGTATCGCGACACTGCTGCTCGCATTGGTCGAGATCCAATGACTGTTAGCAGAATATGGAATAGGTGGGTTCAGAAGGGTAATACGGAATGCCGTGATGGATCCCAACGGCCTCGTATCATAGCAGTCGAGATGACAGGCATCTTATCCCCATGGCTGTAACGGATCGTGCAGCACGTCTCGATCTCTGAGTCAACAGATGCGAACGTTTGCAAGACAACACCCATCTGCACGAACAGTTCGACGACGTTTGCAGCAGCATGGACTATCAGCTCGGAGACCATGGCTGCGGTTACCCTTGACGCTGCATCACAGACAGGAGCGCCTGCGATGGTGTACTCAACGACGAACCTGGCTGCACGAATGGCAAGATGTAATTTTTCGGATGAATCCAGGTTCTGTTTACAGCATCATGATGGTCGCATCCGTGTTTGGCGACATCGCGGTGAACTCACATTGGAAGCGTGAAGCCACACTGGCGTATCCTCCGGCATGATGGTATGGCGTGCCATTGGTTACACGTCTCGGTCACTTCTTGTTCGCATTGACGGCACTTTGAACAGTGGACGTTACATTTCAGATGTGTTACGACCCGTGGCTCTACCCTTCATTCGATCACTGCGAAACCCTACATTTCAGCAGGATAATGCACGACCGCGTGTTGCAGGTTCTGTACGGGCCTTTCTGATACAGAAAATGTTCGATTGCTGCCCTGGCCAGCACATTCTCCAGATCTCTGACCAATTGAAAACGTCTGGTCAATGGTGGCCGAGCAACTGGCTCGTCACAATACGCCAGTCACTACTCTCGATGAACTGTGGTATCGTGTTGAAGCTGCATGGGCCTGCACACGCCATCCAAGCTCTGTTTGACTCAATGCCCAGGCGTATCAAGGCCGTTATTACGGCCAGAGGTGGTTGTTCTGGATACTGATTTCTCAGGATCTATGCACCCAAATTGCGTGAAAATATAATCATATGTCAGTTCTAGTATAATATATTTGTCCAGTGAATACCCGTTTATCATCTGCATTTCTTCTTTGTCTAGCAATTTTTATGGCCAGTAGTGTAGTTTGAATTTTCTTTTACTGAACGGCAGTGACATTTATTCCCCTCGATGACAACTACAGAGGACTTGCCCACGGCTTTATGATGTACATCTAGCTGATCGTGCAGTACAGATAAAAATCACTCCTTCCCATGCCACATGAACTCTGCTGTCTGAGTAATAGTTGCCAGAGTGTAGTGTATGCTTGCCATATTGGTGATGGGAGGAGTATCCATGTGGCAGCACAAGTTAAGAAATCTGTATCTGATATCATTGCGGAATCGACGGTGTCTCCTGGTTCCAAACGCAAAGGATTAATGTTGGTCGCAGCTAGCCATTGAATAGAAGGGTCGATGACTACTGAGCCTAGGCAACATACTGCATTGGTACAGGCGCGAGTTCACTTCAAAGTGGCCAGCAGAACCTTCCACACGTGCGGGGAGAACCCATGGAAGCGTACCGGTTCTACACTGCACTCCCTTCGTGACCTGTCTGCCCGTCGAGGGGCTCCATCACGCACGTTACTTTGTAGCTCAGAATAATAGCTCCAGCTGTGCAAACAGGACCTTGCTGGAAGATCAGGTCCTAGTCCTAACAGCTGGACTAGCTCATGGTGACTCAGTAGTACTCTTAGCAAAGAACAATTTTTCATTGTTCTATTGTTATGGCGGTCGACGACAGCTTACGGCTAGTACGCGCATTCAACTTTCACCTGGAAATCCATTACAACAGTACTGCCCGTTGTTCATGCTTGTGGGAGAGTGAAATAGTCGCCTACAACGCATTACAAGGTACGACGAAATCAGGGATCCCAGACGGCGCCAATAGCACGACTAGTACTCGTATAACAGGGCTCACCCCGAAGGCCCAAGTGTCGCCGAAACCCAGCGACGCAGCTGGAAGACTTTGTTACTGTAACTTCGGCTGTATGCGGACTTTGGCCGTCTCCTTCTGCATTTGCGCACAAGACACACTCCGTAAGCATTTTTTACTGTTACGCAGGGCTAATTAAATAAGTGAAAGAACTGAACAGATCTAAAGCTACCTTATCTGATAATCTAAAAAAAAACTGAGACACACAAGCTGTGGCTAAAGCTGGCACAACCATGAGCACAGTTTAGATATGAGAGTGCTTGAAGCTCGTAAAATACACAAATGAGTAAGGAAGTTAAAAAAGTACTGCACAGTGGAAGAAAAACTGTTACTGCTCACTTCCAAACGGATCCAAGTAAAAAACGATAGATCTGAACCTCGGTACGAACTAAGAACTACGGCTGCCGATAATAGCTCACAAACAGCTGTCTGCAAAAGTTGCTAACTCAAAAGTGAATCAGGCGACATTGACGCTCTGCATGAATCTGCACTCTTAAGGTAGCTCACGTGACTGCAACTCTAGTAAAATCCACAAAGGAAAGAAATAAAATGTTACTACTGATCACAGAGAAATAACCGCCACTCTTAATTCCTATAAAAGAGTGTGTCAGAACGGTTTGAGGAAAACTCCACAGATGCGGGGGTGCCCGTGTGCCTCCTTCCCAGCATCTTACCTTACCTCTTTCCGTGGATATGTACACCGAAGTTTATACAAGAAAGTACAAGATTTCAAAACTATATTTTTTGATATGAGTAACAGATTCGATGAGATTGAAGCTGTGTCGTTTTGCAAGAACTAAGTTTGGGAGGAGATTTACAAAACTTTCATGGTGTCTGGGTTAAACATATAATAATGTAAAATATAATAACTGGAGAAGTCATTGAGACATTTATTGACGATATGTTTTTACAAGTATGATAACTCATAATGTTCCTTTTTACACCCCTAATACACCACCGAGCAAGGTGGCGCAGTGATTAGCACACTGGACTCGCATTCAGGAGGACGACGGTTCAAACCCGCGTGCGGCTATGCTGATTTTGGGCCTTCGTGATTTCCCTAAATCGCTTCAGGCATATGCCGGGATGGTTCCTTTGAAAGGACGTGGCCGACTTCCTTGCCCATCCTTCCTCCCCCCCCCCCCCCAAATGAACCAACCAACCACGGTGGCACGATCTGCACTATGACTGGCGCAGATCTGGTAGATCACGAACTGATGTATGGTACATTTGATTCTTGATAAAACGCCGCAGAAAACAGTCAAGCGACATTATGTCAAGGCTTGTTTGGTGCCTCCCAATCCAAGGATATGGGCAGTCATGATCTAAAATGTCCCTCACCGTATGAGCAAAATGGCATGGTGCGCCATGTTGTTAAATGATCACGTCACGAGGAAGTTGTGGCGTAGCATACAGCTCCAACATGATTACGTACGTTGCTGCATTAACCGTAAGCTCCGCTAAGATCAATGGCCCTATACCCAAGACCTTTAACAATCCACACCGCACATTCACTTTCGGAGAATCACGTCCACACTTCTGTCACTGCTTGGGGGGGGGTTCATTTCCCCAGATGCAACCATTATGCGTGTTTACCGTCGAATAAGTGTGGAGCAGATTCGTCCAAGAAACAGACGAAATCGAGGAGTGCCGCATTTTCATCTATTTTCCCACAATCGTCTACGCGAGTACCTTCAGTCACGGCCTGTATTCACGCTTGATTTTGTGACGAGACTGCAGTTTGTACACCCTTAGGCGCAACCTTTTATGGACGACACCGTGTACTGTCGAACGAGGTAACTGGAACTGCCTTGCCTACTTGCTTGTCGGATTGTTAATCCAACAGTAGCCTCTGGAACTGCGTGCTTAGCGTGGTGGCTCGATATCGAAAGCAAACTCCCAGTTTCTTGAAGCCGCATGTCCCATTTCTTCACTATTACGTAAGTGAGAAGATCGTCAGCTGGACGCTGTCCATATTCACGCCGTAAACGACGTTGTACTAATGTAACAGGCTTAAGCGAATTCACATGCCTACTGGCGCGCATTTACGTGAAGTAAGCAGTGCATGTGCGCACGGTGCCAACTGCCACAAGCAAACACAGAAAACATTAGGTACCAAACCTCCAATAAATCTGACAATTACGTTCAAGTTATTACATTTTACATTATTATACACTGAGGTGATGAAAGTCGTGGCATAGCGATATGCACATATACAGATGGAAGTAGTATCGTGAGCCGGCCAGGGTGGCCGAGCGCTATTAGGCGCTACAGTCTGGAACCGCGCGACCGCTACGGTCACAGGTTCGAATCCTGCCTCGGGCATGGATGTGTGTGATGTCCTTAGGTTAATTAGTTTTAATTAGTTCTAAGTTCCAGAGGACTGATGACCTCAGAAGTTAAGTTCCATAGCGCTCAGATTCATTTGAACCAAGTGGTATCGTGTACACAAGGTATAAAAGGGCAATGCATTGGTGGAACGATGATTTGTACTCACATGATTCATGAGGTTCAAAAATGGTTCAAATGGCTCTGAGCACTATGCGACTTAACTTCTGAGGTCATCAGTCGCCTAGGACTTAGAACTAATTAAACCTAACTAACCTAAGGACATCACACACATACATGCCTGAGGCAGGATTCGAACCTGCGACCGGAGCGGTCGCTCGGCTCCAGACTGTAGAGCCTAGAACCACACGGCCACTCCGGCCGGCCCGATTCATGAGGAAGGGTTTCCCACGTGATTATGGCCGCACGGCGGGAATTAACAGATTTTGAGCACGGAAAAGTAACTGGATGCATGGGATTTCCATTTCGGAAATCGTTAGGGCAGGGCTTCCCCACCTGTGGTCCGCGTACCCATTAGGGGTCTTTCTAGGGGGGTCCGCGGCCACCTTTCACCAAATCGTGTAAAATAATGACTAAAATTATTGAATAAAAATGTGAAAATCAAATTCATCACTTTTTTTTTTTTCGTGTGAACAACATGTGTACTTTTACTTCAGGTCGTATCCCCAAGCAGCCTTTGCGGTTCCTAAGTGAGAACGTATGCACAGTTTAGTTCCGGAGAATGCGGCTTCTCTGATCGACTGTTTAGCAATAATACGGGGTCGTTTGTGCGCTGGCTCACGCTGAAACCTTTTACGCATGCGCGGAGCGAGCTTTGGCGACCAATCACACCATTCGCTGGCACGTATGCGGCCCCAGGCATCATTGAATGTTAACTTGCTTTGTCAGTGCACTACCTGTTTCATAAGACGATTTTTGACCAGTTTATTACTTGTAACATGGATCGGTGGCTGAAGTCAAGATCATTGAAGAAGGCTGCAGTTCCTCCATCGCCTTCACAATAAGGGAAGTTTCCAGTTGAAATGAATGAGGAGGGAGGACGACCAAAGGAAGACTTTACATACATGTGGACATTATTCTTCGGATTTCACGAAAAACCACACACACACACGACTGTTACGAAATATGCATGCTCCTTACACAACAATAGCCAAATAGTGGAAGTGAACAGACCGTAAGCGACAGCTTGTCAACAGCGAACAGTTTGGACGTGACGTTGATTGCTCTTGGAGGAAGAAAGCTCCATCGTGTGAAATTTCAATTACCAAGAAATTTTAATCAGGCTATAGTGTCCAGAATGAGATTTTCACTCTGCAGCGGAGTGTGCGCTGATATGAAACTTCCTGGCAGATTAAAACTTTACAGAAGCTCTCCTGCGTTTTTAATCTGCCAGGAAGTTTCATATCAGCGCACACTCCGCTGCAGAGTGAAAATCTCATTCTGCAAACATCCCCCAGGCTGTGGCTAAGCCATGTCTCCACAATATCCTTTCTTTCAGGAGTGCTAGTTCTGCAAGGTTCGGAGGAGAGCTTCTGTAAAGTTTGGTAGGTAGGAGACGAGCTACTGGCAGAAGTAAAGCTGTGAGTACCGGGCGTGAGTCGTGCTTCGGTAGCTCAGGTGGTAGAGCACTTGCCCGCGACAGGCAAAGGTCCCGAGTTCGAGTCTCGGTCGGGCACACAGTTTTAATCTGTCAGGAAGTTTCAAGCTATAGTGTCTTGATCAAAGGGAGTAAATCCACTAGTAAGTGTGAAATTTAATTACCAAGTAATTTTAATCAGGCTATAGTGTGTTGAACAAAGGGAGTAAATCAACTAGTAAGTGTCTGGATACAGTGGGAATTCAAATTGGATCGTTAATTTCAAGTTGTTTTCATTCATCTCTAAACCAAAGACTATTGATACTTCAGGGGGGGGGGGTCATTGGGAACGTGGCACTTGCATTAGGAAGCTTTCAGTTCCCATGGGTTTCGATCTGAAATCTGAAGTTACTGTGCTCTTGACTGACTAGGGGTCCGCCATGGATTTTTGACTGAAGAAGGGGTCCGCCAGCTGAAAAGGTTGGGAAGCCCTGCGTTAGGGAATTCAATATTCCGAGAGATCCACAGTGTCATGAGCGTGCCAAGAAACCAAATTTTGGGCATTACTTCTGACCACGGACAGCCTAGTGGCCAACGAGACTCACGTACCGACCGAGAGATGCGATGTTTGCCTGAAGTTGTAAGTGCTAACAGACAAGCAACATTGCGTGAAATGACTCCAGAAATCAGTGTGAGGTGTATGACAAACGTATCCGTTAGGACAGTGCTGCAAAATTTGGCGTTAATAGGTTACGGCAGCAGTATTTCCAAGTCTGTTGGCTACATTGTTTAAAATTTCATCCTTATGCCATCTTATCTTCAATGTTAATAGCGTAGAAAACGAAGCCATTCCTACAGGTGAAGAACGGTGCGAGTACATGATGGCTGTTGGGGGCGTCTGTAACTTTTCAGGTGGACATCACAATTCAGCATGCCCAAAGTACTTGCACGTGCAGCTTATTACCACGTTCCGACTTTGAGATAGGTCGATTCATGGCATGAGGGACATGAGAGCAGACTGTAATGACAGTTGGTTGAAGTATTATGGCTTCAGAATGAGTGATGAGAAGATGAACTCAGGACAAGAGTGTGGAAAGAAGAGTAGGCACGAGCCTTTCCTGAAGGACCGCACAGTGAGAAGATTGTAGGATTGCTTAGTATTTTTCAACTTTCTCTGATGAACAGCTGAAATCCGGCCTGAGGTTGTAGAAGGTGTGTCACCGTCAACAGAGACTTGCATGGTATGGAGCCAGAGTCAAATGTGGCATCGAGTGGCATTATGTAGCGTTCAGCGACGAGTTTCACTTCTGTCTGTGGTGATCAGATGGACGCCAATATAACCGTAGGTGACTTGATGCAAGGTCACAGGATACAGCAGTTCTCGAGACCCATTTTCCTCCAACATTCGGGTAATAGTTGAATGAGCTATATGCTTTTCAGTATGTGATGTGAACTGTAAACCCTGTTGTCATATCCTCCATGACCAGGACACCAAATGGAATATTCCTGCATTTCACGCTAGACACTTTGAGGAATGCACAGATCCTTGACTAGCCTGCCCAGTCCCTGGGTTTGTCACCCATAGAGCTTGTGTGGGGTGTGATGAAGAGATGTATATTTTCATATCAGCCTCTAGACAGCAATTAACGTGAACTGCAGTGTTCAAAAGTATTGAACCTTTGATTGGTTCTCTTTGAAGTAGTCTTCTTGGTAATGCACGCATTTGTGCCATCACTCCCGCTATTGTTGGAAACACTTCTGGATCTCGTCTTGTCAAGTGATCAGCCAGGCTGTCATATTCTGCATATCTCCTCTTGGCTCGAATCATGTTTCTTTTAGCGGTATAGCCAAAACTCACATGAAGCCATGCCAGGAGAGTAGGGAGCCTGACTAGCCATAGGAATGTTGTGTTTGCCAAGGAAAGTCTCAGTCAGACGTACGCAGCATGGGCAGCTGCGTTATCATGATGGAGCTATCAAATTTTTGCTGGCCACGTATTCTGTGGCTTGCACCTCACAGCATCACGAGGTGACGAAAGGCCTGGGTAGTATTCCTTTGTGAATATTTGGCCTTGTTGTCTGTATTTGTGATGCAACCATCCCATGAGTGTCACAGAAAACTGTCAAGATGACCTTGACATTGCTACAGACCTGCGTTACTTTCTTTGACCTCTGGAACGTCATATGTTTCCAAAACTAACGTCTTACTGTCTGTGTTCAAAAAACGGAACCAACATGTCCTGTACAATTCCCAGAAGGTGTTGCTTCTCCTCTTTTGTCAGCAGAATTTTGCGGGCAGCCTCCTCAGGCACAAATCGTAGATATAAATTGAATGTACCGGTCCAATGCTTCCCCCATCTCATTAACAAGCACTCATGCTGCTGAGAGGGGTATGTCTTTCGCCCCTTCCTTATTTTTCCATTTTTTGCATTGCTAGAGTGTTAAGAATGTTTGTTTTGAACCATTTTAAACGTGTGGGTGAGCGTTTTTAAATCCGGTGGAGGACAGCGAAGTCCCCCCCCCCCCCCCACCTCCTTACTCAGAGCTTAGTAATACCAACCTCGCTGTGTGCATTCCGTGGATGTCCAGTAACATAGAATGCCGTAAACTTGGAGCTTTCCCTTTCTTTTGGTCCGCTTTGTTAGCTAGACTCACGTAGCAGTCCTCCCCCTCCATATAAAGAGAGAGGCCAGCTCTCCAACGGACTGCTTTTTTAAGACAAACTTTCTTGGCAGTCGAGTCTTGAATATGTCTTTTCTTTGGAACGTGGTTCGTTCTAAGCTCAGGTGGTCCGCTGTAAGTTCAGATTGCTTTGTTTAGGCAAGATTATGAATGGAGACATAAGAACCGACTCGTTGGCATCAGCATAGCAAACAATAATATTTAGGTGAAAATTGCGTATAACGCGATTAAAGTCGCGTATAATAAATGAAACTGTGACTGTTTTTTGATCTAGTCCATGTCAGACCATCTGCCATCAGCACAGTCGCTTTGGTTTAACTCCGCTTCCCCCCGTCCCCCCCTCCTGGCATGGCTACTAAGTTAATACATGCGACTTCATAGGGCGCTAATTCGTTGTAACATGTAGTTTTAGATGAGTGAATTGGAAGAGATGTAACAGAACTTGCAATTCATGAGTGGCAGACCCATGTGCCAGCTGCTAACAGGCTAAATTTCACTAATCATTTGATCGCCCTCGGCAGTATTTACGCGTATATATAACCAAGTTACCCCTCCATTTCCTTTTTTTTTTTTTTTTTCTCGGAGGGACGGGGGCAGTGGTATCAGTTTTCTGACTGGTTTGATGCGGCCCGCGACAAATTCCTTTCCTGTACCAACCTCTTCATCTCAGAAGTAGCACTTGCAACTTAGTCCTCAATTATTTGCTCCAATCTCTGTCTTCCTCTACACTTTTTGCTCTCTACAGCTCCCTCTAGTTCCATGGAAGTCATTCCCTGATATCGTAACTGATGTCCTATCATCCTGTCCCTCCTCCTTGTCAATGTTTCTCACACATTCCTTTCCTCTCCGATTCTGCGCAGAACCTCCTCATTCCTTAACTTATCAGTCCACCTAATTTTTTAACATTCGTCTGCAGCAGCACATCTCAAATGCTTCGATTCTCTTCATTTCCGGTTTTCCCACAGTTCGTATTCCACTACCATAAAGTGCTGTACTCCAGATGTACATTCTCAGAAATTTCTTCCTCGAATTAAGGCCTATGTTTGATACTAGTAGACTTCTCTTGGCCAGGAATGCCCTTTTTGCCAGTGCTAGTTTGCTTTTGATGTCCTCCTTGCTTCATCGGTCATTGGTTATTTTGCTGCCGAGGTAGCAGAATTCGTTAACTTCACCTACTTCGTGAACATCAATCCAGATGTTAAGTCTCTCGGTGTTTTTGTTTCTGCTGCTTCTGATTACTTTCATCTTTCTTCAATTTATTCTCAGAGCATATTCTGTACTTATTAGTCTGTTCATTCCATTCAGCAGATCATGTAATTCTTCTTTGCTTCACTCAGGATAGCAATGTCATCAACGAATCATATCATTGATATTCTTTCACCTTGAATTTTAATTCCACTCCTGAACCTTTCTTTTATTTCCGCCATTGCTTCTTCGATGTACAGATTGAACAATAGGGGCGAAAGACTACATCCCTGTCTTACACACTTTTTAATCCGAGCACTTCATTCTTGGTCGTCCATTCTTATTATTCCCTCTTGGCTCTTGTACATATCGTATATTACCCGGCTCTCCCTACAGCTTACCCCTATTGTTCTCAGAATTTCGAACATCTTGCACCATTTTACATTGTCGAACGCTTTTCCCAGTTCAACAAATCCTATGAATGTGTCTTGATTTCTCTTTAGTCTTGCTTCCATTATCAACCGCAACATCAGAATTGCTTCTCTAGTACTTTTACCTTTTCTAAAGCCAAACTGATCCTCAACTTGGATGCATTAGTTGTTAAGGTGATTATGCGATAATTCTCGCACTTGTCAGCTCTTGCAGTCTTCGGAATTATGTGTATGATATTTTTCCGAAAGTCAGATTCATACATTCTAAACACTGATGTGAATAGTCGTTTTGTTGCCATTTCCCCAATGATTTTAGAAATTCTGATGGATTGTAATCTATCCATTCTACCTTATTTGATCTTAAGTCCTCCAAAGCACTTTTAATTTCTAATTCTAATACTCGATCCTCTGTCCCTTCTAAATGGACTCCTATTTCTTCTTCTATCACATCAGACAAATCTTCACCCTCATAGAGGCCTTCAGTGTACTCCTTTCACCCATCCGCTCTCTCCTGTGCATTTAACAGTGGAATTCCCATTGCGCCCTTAACTTTGACACCCTTGCTTTTAATGTTACTGAAGGTTGTTTTGACTTTGATGTATGCTGAGTCAGTCCTTCTGACATTCGTTTCCTTTTCTATTTCTTCACATTTCCCATGCAGCCATTTCGTCGTAACTTCCCTGCACTTCCTGTTTATTTCATTCCTCAGTAACATGTATTTCTTCATTCCCTCGGTTTACTGTGTTTTTAATGTCACATGTCCGTTAGGTCAAACTTGCCCTTTGAACTGACCACGATACGTACACTAATCGGTGATTTGCTGTTAGCGATTCTTGCCATTGGTTCAAATGGTTCAAATGGCTCTGAGCACTATGGGACTTAACATCTGTGGTCATCAGTCCCCTAGAACTTAGAACTACTTAAACCTAACTAACCTAAGGACATCACACACATCCATGCCCGAGGCAGGATTCGAACCTGCGACCGTAGCAGTCGCGCGGTTCCGGACTGCGCGCCTAGAACCGCTAGACCACCACGGCCGGCTCTTGCCATTAGAGAACCCCAGAGCTAAGTAAAACGAACCTCTACATAGTTGTTAACAGTTCAGTACAATGAATTTTATCAAAATTACTGTAATTTTACAGGTTGGCTCTGATTCTGTTGTCGCTAACTGCCTCCTCTAAGCACATGGCGCTGAAGTTACGTAGTAGAACGAACCCCTGTACTTATGGTTGTGGCGACCCTTCGTCGCTCATCTGTTTTAGCAGTCCGGCCTTTTCCATAAACGCTTAGCTCGCAACGGCCGTCTACTGAAGCAAGGAGGTTCTTCTTTATGTGCCTCTGTTTCCATCCAAACCTCTCGGTTTTGCTACGCAGCTAGAGACCTGTCAGATACAATATCTCTGCACCTAGCTATGTTACCATCGGCCTAACCTCGTTCTGAGTTCTCTTCTCTTCTTCTCTACGAGGCGAAAACACTAGTTTTTGGACCCGCACTTGCGCCGTAATGGACACATCACATGGCTACATACTTTGCATTTCAAACAGAACCGTACGTGGTACCGAAAACATTCTTAGATGGTTGTTGCGAAAGTATTACTCGCCCATAAAATTCTGTTTCTGCACCTGCAACACATCGTGGTACGTCGAAAAAGCGCATCGTACCATAAGAAATTTTCTCCCACCAGCAAGTGCATGTGCTTACGTGGGTGCTAGCCGAGATTCGAGCTCCAGCTTATCACAGCTGGTATGCTCGCTTTAAGATTGTGTATCATGCTACTGAATTCTGCCTGGCCACTTCCTCACGTGAGTCGTTAATCGGTTCCGCACCTCGTGGCGGCAAATTCCTGTCAGCGGTGGCGAATACTGAGCAACTAGTTACTGTGCATGCAGACCGCCTCTGATATTGTTTGTTAAGTCTATATTTCAAGCTCCCCTGAGCTTTATTTTTTTCTACACGCCTCACGATATTAGAAAATTTGTTGATGGTTCAAGCAGCCGATTTAGTGACTTTATTCTTTGTTTTCACACTCAAGTTGGACCATGTGTGGAGTGTTTATTTTCTGGACAGTTGGCTACTAAGGACATCATTCTTACCATGCCTCGTGCCGCCATGCCTTTCTTTGGTATTCAACATACTAATAAGTGTCATTAATATTGTGCCTCATAGTTCCAGGGACCACTAAAAATCTATTGGTTCTTGAGATAATTTCAGTGCTCCTTGTAGAAGTTTCGTTAATTCAATAAAATAGTTTCTTTTTGTCTTAAACATCTTGTGAATATTATTCATTGTGCCCATGCCTAACTTGGTTGTTCCCACATTTTCAATTTTAGCTATTTTTATGTAGCTTACTTAACTAAGCTGGGTAGGAGCTAACGTTCCTACAATGGTGACCCAACTATGAAATTGAGTAATTCAATTTTCTAATTCAGCGTATTGCCGGTCACCTCAGTCCTAGCCAACCTGTCCCATTAAGCGCACATAACAGACGCCTGCTTGTGCGTGCACCACACAAGCTACATTTTTTTCTGTGCTACAGTCACTATTGTTCTAAGGTTATTATTTTGTTTCATGTGATGAACTTTGAGATGCAGACACTATTGGGCCACTTTGGACCACAACCTGTTTCCCTTTAGAGCACTTAGCATGTCCACTCCTGTGGAACCTAGTGACCATGACTTTTGCCATCAGCCCAACTGACACCTCACTGCCCACAGTCACCATTCCAGCACCCACCGACATCGTCACCGACCTGACTGGGTGTCTCATGGAACTACAATACTTCAATGTCGACCTGCGGGCATAACTCATGTGAAGTGAGGATTGGTGACTCCACGACGCTGTCCACATCAGCTCCAACATCTACAGCTGCCACTATTGTGCCTGGCCTGTACATGCCCTTAACCTAGGTCCCCCCTTCCCCTGCTGCTGCAGCTTCATCCAACCATGCTATGATCATCTGCCACCCTTCAATCTTCAGGGCCCACGCTTGCAGTTTTCCTCAGCAGACGCTATCTTCACCAGCAGCAGCATCAGCCATGACACCAAGTTCAAGATGGTGATCAGCCAACTTGAGCCGACATGTGTGATGGTCAGCAACATCATCTCATTGCCCCCAGCCACCAACAATACGAGATACTCTGCTACTGCCTCTGATGCAGCTTATGCCCTTCGAAATGCAGTGGGTCCTGGTCCTCCTTTTCCTTGAGCAGTACTGGGACCAGCAACACTCACGTCTTGCACCACCTCCCAAGCCTGACAGAGTCACACATGGTCTCTGACAGCTTCTCATATTATATCTGGCTGCATATCTTTCGGCTCCAATACAGACAGCTGTCACACTGACACCCGTCACATCATGGGCTCATCCTCAGAGCTCGATGCACCACTAATGACTTCACCAACCACTACCGTCCCTGCTGATCGACAGCACAGTGCCAGTAGTTAGGAGTATGTGACATCCTCGCCCACCTCAGCACCGACATGGCAATGCTGCAGACTACCGCCGCCGAGTGCCCAGTTCTAGCCACCAGCGCACTGACACTATCACTGCCACAGCTCCAGTTGCCCTGCCAATGCCTCTTGCGACATGGCGCATTTCTTCTGGTACCTGGATGCTGATAACTGCAGGGTGGCCTACTCTTGGGCCCCAAATTCCAACAGCTGCTGGGGTAAGGCGCGCCTCCTGCTCAGTCTCCCAGTGCCTTTTCGTCTGGGACACGTGCTTCACCACGCCATTCCTGACTGACACCAGCCTGAACGAGTCTGTCTTCCCATAGTCGCTGATATGGAACTCTGGTGCCACCTAAGTGATCCTCCTGATGGCACCGAACAACTCTACTATCACCGCCCATAGCATACATTATTGCATCCTCGACCTCAATCTCCAGTGGGATTTCCTCTTTACCTTCACCATCAGTGACCCCATTATTGGAGCAGATTTCATCAGAAAGTACCGCCTGCACCTTGACATTGCCATCATTAACAGTAATACTGGGAGATCACGCATTTCACTATGTTTCTTGACGTGAAGCATGTGGCTTTTCTGGCCTATAGACTGATTTCCTGGTGCAGTTTCCTGCTCTCACATGCCTGTCCAGCACACCTTGGGAGGTCCACCATTTTACTGTCCATTGCATCGATACCACACCTAGACCAGCCATCTTCTGCAAGCCATGGGCCCTACCAATGAACAAGCTCAAGATCACCTAGGCAGAGTTTGATGAGCTAATCACTGCCGGCATGCTGCATACTTTGAAGGGCCGATGAGTGTCTGCCCTTCACCTTGTTAAAAAAAAAAAGGATGGCTCCTGGCACCCATGTGTGATTACTGAGTACTAAGTACCAGTACTGTTCCTGACCAGTACCCAGTGCTGCCCCTATGCAACTACAACAATGTGCTGCCTGGGCCTACAATCTGTAGCATGTTTGACTGCTCCAAAACTTTCACCCAGATTCCTGTTGCACCCAAGGACATCCACAAGACCACCATCATCATCACACCATTTGGCCTGTACGAGAGTGTCTTTATGATATTTGACCTCCATAATGCTGCCCATTCTAGTTTCTTGCCTACTTAGACAAAGTCTCATTTTCTCCACAATGCCTGAGGAACAATTCGAGAACCTCCGCATTATCTTTGAATGCCTCCAAGACACCTGCATCAATGCCAACACAACAAAGTGCATTTTTGGTGTCAGCGAAGTGTTGTTCAAGGGCCACACTAACTCTGCCGCCAGCTCACATAGCTTGCCTGAGAGGTACAAGTCATCCTTGATTCTTTGCACCCCAAAGCATACAAGGACCTTGGCATGTTGAGCTGCTTCTGCTGCTACCTAGATGATGCTGCTGCTGCAATGCAAGAGCTGCTTGACCCCACCCTTAATGCGTCAAAACAAATGGGAACTAGTCAGTGCCATGGAGGATTTACTGCTGTCAAGTGCGACTTCACAGACATATCCTGCTCACTTGCCCCCACCCATCCCCACTGCCCCGATTGCCATCATTTACGCCAGCCAGATAGCATTGGTGCAGTTCTGGAGCAGCACATCAGCTACACCTGACAGCCACTTGCTTCTTTATCATGCAAGCTCCCTGTCACTCAATGGCACAGGAGCACTTAACGGTAAAGAGCTCCTCACCATCTGTGAAGTAATTAGATATAGTCAGCTATTGGTGGGGGCCTGTCTCTTCAGTCTACCCCAATCACAAGCCTATAACGTTTGTCCTCTCAGATGACTCTGCCCAGTGCACATAAGTCAGTTCCTGCAGCAATCTTTCATCTCATAGTTTACTACCAACATACAGCACATTTTCAGAATTGCAATGGTGTCAATGACTGCCTTGGCCACACCTGCACCATCACTTCAACCTTGGACTTTGAGGCATTCAGCATCACCCAGGAGCTCAAACTGAAACTTGCCCTCCTTCACCTGGATGCTGCTCCTGGCCTTCGCCTTCAACATAAGTCTGTCCTCAGCTCAGACAGCAGTATCTGGTGGAATGTATCCACCAGCTCCCCATGCCCATTTTTTTCCATTCCTTTCCATGAGACCGCATTCGACTGGTTATACAACCTGGCCCAACCTGGTGTGTGTGCTTCTGCCACTCTGATGATGCATCATTTGGTGTGGTCAGTTACTCAGAAGGACTCAAAATACATAGGCCCGCACCTTCCAAACCTGTAGTGTGCTAAGGCAGGCCACCACTTACATGACACCATAACCACCTTTCGAAACATGAGGCAACATTTCACCCATGATCACAAGGACATTTCTTGGCCTCTACTATCCTCTGTGTGCTGCCGCTACCTCCTCACCAAGTTGGGCAGGTTCACTCATTGACCTGAGACAGCACCACTATCCCACATCACTCCCATCACAGTAGCCTCCAGCTTCATCTCTGTGTAGACTGCCAGCTTAGGCTGCCCATACTATGTCACAAAAGACTGTGGGAGTAAATTTACATATTCCTTCTTTCACTTGCTGATGGACCTCTACAGGCTGGCCTGTACTTGAAATTGGGCAACGACCCAGTCACCAGAGGCATGGTAGAACAGTTTTGCCTTCAATACCATGAAGGTTGCCTCACCTGCCATAACAGCAGGTGGACCACTACCCTGAATTTGGTACTTCTCGGCCTCAGTGTTGCTCACAAGGCTGACTTAGAGATATCAGCCACTGACCTTGTCTGTGGCCAGCAGTTCACTATACCAGGTGATTTCCCGGAGCCCACTGACCTGCCTGCAGAAGACATCATGCCTGAGTTCATTGTAGCTTGCAGGACTTTGTGGACCATGTACATCCCCCCCCCCCCCCCCCATGCCATGGAAAACATAGGGCGTTCCTTCATGGTGACTTCACCTCATCACCTGTGACACACTGTGCATCAGTGCTCACCCTCACTGCTTCCTACACTTTCACAATAAATGTACAAAGCATCTTGACAATAGACTGAAGCCTGGCTATATGCTGCTCAATATCACACCACTCAGCCCACCCACCACTTTGTGAACACCCTGCAGATACCCGCCAGTGACACCGGTGCCGCTGACAACATCACTCAAATTACCCCTGCTGCTGACCCACAACCCTACCCCCTGAAAGCTGGCCTACCAAACCTAGGACATAACTTGAAATCCGCCAAACCCCCCAATGCTGGCCTCAACCACTGATTAGCAACAACACAAGTGCAAGCATCCCAACGTCTGGGACATTCGTGCCCCTACCCCAAACCCCTCCTGCTCTCTCTCTCCTGCAGCCTATGCCCGACACAGTGATTTCAACTCTACTGCCACGAACAGTGAATTACACCCCTGATGCCACAGCTCTACCCCTGACGCCTTCACCACTCTCATGGCAGCGTTAGTTGATGCATTCAAAGTGCCATGCCTTGCCTCAACATGCCGGCACTCATCCACATGCCAGAACCATTAGCAGGTCTGGCACACAGGGATTATCTTCTGTCAAACTTGGCCACCCAGCTGTCTGCACTGACAATCTATCCCAGTACCTCCTCACTGAACGCACAGCTTTGGACACAGGCTGCACACCAGCTGCCTTCCCTTTATCCTGTTACTCTGGACGACCCTGCTTGGCTCCCCCAACCATGCTCCCCTCCAAGTTCCAGTCATACAGAGGGGAGGTATTGTGTGATGGGCATTCACCATGCATTAGTTTGACAGTAAGACCTTGTTCTGCACATGCCTAGCTCACTACGGGTGTCTGTTGACACAGTGAAGTTTTTTCTTCTCGCACCTTTGTGTGCTTCCACCAAAACTGCTCAGTTCTGTCATGCAACTGGACACATGCCTACTACAGATTCTGCCTAAAGGGACCAAGACAGTAACGCCACACCTAGCTCAGCTTCTTTTGACCTAACATTGCTCTTCTCTTCAAGGCAACAACACTGGAGCTCAGTCCCTCATTCAGCCACAATGTAACATCACATGGCTACAGATTTTCAATCTCAAATAGTGCAGTACATGGTACCAAGTCCATTCTTAGATGCTTATTGTGAAGTATTGAGACTCGCCCATACCATGCTGTTTCTACACCTCCAACACAGTATGGTTTGTAAAAAGCTGTGCATCATGGTGGAAAATTTCTGTTAGTGCTGGTGAGCAGTGAGCAAGTAGTTACATTGCATATGCATCTCCTCTAACATTGTACGGTCTATATTTCATGCTCTTGTGAGTTTCTGTGTGATTGAATTCCACTGTCTACTATGGGTGACCACTCCTTTATCCATGCATTATTTGTGGTATCATCCCCAAAAGCCATTAAACCTTGTCAATGATTTCCACTTTACTATCACCAAGCTTTTGAAAAAAATTGATTTAATATCATTGCTCAGTTTTTTTCTGTCATTTTATAGCTTACTGAAATCCAAGGAGTGCTAACTAAATATCCTTACTTGTAGGCAAATTGCCAGTGGATGATGCTTTCTGCTGGCAGAGAAAAAATCATGACTGTGCATGAATGTTTCCCAACACATATCCACTGAACGGCATGAATGTTCCCCAACACTTCTCCACTGAAAAAAGACTTCCATTATTTTTAAATGCAGAAAGAAGAACATTTCAACTTCTTGAACAGATCTTGTAGGTTTTAGACATGGCAAGAAATTCGTCTAGATGACATTTGGGGGCTGTTTGCTTCCATTCCATAGTTAATGCAACAGTGTATGAAAGATTGTGGGGTCACAACTTTTACTGAAGCTGAGGATGGACATCAGTTCTGAATGGCATGAAATTTAATCCTTTAATGCCTGTCACACAATGAACATCTCTACAATGTAACAGTTCCCATTTCCGTCAGTGTATTTCAATATGATTATCAAAGCCATTTTTTGTTATAGTTCTGAAATTATATCATCATATGATTAAATCTGCTGTATTGAACAAGATAGGAAATAAAGTTGAAAATTATCACAAAGATATTTTGATTCATATATCAGTAATGCTATCTAAAATGAGTGTATTAATGATTTAGAAATTTCTGTTGCTTATCATTATAAATAGAACCACCATAGAATTCTTTTGAGTAACACTCTCCAAAGACAATGAAACAGGAAATAAACTTTAACACAATGCTTATTCAACTGTAAAGCCAAATTTCATTTATTAACAAAACTTCACATCTATTAATAGTAGCTGATGTGTCACATTATTTGCATTATTTTCATGTTTACTATTTTGTAATGTTGTGTGGAGTAATATATTCTAAGCAAATGTGTTATGAAAGTTACTTTTTTTTTAGTTTTTTGCATATACTAAGATCCAGTTTCGCCATTTGACTGTGCATGTGTAGAAAGCACTCAAAACATCAATTAAACTGCCCACTAGAACAGGCTGTCAACAGTCTAGAGGTGAATCTAAATGGGCCTATCTCCGTAGTTTGATACTTTTTTGTGCAGACATATTGCCCAGGGCACAGAATTTGTAAGACTTTGACTGCTTGTTCACTCTTTTGTATCCCATAGAAATCAAGAAGATACCTGTTTCTGGAGAGGACATCTTTCCAACCTTGAAAGTTCAGATGTTTTTTCCTCTTCTCTGCTGCAGTTGCTATGTCATGTAAGTGTGAAGGCAGTCTCAGCAGACTGTCACAGTTCTTGTTTGTGTATGGGAAACAGGTTAACTACAGTTGTGGTAGAGTTGTGCAGCAGGAGGAAAGGATGTCATTGTGGAGATTGGGGATGGATGTCGGCCACCTAGCTACAGCCATGGAGAAGGGTGTCTGGGAATTGGTGACAGTATCTGAGCAGGAACTGCTGACAGTATATGAGCAACAGTGTATTTTATTGGTCCTTTTTGTGCTTCTCAGTAGGAAGAATACATGAAAATAACAGAGGAAAGATAGGGTACTGTACTTCAACTCTTCTATAAAGGTTCATGTGTGGCTTGACTGCTGAACAGTGCAGAAATGGCTGCCACACCAACGGAACAACTCTACTCCAGTGAGTAGTTGCACAACCAAAAAAGCATAAGTTATAAGGTGATGGCTAAAGCCACAGTACTTCTTGTTGCACTTGGCAGTGCCGAATTTGTGATAACTCTGCAGTGAATAAAAATTCTGTGCCTCATAATTCAGGAGGGGCAAGAGGCCCTTCTGCCCCACCCCCAGTTACCCCTTGCAGACACGTTTGCCTTTTATTGGGTGCATCTGGGAGCCATTGAGCAAAGAAGTGAGCGTCGGGTGCTTGTCTGACCATCTAAGAGAGGTGTGGCAGTAGTTGGCTGATTTTTGGATCAGCACTTAGCAGCACTTTCAGTGTGTGGAGTCTATGACACTATATGTTATGGTCAGTATGACGAAGTAGATGTGTCTTAATTCAGTTGCTCACGAGTGTGCTTGATTCACATCTTGAACTAAGTTATAATAATTTCCTGCACTTTTCCATAAAAGTCAAATAGTATCATCTTTTTATAGTTATCATCACTAGATTTACACAAATAACTGATTATAAAATTACTGTGGATCAGGCGTTTGATGGCAGAGCATCAGGAAGTGTTAACTATTACACAATATCTTTATTTGCAGTTACAGTCATAAAAACTTTAAATATGACCAATTGCTACAGATAACCAGTCATAGCTAATGAATTATTTTTATTTATTTTATTTTATTTTTGGTTATGGTTGCAGATAAATTTGCTCTGATTATGCAGACTCCTTCAAAAAATAACTGGAGAGGAACTGTCTGTTCTTCAGGAATCTTAGACCTAATTGGCTGACCAAAGTCATCCATGATTCTTAATATGTGCAGTACTCAGAAACTTGGATTTCATTCACAATATTTTTCGCATAAGTTGACAGTAATGTATCTAGTTTTTATTCTTCAGATTAACAGAGATTGTTTCATAAGTTATAATCAAAATCCAAACCATTCCTATCAATTTTATAAGACTCATTATTACCTTTCTTTGCAGTTTCAGTAATGTTGAATGCACTTTCCTCTGTCGTGTTCATGCTCTGCAATTAGCATAATTGAAATTATCCCCACCACTCTCTACTATTGATGCTTGAGGCAGAGAAATTCAGATGTTGCCTACATTGAGAGTCAGTATTCCATTTCTGTTATAGAAGAAGAAACAGGTATTTGGAAAACAAAGGAGATGTAATATTAGAACCATAGTTTAACAGCCCTGTACACAGGTTGTGTTCAAACAAGGCAAATGGGATAGATAACATTTCATCAGAGTTTCTAAATTCATTGGTGAAGTGGAAACAAAATGATTATTCAAGTTACCATGTAATAAGTATGATACTGGAACCATAACTTAGACCCACCACACAGTCCCGAAGAAAACAAAGGCACATAAATGCAAGAACTACAGCACTATCAGATGAACAGCTTATGCATCCCAGCTGCTGATAAGAATGATGTACAGGTGAACAGGAAAAAATCAAGGAAGTGTCAGGTGACAGTAAGTTTGGCCTTCAGAAAAGTAAAGACACCAAAAATAGTTTTCATGGTGCATTTAATGATAGAAGGAAGAGTTAAGAAAAATAAAATCTTTTCATAGAACTTGGTTGTCTAGAGAAAGCATTTCACAACATAAAATTTGAAATACTCAGAAAGATAGGTATAAGCTGTAGGAAAGGACAGGTAATATTAAATATGTACATGATCCAAGAGGAAACAACAAGACTGGAAGGCTAAGATATATTTACTCAGATAAAAAAGGGGCATAAGGCAGGAATGGAGTCTTTGTCCTTTACTGTTCAACCTACATATCAAAGAATCAATGAAGGAATTCAAAGAAAGATTCAGAAGTGGTATTAAAATTCATGGTGGACAGATAACAGTAAAGAAGTTCACCTTTAAAACCATTTCCTGCACACATCAGAATGTGGTGAATAATTCCACACCTTGGATCTTTTGAAAGGGCATACTTAACAATTTGTGAGTTCCACTCACATTTGTTAGGGTTTATCAGCAGTGACATGATAGTGTGTTGTGTGAATGATGAGGGTTAGTGACATTAAAGAAGTAACTGGAAACACTGTGATTAATTCACAAATGGTATGTGTCAATCATAGAATTAATGAGAGTTAAACATAACTATTGAGAACACCAAAATATTATGCATGTGCATTGAGCACCCTCTTGTTTGGTGCTGAGACCTAAGCAGTATATGCTAAACAAGGACGTGACCACAACACCTTTCATCTACAGTGGCTACAAAATGTGCTAGGCATAACCTGGAGGGGTCATGTGACAAATGAGACGGTCCTGAATATTGCAGTAGCACTGTCATTCTCAAGAAATGCTGCCTGTGGGCTACAGTGTGTAGATCAGTCCCATCCTCCATGATTCTCACTACTTTGTGAAATAGAACATGCCAAGAGACTGAAGAGAAGACCCACACTGCACTTTACAGGCTGCATTAAGCGTGAGATGTAAGCATTTTATACTGACTGTAAGAAATGGGAAGAGCTCACCAAAGAACACAGCAGATGGAGGAAACTCATCATGGATGGCCTTAAATTCCATGGCTCAACAACTTAGTTTGAAATGAACATGCAGTCAAGCACCTCTGATGAACCCCTTATTCATGGTGGTATAATGCTTGTTTCACCCAAGGGTGCCAAGTGGGCTCTTGCATTGGACTCCAGAGTCACCAATGAAAGCGCTTGCATATATCTTTCATTGGGAAGAGTAGGTGATTGATGATGTTGAAGTATGATTGGAAGTGCTATCGAAACTCAAAGAGGTTCCCCCCCCCCCCCCCCCCCCCCCTTGAGATGCATGGCATTCAAATTATTCCCACACTGCAGTGAGCCTGTCTTTTGTTACAGCTTTGACAGCTGCTGTTATGCAATGTCTCAGTTCATTCATTTTCATTGGTAATGAAGGGACATAAATGGAGTCTTTTATAAACCCCCACAAGAAACGATCACATACAGTCAGGTCAGGTGGCCTTGGAGCCCAGTAATGTAGACTGAGTCATTTGGTCCACTGCTACCGATCCATCGTTCAGTAATTGTTTTGGAGGGTCCCTCTCATGTTGTCCAACTTCATATGATTGTTCTGTACCCTATATCCTCACATTGTGATGGTTTATCTTACCATTTAATTGGAATGTTACCTCATCATTAAACACTAAGCATGGAAGAAAGCTGTCATACTCCATCTTGCCAAGAATGAAATTACAGAACTCCACACATTGTTGTTTGTCACCTTGATGTAGAGCTTGCAGTAGCTAAATTTTGTATGGTTTCATGTGTAAACGTTGACACAACGCACGACAGATGGACATCGGGGACATGTTGAACTGTCGAGCTGTATGGTGAATGGATTTCTGCAGACTCTTTGTGAAACAATAGTGGATGCATTTGATGTCTGTGTCAGATGCTCAGGGATGGCCCAGCTAATTGCCTTTACACAAACAACCTGTTTTTCAGAATTGTTCATGCCATCATAGAATGCTCTGTGCTGTAGGAGGATCCTCACCATACCTAGAACAAAAGTCATGCCGAACAGTTAGTACTGATCCGCACTGTGCAAAACGTAGAATACAAAATGCTTCCTGTTGTCCCAAAACACTTTCTTTTATCCTGACACCATTTTTAATAGAACTGAAGTGGATGCCCGCTGCTGCTACGTAGCATGAACCATGTAAAACTTGAGAGTTTGCTGTTTATTCTTCATCTCAGATTACATAATAGTTACAATTTGTTTAAATCAGACGATTCTTTTTGATACTCCTTGTATAAAAAATACCATTTGAAAATATATTTTCTGTGAAGATGTGGTCAAATTGCACAAACAGTGTTGTACAAGATGGTTTTTGATGAATGCTGCCTTGTTTCAGTTGTAGATACGATATGTCAAGATGTGGCATGATATTTTTAGTCTTATATTGCCTTCACATATTCTACAGGAGTGACAAGTAGGTTAGAGAGTAGTCATAGGAGCTGTCTTAAGAAAAAAATTCTTTAAATTTTTTAAAGTATATTTTCATGAGACCTCTGGTGTTTTCCTCAGAATGCTGGTAGTTAAGATTTCCAGGAATTCTGTCATACCCACGGGAGACAAACAATTCTGAATCATCCATACTGCCCTAATTTTTGTACTCTCAATGACCACAGTTAATCTGAATTTATCCCATGTAATTGAACTTTGTTCCACCTAAAATTTCATATCCATATTTTATTATTCGTGCATCAGTGTCATCTTCATTTCAAATTGTTTGTTTGCAAAGAGATGAGAACTGAACTACCCCATGAGTATTGTCAAAGATTTTTCCAATTCTCTGTTGTTGTTGTATTTGTAGATTTGATCTTATCTCATCAAAATTAAATATGTTCACAGGTAAGAAATTTGAGCATGACCCAGATTTCAGAGGACCACTACATCATCGTTCTTGCACCGACGTTATATGTCTTTTGTTATGGGTAGTGTTCATCGCTGCATGGATAGCCATTGGATGTGTGGGTAAGTCTATACCAATAGCAGTATTTATTTATAGTACATTTTAATAACTTTATACTCTAAAAGTTTTCTGGTGACTGTGTTCATGTTTCCATTCAGAATTTTACTGTGGAAATGCTAAAATACATACTCATTTCAAGCAATCTTATATTCCCAAAAGCATCTCATGCATTTGTCACAAAGTGCATTAAGAGTTAAATGTGAAAGCCATGAATCAGAACTGTATCATGCTGCCAAAACTGTTTTAATGTACACGTTGATCCATTATTACGTCCCTATTTTTTTTTTTTTTTTTTTTTTTTTTTTTTTTACTATTATTCACTGTTAGATGGTTGCTTTCAATTATGTTATGTACTATGGTCCTTGCCATTTCATATTTCCACATAGGCACCAGCGTTAGTAACACATTGTTTCAGTTGGAGTACAACGCTCCTGACAGACTGTCGGAACATATTGTTTGGTACCCATGCACACTCTTCCCTAATGATTGCTTCTAAAGTGTCCGAGTCATGCAGTTTTCTGGAATGCACTTTTTCCTTCAAATATCCTGAGAAGAATGGAAAAGTATTGTCAAGCCATTCTCATGAAATCAACGCAAGATGGGGAGTAGCTCCATTGTGCCTAAAGTGCACATTGTCCACACCATCACAGGTTAAAACAATGGGATGAACAAAAGTATGTAGCATATGTACATATGTCTGCACATTCGTTGTTTCATGAAAAATGTAAGGACTGATAATAATATCATGATAATAATACCACACCACATGGTCAATGAAGAACATGAGTGCAATTTTTCAATCATAACTCCAGGACTGTCATTACTAGGACCCCAGTAATGGCATTTATGGTGATTTATGAACTCACCCATATGGTACAAAACTTCTTCTGACCACAAAATGTTACTCAGGATATCTGGTTCTTCTTCCATCTATTGTAATGTGGATTCAGCAAATTCTATCCTAACATCACAGTCTGCCACTGATAATGCTTGGACAAAATGTGGTTTCCATGGTCTCCAGTTGATCTCCTTCATTATCTGTTGGACTGAACCATATGATAAACCAGTTTCCCTTTGATATTGTCTCAGGGACTTTGTGGGACTTTGCACAAAATGCCACAGCAGCACTGTCTTTAGTCCTATCAACTCTATTTGGGAGTTCAGCCCCCCTTTTCTGAGTAACCGAATCTGTACACAGCAAATTTGCATCTAGTCTCTTTAGTGTTTTCACATCAAGACTTTTGTATCTTCCCCTCCCCCATCCCCACCATAGTTGCACTATGCACCATGCAAGTGTCTGCCATACTTCTATCCTAGCTGCAATTCAAATACAGTCAGAAATGTGTTGTCTCTGCGCACCATCTTCACTTAATTTGTGGTTAAAGCTGCAACAAACAACAAATATGTAACAATTTTTCAATCATAGCTCCAGGACTATCATTACTAGGAACCCAGTAATGGGAGTTGTCTTTTTGTTGCGCCTCCCTGCAACTCAACATCTCCGGTATACAGTGAGTAGGATCTGTCCTTTTCATAATATAATTACATAATAGCATACAACCTGCTCCCAGTAGCTGAGTGGGCAGTGCGACAGAATGTCAATCCTAAGGGCCCAGGTTCGATTCCCGGTGTGTTCGGAGATTTTCTCCACTCAGGGACTGGATGTTGTGTTGTCCTAATCATCATCATTTCATCCCCATCAACGCGCAAGTCGCCGAAGTGGCATCAAATCGAAAGACTTGCACCCAGCGAAATGGTCCACCTGACGGGAGGCCCTAGTCACACGACATTTACATTTATAGCATAGAATAGGGCATACTATAATGATAGAGTGATTGAGTTAACATCGTTTATGATAGAAAAGCAGTGAAATAAAAATAGGGATACAATAATGGATCACCCTGTATAATGACTGTCCTCCATTTCTAGTTGTTTCCAACTCTGACAAGCACTTTTCTTTACAACTTCTTTGCTTTTTGCCAGCATTTGTAAATGGAGATCCAACAGGATTGCTACATCCAAAGGATTCATCAGGACAGAGATGTGGACTGGATGAGAGTGTCAAGAATAAACCGTACCTAATGTACTTTGAGCTGACAAACTGTGTGTTAAATACATCCCCTCTTTCGGCCACTGACTGCCCAACAACAAAGGTAACATGCAGATTTATATAATACCACACATTATTTGGAATAGACTAAACAGTGTAAAAATAAGA